>NC_136701.1:11143134-11743134 GCF_947650265.1 Symphodus melops
GATAAACACAGAGGGAACCTTGAGATCATCGCCCAAACACCTGAATCTGACCCAGCATCTGAGCAAGACAACAGCCTGGGTTACAAAGGTATGATCAAACGGCCAAGTGCAATTTCAGGAATATTCAAATTTCCACCTGAAGTAAACAAAACAGAAGTTTACTCAAAAGTTCACTCTTGCACCTTGTACAAATGAGAAAATATTGTTTTCACATTCTGAAGGACGGTGTCCAACTCTCCCTTTGCTTTGACATTGTTTGTCGAAGGCTCTGGCATGGGTGTAAAACCCAATTAAAATCAAGGGTTTACTTATTCTGCTGTATCCTCTGTAATTCTGAAAACAAGACATACAGCTTATGCTGTTTGTAACACCTTAAGACAATTCAAAGTCAAAACAAAAAATAAGATGCAAGAAATAATTATGCTTTTGGCTTCTTATCTTTAATGTGCACTCATAATGTTTTTCTTTTTCTTTTATGGAGTCCAAATTGGAGCTCTTACTGGCCTCCATCTGATTTATTCTATTTAGAACTAATGGTGGAAAATGGATTCTTTAGCTGCATGTTTCCTCTGTCAAGATAAGAGGCCAATTTTATTTCATGCTTACATTTTTGTGGCCCAGCAGGGGAAAAAAAGATGACAGCGAGATTTTGTAAAGCTGAAAGGATGTCCAAGTCTAAACGACTGATAAGGCGCCAATTTGCCCAATTGAAGGAAATACAGAGGAGCAGAAGAAAAAGCTATTGCATCAGCTTGTTGAGGACGGTGAACGTAAAGGCTACCGCTCCTTCTCCTTGAAAACTGTATGACCCTGAGCAGCTGCAATGATGTGCGGTGAGGGGTGCTGACAAATAGGCAAAGATATGAACGAGTGGAGGGAAATAAAAGAGCCAAAGAGCTGTCATGGATAATGGGCAGCAGGGAGAAGGTAGAATCTGCATGGAAAACAACAGGCCAGAATGGAGAAAATATTGCAGTTAAAGGCACAGCTGATAGAAATAATATGTTACATTCACAGTCCATTTGACACAGTCGTAAAAACCTTTATTGCATGTTACACTTGATAGCAGGTACAGTATATGGAGGAGAAAGCTCTGTATTTTTGTGGACAAAACATCCACAAATTGTGGACTGGCTCAGGCCAAGTTTGTTTCTCTGTTGAGATTCCAAATTATTTATTTCATCATAAATATTTTTTGGATTGGCTTTGTGCTTTTTTGGACATATTTTCTCCTCTGGCTCAGAATCAACTGGGCTGAAATAAATAAATAAAAATAGGTCTCTGTGCTTGGCTCTGTTTCCTTGTATTCCTTGCCATTTTTTTGTGTGTGCAGTGTTGCCATGCAGACGTGCATGTCTTTGTGTCCATTTTTCACCATCTGTTCTTGGAAATACTGGTGTTGGCGACAGTTTGGATTGTGCCCAATTGTGAAATGCATGAAAGAATTTACAAACCCTGTGCTTAGATGTGTGCACTGCACCTGTTGTTATGTTGAGGCCTAATGCACACAATGCAAGAGCAACACTGTTCAACCTCTGTGCTCTTGTTATTTCTGCTTCAGTACTACTGTGCCTGCCAGTACATTTCTCTCAATGTTATAGACTAATTGTGCAATATATGAGGAGGACCATATTGTAGTCCATAGTGTTGCTGTCATTCAGTCACAGCCAAGTGTGCTGCCAGTGTTTTATATATATATATATATATATATATATATATAGAATCTTTTTAAAAGAACAGAAATACAGACATTTGTAAAAATAAGTAAAGACCAATAATAGGGAAATGAAATAGATATAGCAAAGTGATATGTAAGTCAGTCTTTCATTGTTTTTCTCCAAACATGTTTTAAATACATGCTAAGCCTTCTTGAATGGCTAAACATAGTTTGCATGTACTTCACAGGCAGGAATGCACTGTTTGCTGGACAGTAATTTATCACGTTTACCCGATTGTTGTATTTCTGCTCAGCAGAGCAGCCAGTGGTTCGCAATCTGCAATTAAAGGATTTGAGATGAGACGTTAAGAGGGGACTAAACTTTAGTCTCAATAAGATTTACGAGGAGTACACAGATAGATTGAGTTTTGCCTAAATATATAATTATCTTCTCTTCTCCGCGAGTAATTCAGTTTCAGAATGTTGTGGAATTTAAATGGCACGCCTTTTGTTATAGAAATAAGGCAAACTCTTTACTTAACATATGTGTGTGGCTTCATGCATCTTTCTCACTTAGTCCAATTGAGCTTTGGAGACCATGGTTTGTGAGGAAGTAAAGATTGCGATCCATAAATTCCACTCATGATCTTAATTGTCTTGAAAATGTGGTAAAGAGAAATCCAGCGGCTGCTGTGTGCTTTTTCTATTTCGAATGCCATCACACCAGACTGCGCTGCAGCCCCGCAGCCAGCAGAGGGCGCGCCTACATACTTAGACAACATATTACATTCCAGACGTTCTTTAGTTCAAACACTTACTGTAATAGTGAAATATTAATGAATCCTCCTTACTCAGAACGTATTGTATTTAAATGCGATTGAATCAGGCAGTGTGTTTATGACTTCAGCGTGTAATATGTACGGTATTAGGTTTCTAATGCACTTAAAATGTCGTTTAATTTCCCAGTGGTATGTCGAGAGGTCAGAGGGTGAAAACTACATTGATTTTTGTCATCGAAAGATGGAGCACAGAGTTGCTCCGGCTGCTGCTGTTGGGTGTGGATGAATGCAAAGCACACCGCCCCATTTTGAACAATATATAGACCTCGTGCTTTTTTTCCTTTTTCATCCTGTGACAAACCTGGGCTCTTCCCTTTAGGTTTTAATGAGACGGTAACAGTGCACGTCCCTCTCTTGAAAAGGAGGATGGAAATAAAATAAATCATTCATCAAGGTCAAATCATGTTCACTTTTAACTATAGGCACACTTTGGAATATTAATATCTGGCTGGGGAATTCTTAGCAGTTCATGAAATAATGTTTGAATATATTCAAAAGTGATGGACACTTAAAACACATCGTTTAATTGGTGCCACAAACTGGTGTGCTGCAGGATTAAGATGCTGCATTTCAGAAAGCTTTATACTGTCTTGATTATAGGAGTTGATTAGCAACAATTAGATATTCAAATTCCATAGTTTTGCAGTACTTTTACCAGTGTTTCATGCCGGATCTTTCTCTCAAGGGGCTTTGAAAGTGCAAAGCCTAGTGGAGCCTCGTGCTGTGAATGGATCCTTATGCGGTTAAATGGTGCCTGACTAGCAGGAATCTCCCCTGCACAACAGAAAAGCCTCTGACTGGAGAGGAAAACCAAACCATCAGTGTGCGCAGAGACGCACGGCGCCTCATCCAACCAGCGCCAGTCCCACCAAACCGGGCGAAAACTACGCATTCAAACCATTAAGGTGAATGCAACCAGAAACTTTAGCTCTGTGGATTCTTGCTCGCTATTCAGCTGTAGAAAGCTTCTCCCGAAGTGGAACTTAAAAGCGGATCGGATCACCGATGAATTCCGCGAAGTTATCAGCGTTTGGAAGTGAGGTGTCAGAGCGGAGTGGAGAGAATCCAAGTGCCGTGGAGTGGATTACTTCTCGAGTTTATCATCAACGATGTCTGCGACTGATCTGAACTTTGATTTGAATAGAAATCCACTTTCATTGGACCACTGCTGAACGCTATCGTCAGTGTTAGTGAGGAGTTCAGGAACTCTCTTCCATCCCCGGCTCTGCAGCAGAAGTTGTGATTTAGATGAAATAGACAACATAGAAAAGCGCATTCTCACTGGATTTACGGCGCGTCCAGCTGCTTTTGAATGATGCCTGCCTGTTTGACGGGGATTTACTGTCTACTGGCATTTCTGCACATTTGTACAGGTATGAGTAACTGCACATTTCCTGATATATCGGCACTTGAAGTTTCATAATATAACCCTTATGTTACTGCATGAACTGATTTAGACACATGATAAAACAAAGATTAGTGAGAGAAGGGGGTGATTCATTTGTTAACTTTTATCCGTCCTAGCACCCTGCGAGTATTTCTCTCACCTTTCCTCCGTGTAGCCAGCAGGGTCTGTACGTGGCCCCTGACTCGTGCTTAGAGCTGCCCGGTGTCTGTGAGGGACACACATCTGACATGCTCTATGCTCCAGTGTAATGACAAAAGGTTTTACAAGCAGCTTTTATCACGCTGGTGTAAATTAATAGCTACACTAAGTGTTCAAAGGGATAAAGGAGGGGTAGTTAGGTTTATGAGAGAGTATATTGTTGTATGCTATGATCATATCTGTTTGCTTCCAAGCATTTGAGGAGTCAGAGTAGGACAAGAGAGGTTATCATATCCAGACCTCAGTGGTGCATACATTAGCCTACATGTGTTGCAGATTAATGTGGCACACTGAGGCTTTGGTTGTACAATGTTTGCAGCAGTGAGCTTGTTTGATTCATAGTGGATGGAAAACGTGGCTCCATGCATAGTCCTATATTATAACATTTTTGTTAATTGCTTTTATTTCTGTGAAATGGAGGTTGCGCAAACTTTTATTGTCGAGCGTCATGCTTGGGCCACAAGGTGAGCACTGGGATACAAAGCAATACTTTGGATCAGCCTTTACATGCTGTGTGAAATCCATGCAAGCCCTGTTTCTGATGGCAGGTCACAGTGAAGTATGGGGCAATAATCACAGACTTAACATTGAAGTAAGACTGATAATACCTGTAAAAGTGGGGTTGCATCTCAGTAAATACGAGGTTTTGTTTAAGAACTTAAAGCGCATCAGCTCACTAGTACTCAAAGTGAACATTAAATCTGTTTCTATCTCTCTGCTGATCCTAGTGTATACAGTATGTGCAGTTTTTGACAACATAGATTCTCTTGCCTTCCTTTAAAAGTCAAATGGCATCACCTAATAGGAGTCTATAGTGGAAACTGTATCTGACACCTACCCTCTAGCAGTGGATACACATGTAAAGATTATATAGATTTTTCATTCAGTCTTGTTTCTGATGCTCTCATTTACTTTTGTTGGTCATAAAGAGTCATCAGTATTAATGCCACGTCCTCTTCATAAACAATTCCAAATTCCAAGGGGCTTTAACAAAATGCTAAATATGATAGCATAGCACCGTTAGAGTTTTAGCATGCAACTTAAGACCAGATATTAGAATACACAATTGCTAACCTAAACACCTAATGATTGGAACAAACTGGTGAACCCTGGAGGATTTTTTAAAGGTCTGTGGGGCTTGAAAGGAGGAGTTTATAATCCACCAAAATACATTGGGCCTAATACCAGGGATAACAAAGGCACCCAATACAGAATAATGACTTAACCCTTCCATAGTATCTATTTATTGTTTGGGACATTTTCAGGCTTCTTTCAGGCTCTGTGGCTATAGAGTTAAGCTTACACCTGAAGTAGGAAACCATATACCAGCATATACAACTGTTATATTTATTCTGAAATTCACCAGGTTTGGACACATCTGTTCTTGGAACTACAGGCCAAAGCTCTTAAGAATTTGACAATGTTTTCGAAATTTAGGAGTCCCTCAGATCCCCTCTGGCGCCAGTCTTGCTCACTCTGTAAGACAAAGACAGCTGTCAGTAACATTAGCAGTGACCACAGCCTGACTAAAGAGCATGTTTTTAGCTCTCATGCTGTATTTTAAAAGTGTCTGACACTGAGTGATGACTTTATTTAGTGCTGGACTTTCCTTCACTGTTACTGAGGCAGATGTTTTTGGTCCTATTAGAGCTGAAATGACTCTGCCCTCTTCAGCATGTGGGCTTATTGTTATTCTTGGGCGTGACAACATGAGTTGTAATTAACATATTATTGGAAGTTTCATTTATGTAACACATTCCAAACTAAACATAACACAGCAAAATGTTCTTTCCAACTTCCCTGTAGCAGGGGCTGTACAGTGTGAGCATGTGGGTATAATACAGCCTTTTACCAGCCCTCTTTTCTTTAATTTCAGTGGTGACTCAAAAAGGAAACATGCTAAGCCTTGTCTACCCAACATCCAGCGCACAAAAAATGTGTATGACAACAATTTTCCAGTTGGTTTTCATTTGATTTTCAAACTGACAAACTGTATTATGACACGATCCAGAGAGTTTCAGGAATACTGGAGGAGAGTAGTTAGAGAGTCAGAGATGTTTTGCTGTTGAGTGATTTTCAAGAAAGGTGACATGATACTTGTTCATTTGCACTGAAATTGGCAGGGAGCCACCTCTTTATGTCTATGTTCGTTTGGTGGTTGCAAATGGCCAACGGAGACTTAAAGGCTCAATAATATCTTTTAATTGCTCCTACCTATTGTTTTTTTTTGTTCACTTGAGAAGCCACTGCATGAAGGGAACTCCACACTGGAACCCCAGACACTAAGGGTATCTATTTAATGATCCCAGCCACTGAACAATGGGAGCCCATTTTTTATTCTTCTGGTAGATTCTGACAATCTGTCACTAATTGGCCCCACACTGCAGTTTTTTTTCAACCAAGATATGAGAGCCAAAATACATCTTCAGTAAAACACATAGCAAGAGCCCTGTTTGAACCTGTGAGCTTATGTGTGTTTACCTCATTCCTTTATTCCACCATATAGTTACAGGTATTTTTAGACATTATAGCTGGGAATGCTGCCAGACTGTCCTTGAAAATGTTGCAAATTGCAATCAAAATGATTTCCTGTTGTTGTTTTTTTCCCCCCAGCCTTCTTTTGTTTAATGTATACCAACCCATTCCCTTCGATGGTTATCTTGGCTGTAGAATGAAAATGTCCATCATCGAAACATCAGGCTCTCAAAGCTTTGAAGTGTCGTCATGGTACTCACAACTAAGAGAAACCTGCGACTCCCTCTTCGCTGAGAGTTTAATATCTGCATAATAAACCTGCCATTGGTAATTGGATGATACATAATAATCTAAATGATGGCCATTAAAAGCATATGCTCGTGTCGAGATGGCTTTGTCCCTTTCATCCCACTGATCTAAATTATGCGTCCCCAGAGTGTTGCTGTGCCTTGCTTCGCCCTTTTACCAGCTTTGTTTGACTGCCTGTAAACACTGTATTAAAAAAAGGCCAAAATAAGAAATAAAAGAACAGATTGCCCCACAAGTTCATAGTTCTTACTCACAGATTACAGGATTTTGCAGCACAGTTTCCCACATGGTTTCACTTGGACTGAGAGGTTTAATATCTTCATAATAACCGTACTAGCTAAGCTAATAAAGGCTAATTACTTTAGCAATATGTGACCATGTCCTCAGAGTCTTATTTTACCTTTATAGACCCTCCCCTCCATGTGTTATCTGTGCAGCAGAAAGTACAATGGGGACTCAGAGACCTGCAGCCTAATTCCATCACTGGTGTGTGCAGCAAACCCCACAGGGACCAGTTTGACTGAGACATCTGGCCGGCCTAGCTGGAGTTAGTTGTTGCAAAGATCAGAGGTCACATGTTCTTACTCATGCCGCTGTGGCGACTGACACTCACGGCTGCAAGAGGTTGACTGTTGTGACCCAAAATAGCGCATGGCACTTGTTACAGAACGCCGGACTTTAAGTAATGATGGCTTGATTGGGAGGAGGCTGGCCTGCTGTGGCTTCCCCTGAGCTAACAAGATTCCCTGTCGTCTTTGTGTTGGTGACAGTGATGAGCTGAGTCCCACTGCTAATGAGGACTTCCTCGCTGTGGATGGTGAGGCTGATAGGACATCTTTGTGTAGGCTATGGCAAAGAGGAGGAATCCTTTGTTTGTTGGTGGGAAAGATGTCAAATTCTCTTTGTTCTTCTTTTGAAATAATGCAGCTAATAAGCTTTACTTGAGAGTTGTTTGGTAGGAAACCATCATCCAGAACAATGCTGTTTATTTGCTGCATGCAAAAAAGCTTGACATAGAATAACAATTATGTTCAAGTTGTAGCTAATTACTGTTTTATTACTAGCTGAGGATCTGCTGAAACTCAGTTTTTATCAGGATTCACCTTCATCTATTGAACCTAGCTGTACGGGTTAATGAGTAGAGCTTCAGTCAATAGGTAAGTCAGGAAAGTACAGTTTACCTTTGACTCAGAGACCCTCAAAATTGGCAATAGAAATTCACACATGATACCAAAGTTGAGAGTGTAATTAAGAATAAATAGAATATGAATGAAACTGACTTTTACAGCTATTAAAAAACCTACATCTAACGGTCATTTTGGACCATTTTGGACCATTTGTTAAGTCTGTATGGGTGTGGCAGATCACATTTAGATCACATCTGCCAGGCACATCTGCTAAGTAATGTTACATGAAAAATCTGCATCTTGCAGTTCTTACTGTTCTGTTTAATAGGCTAAGATAAAATAAGAAGAGGAAACATAGTGTCTTGGTCATTGAGTCACAAAATGCTTAAAAAAAATGCTAACAGTATGATTAGCAGACGTGCAAAAACTAGTTGGGATGCAATGCAAAATGGGTCCCTACGTAGGGTTAGCTATAGTGCTATACTGTTATAAAGCTAATTGTCTTGTGCTTACTTTAACTTGAAACACATTTCACATTGTGAAAGAACAACAAAAAAGCGTTTGTTAAAAGCTAAACTGCCACTGCCAATTTGACAACTACAGATGACACACAATCTCATGCAGAGGTCAATAACTAGTAACATGTGTTTGCACTTGGCCTGCAGAGGATGCTAATAGAATGTTCCGAATATTTACAGAAAGTTGTAGGTTTATATTTAGATTAAAACAAACTTCTTTTAGATTTGGAATGATTTTGAATAGACAGGTAAGTGAGTAAATTACACAGCCAGAAGCCTGTTGTGGAGTACAGAGCAGTCCGCAGATCAGCTGTTGTATAAATGAGGTCAGGCTTAATGAATGTCGTTTCTCTCAGGTGTCTTTGAGGTCATTATTACCTGAAATATGCTCATAAGAACCAGGAACTGCTCCAGCAGAATAACTGAGCATGCATCCCTCTTGTATCTCAATCCCCTGCAGATGATGCTGCAATTGTTTGTCTCTGCCTGAATGTGCATAAATGCATATGTAATGGTGTTAGCGTAAGCTTTGTTTTTTTTTCTTTTTTTTTTTTTTCCTAATGTGTGTTTTCAGATTGTGTGCTGAAAGCTGTGATTCATGATTGCTCCTTGTTTACTCGCTGGTTTTGCTGTGGTGCTGTGAGGCGGTGGTTGCCAACTCTGGGGTTCAGGGAAGCAACTGAGAGCTTTAGCAAGTGCCCGTGGGCTGGGAGGTCACAGGTCATCACACAGGCACGCACACACTTTTACACACATGTTGAAAAGAATCGATTTGTGTCTGACCCACAATGGGAGCAGGCTCCTTGCCTGAAGGATTTTCTCAGACCTCGACTACTTTCTTCTATCTTTTATTCTTTACTGTTATAAGGGAACACACATACGCACACACACACCCACTTACATTAAGGCATAAGAGTGTCTTCGTTATCACAACTCAAGCATTATCGGAGTGTAAAGGCATGGAGCTGAACATTACGTTTCAACAACAACAACAAATCTTCTGTCATTTCAGTATGAAGCTATTTAGGCTGATTAAAGGTGTCTGTGTATGTGTCACACGCCACACTGTAAGTTATTAAAGGCTGCAGACCAATACCTAATATGGCTTTGTTTGTTCATTTGTGACCCTATGATTCATTTAATCTTTGTCCTCTGGATAAGTTGTTTTATATTCCATCCAAAAAAGTGGAACCTTAAATAGTAAACCATGCTCATCTGGACAGCCTAGCATCTAAATCCAGAAATTCCCTCGAGGTTTGTGGTTTTTTTCTGGGCCGTTTGAACTCCTTTGGCCTTAGTTTCCTGTTCTGAGGTCAGTGTCCAGCTACGGTACTTTGCATAATTACTTCTGCAAACAAATCTACTCTGTATAGTTTGGACTTCTTAAAGGGAAGTGCAGATGTTTGACACCAAGCGTGTGTTTTTATGTATGTTTTTTTTTTCTACGTCTATCATGATAAACTTCTCCTGTATATAAAAAAAAGACACTGAAACGATGTTTATCCTTTTTTAAGGTATCCTACAAGTTGTCCATCTTTGCTGGAAATGATTGAAGTTCTGCTGTGGTTGACGTCAGCATGATGCTGCACAGTAATCCCTCCAGGACTGGGGATTGCAAGTAATTGGGCGAGTTAATATTTGAAAGAAGAGCTTCAAAGGTCATGGTAATAGCATGACCCCAGAAATGCTTGTCAAGGTTACCTCTGTGTGAGTCATCGCCTCTCCAGCCGAGCGGCTAACAATCAATCCAATCAATATCCTCCAAGTGACTAGGTTTAATATAGAATCATCTCTCGAAGGTGGTCATGCATTCAGTTCAACAAGCTGTTGAAAAATAAAGATCCAGCAGGTTTTGAAAAATTCAACTGCTTTGATTTTATGATTTTATATAATTAATGTCCAACTCCACCATTTCAGTTTATTCTGACGGCCTTGATCAAAACACATGTAAACCCAGCCTTTGCTTGTCGGATCGGATCACAGTAATTCCTCAGTGATGATGATAAGAACAGGTGGATCGGCAGGCCAGTTTGAGCCCACAGGACTGACCTTGTTATTACAGGGAGAGGACCTAATGTTTCCTTCATTAAGCTAAGGGCTAACGCTGGAATTTCTTCTCTCCAAGCTTCACGAGTATTTGATGTGCAGGCTCATTAGCTAGCAGGAGAGCAGTTGTGAGATATTTGTATTATGCGGGGACTGCTGGTGTCGAACTTGCTTTGAATGAAGATTTAGGAGATGAAGCGAATACCTTTAGTTTTTGTCAGTCAGTCTGGTTTATTTATACTTTGTAAAGCACATTTCAGTCATTAAGCAAAAAGACATATTTCAATTATGTAGAAGAGGTATTTTTGCACTGTGATAGTACATATATTATTTAATTTAAATTATGATCTACACACACACAGACACACACACTACTATGTAAATACTGTAAAAGATAAATTACCTCATGTTTACTTCATCCTTTTGCACTTCTCACCACTGCAATATTATCTTACTTAGTCTTGTACATATTAGTCTTTAATACCTATTTATATTTGTAGCTATTATTATTTAAAGTTTACATTGTATAGAGAGATCACAGTCTACCAAAGTTAAATTCCCTGTGTATTAAACATACCTGGCCAATAAAGCTGATTCTGATCCTGATGTAGTGTATTTGATAAAGGGATTAGCAAAAGTTGTTCTATATGCTGTCTGGTAGCCTATAATTCTGATTTCATAGGTTACTGTAGCTTATGTTGTAATGCATGTATTGTATGCATACTAATGATTGGATTGGACAAGAGGCCTGATACATGTGTACTGATACCGATTCTGAAATGTTTTATTATCATACAGTAACTATACTGTTATTGTTGTTGTTGGTTTTATGTGGCTACATAAAACCATAGTAAACACAGCATTTGATTTTGCTAGCTCCCTCTGCTAACAGGAAGCAGCAACGACTGTCATATTCTCTGTTAAATGAAACGTTTTATACTGCAGTGTCAGCTTTTCAAATTAAACGTTTCAAGTGTAAGATTTGCACTTTTCATCACAATGAAGGTGCTGTTCCATCCTGTCTGAACATCATCATGGAGATGATTTGCTGACACTTCTTACAGTTCAGTCTGAATGTCTTTAAAGTGAAACTGGGCGAGTCGAGAATAGTTTAAGTGCTCTCAGTCAGTAAATCACGTCAACATCGGACCCTATACCATTATAAGATCAGATCGGCCCCATCTCTAAAATCTATGATGTGACTGGTTTGTTTTACTTATCAGTAGTCTCCTTTCAGTCAAATCCATAACTAATAAAGTGTTTGTGGAACGTAATCATAATTGATGAGGCAAAAAAACCCCATTTAGGCTGATCAATCACAGCTAGGGATGTAAAGATTAATCGTGAGACAGTTAAAAGTCCATTCAAAGTTTCCACGGGATCCATACGACGAGTCGGGAACACGTGATCCAGTCAAACGGTCGGCTTTTCTCCGTTCACTCTCTCCGTGTCTGCAGCTAACATAATGATAGCAACGTCCTCTCATAGTCGCTATAGTCTCTCAGTCTGTGAGCGCGCTGAATGCATGCTTATGATTATATTAAATGTCTTATATTGTCAAAGCTAAATCAAGAGAGAACTTGTTGTGGAATAACAATTTATTATTCTCTGATGGATTTTAGTTTTTAGTCTGTAATGTTAATTCGGGGGGGATCAGAGAGCAGGGGGCTCTGGGAACTAGCTATTTAATAAATAAAGGCAAGCAAATATATATTTTAAATTTCTCATTTTCCTGATCTGATAAAATTACTGAATCTTTAATCTGTAATAGATTCAACAGAACAGAATGCTTTCTCAATTAAATGTACAGCAACAGATGTTTAGGCGACACAAAAACACTATTTGTTATTTCAGACATTAAAACACGTTTGGCCTGTATTGTTCATCTACTTCCGCCTTGGCTGGTGAGTCAAAAAGTTAATTTGGGACCCTGTCAGTAATATGGTGAGCATCAGCAGCAGTAGATCAGAGGTGTTTGGTTGTAACAAGCAGGCGTTACCATGGTAGCAAGACTACAAGTAGGTTTGTAACCATGTTCACCCAAACAAGTTTAAAAGCTAAAGACATTACGAGGTGCATAGGCATTTTCATTAAAAATAAAAGGTATCTCCTTTTTGTCATAATTTTTTTTTAACAAAAAATCGTGAATCGTATCGTGAGTTGAGTGAATCGTTGCATCCTTAATCACAGCAAAAATAATGATAAATGTACAACGATTTTTTAGATAGTGGCTGTGTATTTGTGTTGTCCACATATAATAACAAACACTGTGATGCTGTTACCACACATATAACCTATATGGACAAAATGAGGCCACTGTCATGTGGCACAGTAATCATTTATTCTCGGTTATCTGGTTTTCTTGATTGTGGGAAGCAACATTTTTATTGAGAGTTCTTTAATTTCCCAGGACTAGTTCTATGTTGCTTGTTTTTATTTTCATGCAGCTTGTTGTACTGTTGTTTAAAAGCAGTCTTATATTTAAGGCCTCGTGCCCATGAATGAGTCAAAGCCGTGCTGAACTATTGTTGCAATATTAAAAGGTACTTTGATTGTACTTCACCCACTGTCACTGGGCATTTGTCACGTGTCCTTGCTAGTCACTTAACAGTTTTTATTCAGTCCCTCTCCCCACCCTCCCAATCATCAATAGTTTTCTGTTCTTCTATCTGCTAATTTAAATCTCTGTTTGTGTAAATTGGACTTCATGCTCAAAAAAGAAAAAAAAAAGCATGTTGGATCCAGGCTATACTTCTTACATTTCATTACAGCCATAGCTCGCCTGGGTACAATGCAGCTCGAGGCCTTCTTTATAAACAGGGGTTGCAGAGTGGCATCATAGCCAATAACATGTTTCGGAAAAAAATGGCCTCAGGTTGTTATGGGAGTAAGATTGAAAAGAGCTGTGGATAGGTATAGTACCAAGGTGTCGGTAGGAGCAATGTGACATCTGCAGTCCTCAGTGACTATGTTGAAATACATCAGCTAACTTGTGTTGTGAGTCTGTATGAAGGCAGGGATAAAAGGAAACTTCAGACGTTCATTCATCTCTCAGACATTTGATTCCCATTGCGTGTGATTTTCCACTGCAATTAGATCTAAAGGGAGCGCCCTCACACTTTACCTGCGATCAGCCAAAGTACCTGCACTTTTATGCTCATTTCAAACTGCCGCTTTATTTTAACATTCTAGATAGGTATCAAGTGTGAGCTTCAGCCAGGTTTTAAAAGCTGTTTTATTCCAAACAGAGTTGGCAAGGAGCTTTATTGCAAACTGTTGCCTTCAGCCTTGTTTCACAAACCATTGCAATTACATTAAACAGTCGAGTGGAACCTCTGTTCAACCAGAAGATCAACACAACTTTTGCCAAGATAGTTTCAGATTGTACTGAAGGCTCAGTTTTCACTCCTCAAGCATTTTATTAGAACGCACAGAGAAACACACACCACTTTAAGTTTTTTATTGGTCACAATTATACTGTAAGCAAAGAGAGACTTTAGGGCTGAAAACCTAAATCCTCACAAAACAGCGGACGAAGCTGGAAATCTGGGCTTTAACCGTGTATGCACGTCAACAACCAACTCCAGAGTCCAGTGCCAACATGTGTGGTCAACAGCAGCACCCCCAATAGTGCCAAATAAAAAGCTGTTCATACAGATAAATTCCCAAAATCGCAACCAGATGAGCAGCTTTAATCACCTTTTACAAATCAGTGGGAAAAGCTTAATGGAGGATAAGCTTTTAACTCTTCATGGAAAAATGGGTTCTAGTCTGTTCATAAACACTTCAATCCTTCATAGCAAAAGTGAAGTGAAAAGCAATTTGTCAGGAACACAGTTAAAATGATATTTGCCCAGTGGAAGTGATTGACACAAGCAGGTTTTCTGTGAAAAAAAGGTCAGTAAATTATTGAGTTCCAGAAGCTGCTTCTCATCCACACTGAACTCTTGACTTCTCACTGCAGTGCTTTATTGCCACTTGTAGTATTGCAGCTCCCGGCAAACACTGTTGATGGACTAGAGTCCGGGAAAAAAAAAAAAAAACTGTATAAGTATGTGGTTTCCACTTATACACTTCACTTGGAAATGGAGCTGTTGGCTTTGTAAGTAATTCATATTCCAATCATCAATTTAAAACATTAATCTTTGGAATGGTTGATGTCAAGAGCGACACGACTGGCTGCAACTGAGCTTGCAGATTGCATTAGAAACTTCTTTGATAATACATATTTCATTACAGTTACCACAAGATCGTGTTGTTTAATTAATTTTTACCCAGAATTCTAATATGGCACCCACAGCAGTGGGATATGTACTTTCTAAGCGTGAGTTCTGCAAATGACACCAGCTACTGTTTTTTGAAAAATTCTGAAGTACTGTGTCTAAAAACCATTGAATTCATCACAAAACAAAAAAAAACACTTTAGCTTGACATTATGAGAGTTGTGAACAAACTGTTTTTGTCTTTTTTATCTTTTTTATGTCTAATTGAGTATCTGACAGATTACTTCTGTGATGCCAGCTGTGATCCAGCATATACTTAACAGTGAGTGGTATCAATCACATTTTATTTATACTACTAGCACAATGGGGAGCACAGATTCCAAAGGGCTGTTGGGCTATATCTTGCAAGTTATTGTTATATTTTACAACCATGACGGCTCTAATTACATATTGTAGGGATATTAATGTTATCTATGGGGCCTTCTTCTTTTACTACATATATTGTGTTCGAAACAATGGCAGCACAATATGAATGGACAAACAGAGATGGACATGTCGTTTCCTGTCGCTAAATTTCCCCATCTGATTTCTGTCCTCGTGGAACATTATGCCAATGCTATAAGGGATTTTGGCATTGAGAGTCAGAGGACTGTGTCAGAGGTTTTCAGGTTGGCCTTCATGATGAACGTATTTGATCGTTCAATACAGTACATTTTAACGAGTCTGTGTCTGCATACATAATTGCATGACGTGAGCAGGGCTGAAAGTTTGAGATGGGTTTGGTGCTCAGGGCAAAGTCTGACTCCCTCCCTTCACATTATGACAGTCGATCCACATCTGGTTTGCTATTACCAGGGGCACAATTAAGACCAAAAATAAATGTATCGTGCAGACATGCACTTGTAACATGAAATGCCTCAGCATGAGTCAAATGTCATAAACATGTATTACTTCAGTTTGTGCAGCTTAAATGTTTTATTTCTTAAAAACCTCATTGGGGGATGACGTGAAGGACGCACGACTGTTACACATGATGTAATCTACTAAACCGAATACTGACAACTTCACTGCACATGTGTAATAGATGATTAAATAGGAGTTTTGTTCATACACTAGTAATAACAAAGTACCTCTTTGCCACCTCAGTGTGTCTCTTTTCATGGGACTTTCAAGCTCTGCCTGAGTGATAATCAATGGCCTGTTCAGCCACTTTACTTTCCACTGAACATTTAATGGAGTGAGGATAAGCCTCTCAGATGGGCTGCTGGCCTTTACAGGCTGTTTGTGCTCTGAAGGTGTTTCTCATCTCAGCTAACTTGCTATAAATCAACCAAGGCAGCATACCTGTTCATATGTCAAAACAACATCCAATAAAGGCTGAAAAACCTGTAGAGTAGGTTGGCAAACTGTGACATTTACTGTGATGTTACTTTTGAACTAGAAATATACAAGTTTTGAACACTTAAAATGAAAAAAAAAGTAACATGATCATTGGAATCATCCAATGTTTTGTAAGGAATATTAGGTCACAAAATGCTATTTTTTACCACAAGGGTTGTTTTCTGGGGGAGGGGGGACAGGATGGTGGTTGAAAAAAATAAAAGTATACAAACACTGCTCGAGTCTGATCACGGATTAGTTCTACAGTTAAAGTGTCCTGGTGACCCATTTGGCTCAGATGTTCATCGAGTCGTAATGTTCATGGTTCCAGTCTGCCCTGGAGACTTCATCGCTTGTTACCTTTCCACTGAGCATTCACCAGCTGGCAGCCTGAAACACATTTTTGTTTGAGAATTGTATCAATGCTCAGTACAACAACAACAAAAAAAGTACTGATTTAAGCCTGAATTTCTGCAGGCGAACACAGAAGAGAATATTTTTTAGAAAATCCACAATAAAGTTGGCTTCATTCAGTGATTGAATGTAAATGATAAATCCTTGTTTAGATTGATTACTATAAAATCTCAAGATATTTTTGGGTCATCTAAAAAGGAAAAAAGGAAAATATTCAAAATGTAACCATGTTTCCTTTCTCTGTTTGATTTAAATATAAAAAGACATCTTTTTCATAATTGACTATAGGAATTTCAATGCACAGTTTTCTGTATTTTGGGTTATAAATTCAGGTTGCCAGCATATTATTCCTCCTGCATTCCCTCTCAGTTGGTATCTGGCCCTGAACATCTGTGCTGCAGCAGGGAGGTGCTATCACGTCCATGACCTTGACTCTCCTGTCTGCAGATTGCCTCATTGAGCATTGTGTTGTTAGACGCATGGCAGGAGAAAGAAACCCTGATTTACAGCATTGTAATTAAATGTTTTCATAACTTCCACGTGATTAAGATCGCCTTTACAAACGCACGTGAAGAAGATCAGATATGTCAGCGCGGTGTAGAAAAGAGTGTGGTTGCAAGACACCTTGTCCTGGCCACACACAGACACACAAACACACTCGCATTCCTTCCCCCACATAGTTGAGTGAATGACAGTGTTCAACTGTTCCACTTAATTGTAGTTTATACAGCCTGAGAAAGAATGTCAAGCATTTATTGGTTCCCTGTGTTTTACTTTGCAAATGAATGAGTGTGTCTGTATGTTTGGAATAAGTGTCTCCAGGGGATGAGCAACACAAATGGTTTGTTTTCCAATGACTCATTTTTGTTTTTGATAAAAAAAATAATCACGTGTTTTTTTTTTGGAAATGTTATTTCTGCTTTCCTTTCCAAGAGTTAATTGAGAAGATGTATATCACTTTTATATCTGTAAGATAAATATGAAGCTGAAGCTCGAAGGCAGTTAACTCAGGTAAGCGTAAAGACTCTCAAAGCTCTCCTTCTAACAGCTTATCTTTTTGTTTGTTCTCGACACAGACTGAAGTGTAAAAGTAACGGATCATGTGTTTTCTAATATGACATTAAGTGAGCACATTTTGTGTTAGTTCGTCTGTCATTTCATGTTGAATTTGAAAGAATGTGGCTGTGAAATGCCTTTTAGGATTAATTTCTGGACTTGTTATGCCTTTCCTGTTGAGATAGAACAGTGGGTAAGGGTCCGAAATCCAGGAGAGAGAGAGAGTACAGGGAGCAGCATGCGGGAAAAGGAGCCAAAGGCTGGATTTGAACCGAGACTGCATGCTTCAAAGCCTACAGCCTCTGTACAGGAGACACGCAAACTAACAGCTTGGCGCCCCGAAACGTCTACATTTTGTGTGGCATGAAGTGCTTCATTGCCACTTTTTAATATCACAATTTCAAAGATTGTAACTGTGACAACCGCACAATTGGACATCTCGTCTCAACTCTGGTCTGTGTTTTTGGTTGTTGTTTTGGCTTTTTCCTCTACAGTTATTGCTTTACTAGGAAAAGATAGATAACTGTTTGTTTAGCTCAAACTGTGTGGAAACGCAGGAGTTAATGACAAACCCGTTTTTGTGTTAAGGTTAACCATTAAAATGCCAACATTCTTGGCTATTTTTTGGGATATACGCATGGATATGATTGGATTGAAACAATTAATCACAAACCAATCGATCAGTAAACACAAATGAAACATCATACCTGAACCAATGCTGTGCTGCAGCCATGAAGTTATGATTCAGTTAGCTGAATGTTTAAATCAGGTCCCTGGTTTTTTGCCCGTCTGATCCACAAACGTCAGAACCTGGCTGTTGGGCAGAAGATGTGTTCAATATTTTGACTTAAGATGTGCTAAATGATATCAAAGGTGTCGCAGTGATGCACGGCAAACACTTGCATAACATCACCACCTTGTCACGCAAAGACTCCGCCGCTGTGAGTTCAGTGTCACAACATCGGGTTGACTGCCTAGTCTGGGCCTGTGAAGTGTATTTTGGGATGTAAATGCTGACAGCACTTGTTTCTTTATTCAGACACAAATTTCATTCTGCACGACAGAGTGCGGCTTCATCCACTATTTAGTGTGAATTCTGCGATGGGTTAAAAGTATCAACAGCATCTAACACTTACTGGTGGGGGTTTCTGATAACTAACCTAATATGGAAGATTTCAGAAGTTCACTTTATGCCATTCTCATGTGTTATATTTTTGTATTTGGCTTCTGAGTTTTGCTAGCCACGTCTGTCACTCAGTCGCTCTCTGAGCCTCGAAAACCCCTCTATTGTCTCATTTACGTCTGCTCTGTTGAACCATTATTTGGACATGTGGTGTCATTTAACTTACAAGAGCTCTGCTGTCGACTCAGAAGCTCCCCGAAAAACTCTGTCTGGCCATTAAAAGTGTGGACTTTGATCCAACAGAAACCCAAACGACTAAAACAGACTGAAACAAAGGGATTTCCTTAACAAGACATAGCTGTTCCGTTTACTGCACACTCTTAAGCCTCCAGCAAAACCTTACTGCTGTTATTAACTGTGCCCAGCTGCTTCTCCTCCAGAGCGGTGTTGACACTGGAGCACAGGTAATCCCACTGTACCGCAGGTGGAGATTTACCTTTTCCACCACTGTGGCTTTGGCTGGCTTTGGTGTCAGAGTCATTGAGCAAGCTGATTGTATCACACAAGTGTAAATGTCACCATCTTGTAGAACTTGCTTGATCGGAGAAGCACAGATACGATCATGAATTTTATGTAGCTAGTTTGAAACCCAAATCAACAATGGCCTTCCTATGATGTTTAGGATCCTATCATGCATCCACCGTTACTGGTAGTACTGCTCAACGTACATACCCTATGCTAGCACCTGTCCTTAACCAAACTTCTCTATTCGAGTGGCTAACTCGAACCATCACAGAAAGACCAACTTCTTCAATTGATGCTTAAAACATATACCCTGCCCTTGTACTTACCTTTAACTGAGCCACTCTGTGTCTGGTAGCTCTGTTTCAAACGCTGCTTCTCCGTTTACTCTCACCCTGTCTGCATGCAGCTAACGCAACAGCCTGCTAACTCTGTTATTGTTTCCATTTGTATAGGCGACAAGTGTGTGAAAAAAAAACAAAAAAAAAACAAGAGCTGAACAAGACTCTCTACTTTGATGTTTTTGCCTGTTTAATACCAAAATCCTTGTATAGCTTTAGGATGTGAATTTGAAGGCAAAACTGTAACCTAAGTCTTCAAGTACTGATTCAGAACCATGTGTTCCTGTATGTTGTGTGTGTGTCCATTTGTCTGTCAGCCTGTGTGAAGTGCTTTAGGGTTATTTTTCATACAGCGCTGACAGCAAGAATGGCCTCACAGCAGAAAGCTCATTTAATTGTGAAATGTGATATTTTCACTGTATATTTCTTTGGTTTGGATCCAAACACTCACAGTAGCCTCCTTTCATGCACTGTAAATACATACAGTACAGTACTGTCTATGCCACTGAGGTAGGTCGATCCAAGACCACCAACATTGTGGTAAATTACTCTCATATTTGTCACTTGGTGTTATTACATTTCCTGTGCTCATGATTTGTTGTTTTAAAGCCCTTAGATCCCCCTTCTTTATCACCTCCTCCTTCCCTCCTATAATTTATACCCTCATGGCTTCTTTTCTGTCTTACGTATTCAGCAAATGTAGCTACTTGAAAGAAACACAAAATACTGCGCTTTTCTGCTTAGTTTGTCTGCACATCTCAGTCGATTCTCTAGAGAGACACAGTTGCAAAAAAACCCCAAAAAAACAAAAAACAGACTATTTTCGCACCTTTTTTCTTACAAACAAAGACAAAACACAGACACTCTCCTTTCTGTGTTGTGCTCTTCACTCCCCTTCTGTCTAGATCTTCACAAGACAACAGAACTTCCTGGGGGATGACTGACAGGAAAACAGAAAAAAAACATACTTGTAGGGGCACAGGTGTTACAAATGACCTTTGCCGTGTATGTGTGTACTCCATTGTGCATCTGTGCGAATGGTTTAGCATACTGATTGTATGCTGGCTGCTGGCCCTTTGCAGATAAAGCCCTGTATTCTTGGGGCCCACTGTAATGCCAGGGAGCTTAGGGAGCTGCCTGGACCCTTAGGCATTGGACCAGCACAATTAGGAGAAAAAAAGGCAGCATTTGTGACCATGGGCAACATTCCCCATATTGTTTATATTACTTTTGTTGCTTTAATTGTCTCGACACTGTGTACAATTGAACATCAAGAAAAATATTTTACTTTTGCCCATTTTTTTGCCCTTTGTTATCTTTTTGGTTCATGATGTTTAAAAATACATTTTCTCCCTCTCTCTCTAAATGATTTAAAACGCTTTGAGCATCACATTTGGTTGCTAATTCCTTTGTTTTACAAATAACATTTTTTTATGTTGCATTTCTAGAGGGCACAGTGTTACTGCAAATGAAAACCTGTCTTTTTGCTATTATCAGTTTAGCCATTGTGCTTTATTTGATAACAGCACTTAATAGTATTTGTCCATCTACCAGTCTGGCACTTACTTGTAAAAAAAAAAAAAAACACTCCCATCCGTCTCAGCCTTCCTTTAGTGTTTTTTTTTTTACTTCTTTTTTTTGCTTTGCATGTTAAGAGGCCAATCAAAGGTTGTTACCATGGTAGCAAACAGTTTTACAAGTATCTGTTTCTGTCACCATTTTACGCATCTATTGCTTAGTTTGGCATATCTCCATTATGTTTTAACATCATAGTTCTGTGATGGCTGAAACTGACTTTCTGTTTACACTGGGAGGAGATTTATCTTCAGTGTGAGATTTTTTCACTCTCTGCTACACAGCTCCTCCATTGCACCTTTCGAACAGTTTGTGTTCTTACTATTCAAGTTTTAGTCATTTGCTATTTTTTCTCCATCAAAACAGCAAGTCAAATTCATTTTAGGCCTATGTTATGCAAGTGTTATGCACTTGGGAAAAAAAAAAAAAAAAATATATATATATATATTCTGATTCTGATTGCAGTTGGTAGGATTTGGCAGAAATCTGTGTAGGTTGCCTCAAATCATAATTCCAAAAGCTTTCTCCATACCTAAAGTATGCACCTAAAGTTTGTGTTTAAAGTTTTTTTTTTTTTTATGTATTCAATCTCATACATTAATCAGTTTTGGCCTCTTCCTTCCAGTGTTATCCTTAAAGTCATGCATGCTAGCATTAATAAAAGTCTGCTTGTGCATTCAGTGGCGCTACTGCAGGGACCTCAGGTGGCTAATTACCTGTCTTTCAAAACCATTAAACTTTTCTTATAATTTTTTGGCTATTAGCATACAGACTTTTTGTTACTTTGACATCTCAATGGCATTAAAACGAAGAGAAGACAAAGGGAGAACAAAAAAACAAAAGCAACATGTAATAGTCAGACAGTATGATGGCTCAGCAGTCTACATCCATTTAGTCTGACCGCCCCCAATATTAAATCTTGAAAATGTGAGCCATCCTTTCAGTTTCTTTCAGGATCCTTGCAAACACCCACTCAACCTGACTTTTGTACATGTGTCGAGGTTGTGAGCATCCTCTTAAATAATATCCCCATGTCCTTTATAAGCTTTTGAAAACAACAGTAAATGTAGATTTGTACAACAACACCCGCTAAAACCAATACTAACCCATCTCACAACGTGTGAGGTGTTATCTGTGAGGCTAAACACTTGTCTGTGTGGGATTTATTGGTTGCAGCAGGACTGTAGGAGCTCATCACTCTGTAGCACGCTGGTGATTATCTGCTTTACAGGGCCATTGGCACATTAAAGCGTGACCAGCTGAAGGCTGTGTGAGCTCGTGTTTGCAGCAGCATGAAAGACCAGAAAAGTGTTCCCAGAGCAATAAAACAGGTAAAGAGAGGTTGCGTGGCTCACATGAATACCACAGCTTCTTCATACTTCCTGTATCTCCTCTCCCACAGTCTGTATTATGTTTTATTTGGCAGTATTCAAGACTTCTTTTTTTTTTTTCGACATATTTTGCGTTCTGATTAATGGTGATTTTGAAGCAAAAGTTTTGCAACTGAATCACTCGTGCAGCTGTTTCTTATACTGGAGGCGGGAAAAAAAGGAGAGAAAATGTGGACAGAGTTAGAAGGGTGCTGGCTGTCTGTGTTAGGGGGGATTTGGAAGAGATGGATGCGAATGTGAGATGTACAGTGCTTTGCATTTGTTTACCTGGATGTCATGATGGAGGTTTGCTTTGTCCCCGGCCTCACTGGGACTCATTGTTACACGAGCTTCTTTGAGACGAGCAACATGAATGACATCTCAACAATGTATCAGGCATTAGAGGTGAATTTGTGCTTGTTAGTGTGAGTATATTTGGTGGTATTGATTATTTCTATACCTACTGTGAGGATTTCAGAGACAGTGGTGAAATTGGCTTCAAATGGTGAACAGCTATGGGAGCACAGATGGATGTGTACTCAAGCAGGGTATGATGTTTCATTTTAAGAATGGATGTCTTTTCTCTGACTCTCTTTCTCTTACACTACAATGACACGTATGCATGGAAATGCAGAAATATGTTCCAACATAGATCTAAATTCCTGTTCATTCATGAAGTGTACTGTGAGAACAGTCACAGTACATTTTATGCCTTTCTTGTACTGTTAGATTGAGAAGCAAAAGTTTCAGGCATTTTTAACACAGTTGTATATTCAAATCAGGGAATTGAAAATGGACAGTGTCTATAGCATCACATCGGTTGAGGCGCAGATAACAATTTAATCCCTCTATAATTCAGCCTCCAAGCTCTAAATAAATGTCTATGCAATTACATGTTTTAAGGGGAGACATGTTCTGAGAGATATTACTTCCTGATGATTTGTCATGTCAGCACTGTTGTTTTTAATTTACAGTGCCTTGTGGGGTTCCAACTGCTGAAACAAAAGCAAAAAATGTTATGTGCAACATGCAATTGTGTAGTAATTATATTGTCAAAATGGATTATTGTTAATACGAGGCACTTGCACAGGAATAATAATGTGCCGTGTCTAATTCCTTTAGAGCTGCTGCTGTCTTTGTTGCATGGAAGGATTTATTGGAGGACGTGTATTACGACTCTTTGTGTTGTTTGTTATTACATTGATCAAAATACATATTCACTTTTCTGTATTAAAAATGGCTGAAAGTAATCCTTTATTTTGTCACCCATCTTCACTCCAGGGTCTCGCCTTCGCCAGGAAGACTCCCCTCCCCGCATCGTGGAGCACCCCTCTGACCTCATTGTGTCTAAAGGGGAACCAGCCACTCTCAACTGCAAGGCAGAGGGCCGCCCGATCCCTACGGTGGAATGGTACAAAGACGGGGAGCGTGTCGAGACGGACCGTGACAACCCCCGCTCCCACCGCATGCTGCTGCCCAGCGGCTCCCTCTTCTTCCTACGCATCGTCCACGGACGCAGGAGCAAACCTGACGATGGCAGCTATGTTTGCGTGGCCAGAAACTATCTCGGCCAGGCCATCAGTCACAATGCATCGCTGGAAGTAGCCAGTAAGTCTCGTTGGTGTGTGTTTGTACTGAGAGCAATTGTAACTCAGTTAAAGGTGATGCAACACACATGCAAACACATTTCTTCTCCACTGTGTAATCATCTGCAAAAACACCTAAAAATAGCAACAGTCACACACTGATCCAGACTGCTAAACCTTTAAACAAGAATAAGCAATATGCTATCTCTAACACCCAGGCATAATACTCAGATATCCAGATAACAATTGTCCACGCTCTCTCAAACATTCAAATTGATTTCACAATCTGTCAGTTTGCCTGATGAAGGTAAGGATTAAAATATTGATCTTCAAAGAAACTAAGCAGCAAAAAGGTAAAGACTTGGAACAAATATCCTCAATATAACCTTCAAGGTATCTCCTGCACAACATCTTGAAGCTAGACAAGCAAAAAAAAAAGTAGCTGCTTGAAAAACTAACCTATTTTGGCAAGATTTACCTGAGGAGTAACAGGATGCAAATCAGAAACAATGCCAAATTCAAATCAAATACAAACGTCTGAAACAAGTTAAACAGAGAAAATGTGCTGCCAAAAAATATATATATATACTTGCTGCAGAATGGAGATGTAGGTGAATATAATCAGCAAACATGCTGCAAATACATAAAACACACACAAAAAATGCACAAAGTTCCTTCTTTTAGTGATACAAAGTGAAAGGAAGTCCTCCAGCGACTGTAGGAGGTGTTGATTGGAACTAGGCTTTGAAGAATTATTCTATGGTGAAAACAATTTATGACTTCTAGCCTCCTGCTGGTTCAAGCTCCATGTGCTAGTCAAAGGTGACCAACACTCCCCTGATGCTCAGAGCTCCAAAACTAAGCAGCCAACAGTAGCAGGCTAGTAGCAAAGCTTCATGAGCTAATAGTGGCTAATACAAAGAAAACTATAACAGAAACCATTTCTCAGTAAACAACAGTCAAGTTGAAAGGAAAATCAAGTTTGTGCATTTTTAGTTTGTAGTGAACTGAAGTGTTGTGTTTTTGCACAGTAGCAAGTACACACGTAATATTATTTGGCGAATAGGTTTATTATTCATATACATTAAATACTTGACTGGATATCTCTTAATTATTGTTTAGCCATTGTATAACCATGATTATACTATGTATATTTGGACTTTTCATCGTTTAAGTATCTGCAATGATTTGCTGTTCATGCAATTGTCTCAACTTTCAGTGGCAAATTGTTGAATACACTTCATGATTTTAATGTTGCATTTGTTTTGGACCTTTTTAAGTGTTTTGGAATTGGCTCCTGCATTTGCAGCCAGTCTTTTCTTTTGGAAATGTTTTTGGCAGTTGCAGCAAGTTTCCTCTTGTCAGCCACTGTCGCCCTCACACTTTCAAATCAGCTGATTCATGGGTATTGTATTTGAACAACAATGTCACTTTATAAGCTTGTTTTATCTTCTTACCTCGTTCCAAAATAGTTCAATTTTATGGTTGAGGGACAGGTGGAAGGTCATTAAGCAACCCACCTGTTCGACATGCAGCAGCTGTGTGTATGCTTCAGTCTTCAGGGTAAAACAAGTGCTGAGTGTGCTCCTAACAGGTGACAGTGTCAACTCTGCTGACTCGCAGAGTTGCAGTGTCAAGTGTGTGGTGTTGCCAGTTAAACAGCCTTTCACTGCAGTATATCTTACACAGGAATCTGTCGGGACATCCAAACATATGTGTGTGTGTTAGTTTGAGTGATGGAGTAAAGCTTTAAAGAAGCAGTCAGGGGCTAACGGGCAAAGGTCAAGGCTTGTGACCATCAGAATAGCAAATCCCAAAGGAGAGCAGATTCTGCTGCCCAAAACACTTGTATTTGGCAAACAACATGGGGAAAGAATGCACCGAAGGAGGAAGTGTTGGTGACAAGGGTTAACAATCAAAGACATGCCCTCCACACTCTGCAAACCTCCTCTTCTTTAACTGCAGATCCCCCTCCTCTGCTCAGCTGTGTCAGCTTACACAGCTCCACCAAGGCCTGGTCTCCAGGGCCGATATTTTGCGAAGGTTTTCGAATAATAAAACCCCTCTGATATCCGTTTCACCTTTTGAATTACAATGAAAGAGATGGTCAAACGGTCTCCGAGTAATGCAGGATCAGCACTCCAACTCTGAGAAGCTCGAGCCTCTGCGGGGAGAGTTTATTACTAGGAGTTCTCTAAATTTACTGTGAGGCTTTAAGGTCGAGGGAAGTGGGACACAGAGAGGACTTGTTGAAGCTGTCTGGATGAATTATTCCTCCCTGCTTCATCCCTCAAGGGTCACACAGATTCATGGGTCACCCTGGGGCTGGATAGTAAAACAGAACCCCCTTCGGCAAATGCTGCCCAGTTAGGGAGTTCAAAAGAGGACTGAGAAGCTTGGGAGTGTTAAAAAGAGGACGGACCTTACTCTGCCAATAGACCAACGGCTAACATCATTTTTCTTGACCTGTTAAGGTGGTATTTGTTTCTTAGAGTTTAATTTGCTTTAAGGTTGCTTTGGCAGAAAGGAGCACAATTTAAGTTGGCTGCACTGAGAGCTGGAGTTTAATGCAGAGTAAGTGGCTTACACACATGGTATCATCACAGTCCCATCATGATTTTATATTTTAGTTTTTCACTCAAAACCAGTGAGGCAATAAAACTGTAATACTCTAATAATAGATGCAAACCGTGGATGGCAATCATCTACCAAGAATAAATAATGTGAAGTGAGTCTGAACAGCAATGCAATTATGGTAACATCGGGACACATTTCTTTATTGTTGAAATAGAATGAATTGGAAATTGCTATCTAGACCCAGTGAAGTCCAAGTTTTGTCCATTCAATACTCAGTTTGAAATAGGCTCAAATACTAGCTTTTGAATGTCATGTTTAACCACATGGACTTTACTATAGGGTGTTCCAATGAACCCAAAAGATTCATGTGTGATTAAAAGTATATACACATTACAGTATGTGCATGTGTGTGTCATAACCATACACCAAGTATTGTAGACACAATAAAAAAAAATGTAACAATTGTTAATGATAATAATAATACAATCACTTTATTTAGAAAGTGCTTTTAAAAATCTTTATGAAATGAAAACTGTCATTTTATTCACAGTATGTTACTCCAATCAGGACAATCAATCACATCAACTTCATTCATCACGATGAAGAAATCCTAGACTTAAAAGTAGCTTAGCACCTAAACAAGCTAAGTTAATGTTAGCAGCTGCCTTGATCTGATACAGAGTGCAAAGAAACATCGCTTTTTAATGTGCTTAACATACTTCTTTTCATGGTGTATTTGGTAATTTCATGTAGTAGTTGTTATAATTTCTTGATAAATGCTTAAAATGTATGATTGTAAAACAATCATTTTGGCTTGCCTTTTGCTGTGATTAGCGTAACACTCTATGCTAACACCATGCTGTTCTTCTCTTCCACTTTCAAATAGATGGGCATAGCGGTGAAAAGAAAAACTACCATGTATACTAAATCTTAGGAGATGATGAATTAATTGACTGGCCTACTTGCTATTTCCCAAAACCTAATTTAAAGCAAAGTTAAAGGCATTTTTGTTGGTAATGGCATCACAATAATTCTTCAAAAAACATATTTGATCAATATACTAATAGTTTATCGTCTTTATATAACATTGTTAAGTTGTTCAACACTTGGTTGTCCTGGTGTTACCACAGACTTAATGTACACTTAGTTTCCTTATACAACTGAACATAAAGAACTGTTTTGAATCACTTCATTGTTGTGAACAATATCACTTAGCCAATCTTAACTTAAATGCACTGTAAGTAAAATCTGTCTCTGTCTATCAAAACAATAGCAAAAGATGATGTTGAGGCTCCCAGGGAATCATGGGCGTGATTCTCTCTGCTACTCAACCCCCGCCTTCTATCACAGCAGCACATACAGCAGCAGTACGAAGGCTTTCAGTAGCAACTCCTACTTCCTTATGCAGCTGTCTTTGACGTAACATCTGTTGTTTCCTTAGCAACGATAAACATTTCATGCCTGTCATGGCAGCTCATCATGGCGGCTGGCAACCACGCCAGTCCAGGAAAACATGTCCCGTTACATCTTTCAAATAACATATTTCTCTGGCTTTGATTAGTGTTGAAAATATTTGAGGTAATGTAACAAAAAAAACAAAAAAAAAAAACAGCACAGGTTCTGTCCATTTTTTATTAATTTAGAAAGCTGAATGTAAACATTGTCATTAAATTCCCATACTTTTCCTTTAAGGCACACTTAAGGCAAAGTGAACACTTTTAAGTTGTGATATTAAACACATTTGTTCCTGTTATAGGTCAAATAATGCAAAGAATTTTGCCATAAAGATCTGCAAAAAAAATAAATAAAACACATCTAGAATACTATTGTCTTGATTTTATAAATGCATCAAAAAGGAGGACTAATAATTTATGGATCCTATAAAAAAGCAAATTAACAGTTTCAGTCTAGCTGCAAATCCACATTCAGTAGACTAGACAGTATCTGTGTTGTATTGAAGATATGATGTCATTAAGTGTTTTTTTTTTTTTTTCCAACAGTTCCTAAAAATAAACACTGCATAGTCAGAGTTCATTCAGATAATTGGCTGTCTTGGATATCTTTTCACTTTAAGAAAACGATGGGTTCATGAACTCAGCTACGCAGGAAAGGAGAACATTGTAGCACAACATTGACAGGAACCCTGCCGAGTTTAAGACATTTGAGCTCTTTATCACAAAGTAAATGACGAAAAATCATGACATGTAAAAGCCTAAACTAAATTCAATGAATTCATTGTATAATAACGTTTTCGAATGCTCCTTGGGTTTACCTGCAGTGAGGGAGTGGTGATGAAAAATGTTGAGGCGGCTGACAAAAGACAGGCCGACAGATGTAAAGTGACAGAAGCGGCGAAGGAGTGACAGAGACAGACGGGCTCAGAAGTGAGAGAAGAAGAAGAGTCTGTCCTTCAAGGCACAGATGTGAAACTTGTTTGGAGAAAATTGAGGTGACGTGGTGGAGACATTGACAGATGTAGCATGTGCTGGTGCCTGCAGCGTGACCACAGGGTCAGAAAACTGTGTGATCACACACAACACACACACACACACACACACACACAGGAGAGGAGCCCTTTCTGTGAGCGAAAGACATGAAATGTGGAAAAAAGGGGAAAAAAGACATATAACTTCATTCCTAACCAATAAATGTCACAGAAGACACTCAGCATATTTTTTTCCAGCCTGCAGGGACCCTGGAGGACCCTGGGAAATGAACACGTGTCCTATTGACCTCAGCCACTTGATTCAATCATGGGGCGCTTTATTGAGGTGAAGGCAAAGTCACAGCCTGTGTACTCTAAAGGTTATTGGATAGTGGACCTGTTTCTAAGTTCAGGAAGGGAGAGGAATAAATGATATTCTTGAACTAATTGGACACTGCCATTTGCTGGAGGAAAGAGAGACTCAAGGCAGAGCTGTAAGGTTACAACACGACACTGCAGTGATGGAGCAATGAGGCAGAGAGGGGGACATACAGCCACAATACTTACCAGCTTATGAACTGAGAGCAAGAAACATCTCCTGCTGTTCTTTGTGTCATTGAATTTTCTGAAAGTCTCTTACATGTATCTCAAAGACATGTTTTATATCACACAGGGAATTACAAGATGCAGGTATCAAAGCCAGAATAGAAGACAACAGATCCTTCTATTGTCGACTCTATTAATACACGTATTAAAGGGATTTGAAACAATGCACTATTAAAAACTGTGCTCAGCACATGAACGGCATCTAAATGTGTCCCCTATCCCCAAAGAGGTGTTTCTATGCTTTGTGTTGTACACAACACAATCCTATAAGCATCACTGACATTCTGTTTGATGTGACAGGATGCAACTTCACAGCTGAAGGTAGACTGTTAATCAAAAGCACTGTCCAATATTTTCCGTAACAGCTCACACATTTAAAGCACCTTTTTTTATTTCTGTAGCCATCTTAACTGTACCGTATGTTGGCCTATGTAACACACCTTTTCACGTTTTTGAAAGTGCTCCAAAAGCCCGTTTTCAGACTGGCTTTCTTCACGAAAGCGCAATAACTAAGCTCGGCAGCCATCAGGTCTTTTTGTACATTCACATTGATTCCGTGTGGGCGTAAAAAGGTGGCATCATTTCATCCCCCTGTTACACCTCCGCAACATTCAGATTGAAGACAAAACATCACAGGGGTGTACATTTTGCAGCTTGAGAAAGCTGTTTAAATAGGGCTTTAGACTATGTTCATATACAGGAGTGTGCACACCAGAAGAAACCAGTTTAAGAGAGATAATGAAGCAATCCATATTGGATTTCTGACTACGCTAAATGACTTTCATTATGACTGTGGATACACATGTTTTTGACGCACATTATACAAATAGAAGTGTGTTACACCCTTTACACTGTCTATGAAGAAAAACTGCAAATCTCATAAGGCTGCGTAGTAGACAATACCCCAAGCAGCTTAAATGTTTCAAATATAAAAAGCCAGTTCAGTTGTTATGCGTACTCCATCTTGTTTTTTGGCTAAACAAAAGATAATTGCTCTTCAAGTGTCAATAAACAAAACAAAATAAAGTTGTCTTGGTTATAAGTGGGCAAATCCACTGCTATACTTGATCTCATCTGGGCTCATAGGAAACTATGTTGCAATGAGAAATCATGTAAGCACTGCGGTATCCACATTTCATACCGTCAGTGTATTTAGTCTTGTTTTCTTCTCAAATCTTGAAAAAGAAAAAAGCCAGCGGGAGCGGTGTGATGTTCTGTGGTAATCACATGAATGCATTAACATGACAGACATGTTCTCTCACTAACAACATACTCTCTGAAGTGGATCATGGGATATGTGCGGCTCAGTCAGACTGTGTGATTGACAGCTTAAGGTGGGACCCCTGGTCTCTCTCCTGCCTGTCCGCTCCTCTTTGATTGTAATGTTATTCTGCAAGCAAAGAGTGAGTGTATGAGGCGTAGGATGCGGCGAGGAAAGAGGCGGATTCTCAGAGGTCAGGTTCCCTCTCCGCCTGCCACCTACCCATTAACTAATGGCTTCTCACTTCAAATGGCTGTCACTGTCGCTGACAACTTCCTGCTGCAGTTGCTCCGGATAAACCGATAAATGATCCTAAGTGGCAGTAGAGGGGTATGTCTCAGTGTCTCAGGAAAACTTGTCATTTCTCTCCATATGGATAAAGAGCGATACTATTTGATAGACAAACACTGTCACATTGTAACTGCTGCCACAAAGTCACATATCAGAGTTTATTTCCAATTGACTGTGACAGCCTGTGAGCGCCGCGCTAGCCTCTTGTTCCTCATCCGGTTTTTCCGCTCTTCTTGTTCTCTCCCCACGGTTAGATCTGTTAGTGAATAAGTATCACACTCTGGGGACAGCTGGTTTTTGTTTACAATGTGGAGACTGGGGCGAGTGCACTGAAAGTATTGTCTAAACAATTTTAGTCGCTATATTCCCTCAAGGCTCAGCGTTTCCAAGAGGCTGATTCGTGCCAGAGTGTCAGGACGTGCGGAGGGAGACAGAGAGAGAGAGAGAGGGAGTTTATTTGGCTTGCAGCAGCACGGTGGGAGAAAAAAAAAAAAAAAAAGAGACGGGGAAAGTAGTCAGGAGCTTCTGATAGAGACCATATGGCTTATGGGGTGTGTGGCAATAATACCAGGATGCAAAACTGTTCTCTTTATTTATGTCAGGATTGTTTACACATGTTTGTGTCAACTGTTATTTTGACAGGAACTTACTAACCCTTATACCCCATTGGCAGATTTCTTAATCATGTCAGTCATAGTACCACCTTTTTGTCTTTGTTCTACACTTTACCCTTTATTCCACAGGAGAGATGCATTGTGGCGTTGCGCAGTAATTAAAATATTTTTTTTGTTGGATAATAACCCAGAAGGCGTTGCAAATCTGCACTGTTGAAGGTTCCTCTGCTTTACAGACATACGACCTTCTTTATTGACCATGCTGTGTGTGTGTTTGAGTGTGTGTGCACAACTCAGCCCCACTTTTTTTTTTTTTGCTTATCTGGGGAGAATATGTTGCTGACGAGGGGAGACAGGCCTGCCACAGGGGGGAGAAGCAGCCTGGGAGAGTCAAATCAACAAATCTGTCTGTAGAAGATAGACTTTTTGTGTACAGAGTTCTCCATTGTGCCCATATGTGGGTGACATTAAGCGTATGCTTTGGGTATCCATCCAAATTTTTTTTTTTTTCCTTTGCTCAGCCCCGGTTGTTGCTGGGGAGACAGTGTGTGGCTGAGCCCATTTCCCTCGACAATAAATCTTTTTCCCGCTCAGCATTGGACCTCACTGACTGCTGGCTTCATTTCCCTGCAGCCTCAGAGCTGATGTGTGCAGTCAGCTACGATCCATTCCCCCACCAAACCCAAGTGCGAGCTGTGTCAGGTTACTCTGATGTCATATGCGTTTTATTCACACATTTGCTGATTTGTAACATAACAAGACAAACTTCCCTTGAGGGTCTAATAACTAGCAATCATGTTCATAGCTGCAGAAGTGTTTTTCACAACTGAAATTAATTAACAGTGAAAACCCATCATCGAGTTTCAACTCGCAGAAAACTGGGCACTGACATAAGCTGTTATACGTCTAGTGTGCTCTATATTTTACTTGTGAATTTGTCATTGGGAAGTATTAAAGGCTTACAGCATGGTTGAATAATCCTGCTGTCATTTGGGAGAAGAGATGGTTGTGCTTTTCTCTCAGATATTAGCCTTATCCATCCTCTATCTGTCACTCATCGACGCCAGTAAACAGCATCCGCCAGCCAGCTCTGGGCGAAGGGTTAATTCTGTCTTCTCCAGAGCTCAAAGGTTGTGGTGCATTTTCAGTTAAACCCTAGGACAGTTTTTCATTCGCCCAAGCTTATTCAGCTTCTTTTTTTTCTGGTCGACTTTGTGTGACATCACATCACCAGGTAATAGTTGTTTTATTTTACTCAAATTAAGCCAAGGAAAAGTGAAAACTGCTTTAGGGCATGAACATGAAAAATGAGCCCCCCCTGCCAGATGTGCCCTGTGTAATTGTAGACATGGTTTGATCATTGTTTGTTAATGTTTATGATCAAAATGCCAACTGTTGAAACTATCATTAAGCTAATCAAAATTCTTATGTGAGCTTGTAAAAGCGAACACTTTGCTTTGTCCCTGCCAGCCATAATTAAACACCCTGAATTAATACCAGACAAACACCATGCATGTGATTTGTACATGCTTGTGTTTATTTAAACGTTTTTGTATTAAGTGAGGGGAACAGGTTTTTATCGCTTTGCTTGGCAAGCTAATAGTGGCTGTGTGCTTGTGGCTACAGACAATTTACATTAAACTGCCTGTTTGATTCATTTTGAAATATAAGGAAGATAAAGTTAACCACAATTTCAGTCCATTTTTTTAAGGCTTAGTTCCTTAGTTTCCAAAGTATGTAAAACACTTGATGAGATAATTGTACCCATAGCGGACCACACTCTAGATGCCTGTTAGAAATGTCATCATCTTGGTTCTAGAGAGTCCAAAGTGGTGGTTGAAAGAGCAAAGGGTTAACAAATGTAACTTGTAGTCATTTGCAAGCTTGAGCTTGGTAAACACACACGATTCACACGACTGTAGCTTCTTTGGAAGATTTTTCCCACCAAGAACACAAACAAGTTTACAGGCCTATGTTCTCGCTGGACAAATGAACACCTTTCTAAGATTGCTCTGAGCAGCCAACTCAAAAAATATTCACTTTTTAAGGTCGGAAGTTTAACAATAAAATGGTTGACAGGCCAAAAAAACATACCATGCTTAATCTATATTAATCTATTAATATAGCTGTTGCTACCATAAGCTTGCAAGCGAAAATGTTAACTTGGGTGCACAAAACGAGGAGTTTTGGATTTTTCCATGAAAATTAGAAGCTATTCAATAAAAAAATTAAAAACTTTATTTATCCCCGGATCAACCAGTGAAGTTGCCCACAGACCATTAAGATGAACAGAGGCTTCAGACAATAAAGTCAATCTATAAATATTTTTTCAAACAAAATTTGCATCAAGCCAGAATGCCTCCATTCTGTCATGCAGAGCAGAAGCACAATAACAGCCTCGCGGCAGCCTGTACTGAAAAATAGCAACAGATTGTGATAACTAGCCCCACTACTAAATTCCATCTCTTATCGAACAAATATGAACGTCTTGTACTGCATCTTAGCTTGTTGTAGCAACAAGGAGAACGTTAAGCTTAGATATATCTAACACAAAGAAAAAAAAAACCTTGAACTACATGAAGAACCATGCATCAATAAGTTAACCTAAAAAAAAAACAACGAACAAATACAATGATCTAAGTTCACATTTGATAGAGGTAACTTGCTGGTGGTTGCTGCAACATGGCATAAAGTCAGGATCTACAAGTCCATTTGATGACATATGAGTTACCTTGAATGCAGCTTAGGTTAGTCTTATAGGTAAAGCAACATGTCATCTGCATATTAACAAGCTTCTATTGTAAAAAATAAAATGATGCGGTGAGACGTTAACATAACTACTAACAGAAGCATTTACTCAAATGCTTTATACATGATGTGAGAGATGAACCATTAACTAAAACATTTCAAGGAAAAATTGCACAAAAGATAATACTTTAACAAAAATCTACACTCCAGTTCATACTTTCTCTAAACAGACATAAATTAGAGAGTAGCATTGACAGACTTTTGGAAACATACATCATCATATATTTGCAGTAAATGAATACATTATTTTTGCAGTATTATTCCTACTGCTTACACACCACAACTCAAGATTCTGGAGTCTTCTCTCATATGCTGTAGATGTGCTGATTTATAACATGTAGGAGGATGGGGGACAAAGACTAAGAGAGAAAGGAGCTGTGCCTTGTTGGAAAGCTGAATAATGAGATGAACAGTTCCAAAGCACTACTACCAATTCTGTGCCTGCCTTGCTGTCAGTTCTGCATCCAATACTATTTTGCCATTCCCCTCCTCATCCCCATCCTCCTCCCCCCTCTTCTTCATCCACCTCCTTCTGGAGCCTCCTCTTCATCTCTCTCCTGTGGGAATACTTTGGAATGTGGAGACAGGTTTTTGAAGCAGCTCCTGTGGTGGAAGCTGCTTACAGAAAGCTTTGATGACCGCTGATCTGTTTCCCATTATTTGATATGCACAATATACAAAATGTATGTATGTGTTTCTATGCCTTTGTGTGGTGCATAGCAGAGATGCAGAAGCTGAAACTAGGGTGTGTCTTTGCTTTTGATCTGGAGGCTGCCATTAAAACATTTAGATTTTTCATTTTCATTTTGTCTCCAAATGTAAAAAAATAAATAAATATATATTTTTTAAAGTAGAGACAAGAAATACATTTAGTGTCAGACATTGTGTCAAAAATTGAATGCAGCACTATCCCTTTAAGGGGCTCTGCCTCTTCTACCTTTTATCTGCTGAGTATCAACAGCCTTTTGTGATGTTGACTTTGCAGAATACAAATAAGCTATTTCAATATTTTTCCAATTAATTGTGATGCTATGTGGGGATGTGGTAATAATTAATATTCCACCATCTCTATGTTTGCTTAGCTGGCTGCTCCCTTCCACACCCAGAAACTAAATTCCTTTTTTGTCTGCATCATCAAGGCCACATTTCAAGGTCTCACTTTTATTATGCCAGACAGAGACAGTGAGATGAATCAGTGCCTCTTTCAATTTACTACCTTGCAATCAAGTATGAGTATCTACAAGCACCTTTATAATACATGCTTACAGGTAAACTCTATTCTGTTCAGTCTTTCAAATTCATGGAATCTTCAAACACTACAGAAAATGACAAGAAGGAATATTTATGCAAAACTCCCCCTGCCAATAAAGCTCTCCTCTATTTGCCCAAACCCACTTAATCTATGTTTTTCTCTGTGGAAAACACTCCTTGCCTTCTCCCAGACTTCCTCAAGGCTACGGCAGACATATAACAAAGACACACAACCAGACAGCATTGATGAGGCAGTGAGAGCTGACGGAGAAGGCAAAGCTGCAGGTAACGGAAAACCAAGAAAGAGACCCTGAAGAGAGACTCGAGATAATTAAGAAGATCTTCAGAGTGATACAGCCCCTCAGCACTGGGACTCTTTCGTTAATTTACACACAGATGCCTCTCTACAAGCATGTTGAACACAAGTAACGCACAACAATCCAACTATGTGTTTTTTTTTATTTTTTCATGCCACTTTCAGGACATACATCTGTCTTTTCCAGGCCTGTTTCTGTAATAGAAGTTATGCAGAGCACGTCAGGTTCAACTCATTTTCAAAACAGCAATCTAAAGGCAATTTGTCACAATCAAGCGTGAAAATGTTGCCATTACGCAGCTGAAATTATTTCCATATTTCTTCATTTAATGTAATTGTGTTTCTAGGACAAGCATGTAATAACAATCTTAGGTTCAAAGGTCAAATTGAAATGTGTATGAAATGACTAATAAAACTGTTTTCTGACAAACTTTCACTGGTTTAGTGTGAAACTCACAGACACACACGCCCACCTGAAGACATTTTTGTAGCCCATTTTACATCGCCTGGTCAAGGTGGCACCGCCACTGAGCAGGGAGCAGAGTTAGTAACAAAGACATGACGGTGTCACTTTACATGTTGTAGCCTGCACTGCATGTGTGCATGACCAAAGTGTGTGTCTATATGAGTCAGGCTACATGTTGTGTCTCTTAGTTCTCGCAACACCAAAAGCCTAAGTCGATCACACACTGGGACAAGATTGGAATATTACACTGATTCATGGCTAAATGTTAAAGTTACACACATTTAGTGACAATGTCATGTGTGACTTTTAGCGCAGCCACCGTGCACTGATGAAGTGGTGCTAAGGGCACCCTGCTTGTGTCTGGGTCTTTGTAGAAAGACACTTAAGTCCCAGGTCTTTAAGGTCAGAGGGATGAACAGCTGATTTGACTGGCTGACAACCTGTCAACAACTGGTCTGCCACCAGCAAAATATGTGTGCAAGAGTGTCAGATGAGATGAATGCCATCTGTTCATGTGAAAGTCGAAAATTCTTTCCAAGACTCATACTGTGCTGCTTTTTTTAGGGAAGAATTGAGCAGACTTTCTTTCAAAAAACGTTATCGCGTTGATAAAGTTAAAGAGCATAAATTAATTTTTTTAGGAAGTCTTTCTTGTTGATTACTATGTCCAACTGGAAATGGCAAACTACAGCATTTAGCCTTTTGATTTGTATTGGAACCTTGTTTATGTTGGTCAAAACCCTGAAAACACATTGACAGTGTTAATAAATGTAGAAGGAGAAAAATACAGGATTTATTTTGTGAAGAAGTCATTTTCTAATAATATAAAATGATGGCATAAAACACCCGCACAAAATGAACAAGAAGTAGCTTTGTCTGCTACGTGCTTGATGGCACCTCCATTCTTCACAGCTACATTACATTTTACAACAGAACAATGACAGATGTGATCTCCTACCATGAAGCATAAATGCACCAGCTGCAGAGTGTCCAAGCTTTTGTGGCTTGCTTGTAAACCCAGTCACAATCTATATTCAGTTATTGCAGTAAGACGTTTCAAACCAAACAAATGAGAGATGAATCGTTTCTGCCTTTGTGTCTTGTGAATTGTTTGTGCACTGTAGCAGAACTTTAGTGTTCTCTCAACCATAATGTTGAATCATTATCTAAGTTAAACTCTTATCTGCCCTTTTTGTTTAAATGTTCTGCTTCAGAAATATGAGCGCAGACTAATCCTTAAGATTCAATGTCTTAAGTATGCCTGGATTTGTAATGTGGAGATGTATAACAAGGATGATGTAAAATGTTAGCTTTTGGTCAATAAGGTAAAGAGATAAAAGAAGCTGGAGAACTCTTAGAGATCCCATGCATGCACTGGGAGGACGTGCAAACTCCTCACACAGAGGCCTTATGTGACGGGGATTTGAACCAGGAACCCATTCACTGTGAGGCAATGATAATGCTAATGCTAATCACTGCACCACTATGCACCAGGTCAGTCTTTTTCAGAGCCAAAATGTACATTGAAAATGGTTACTAAACCTTCATTGCATGTATGCCACAAGGAAGTTGCATTAATGGACTGTTCACCAATGAGTCTGTTCACTTCTGTTTGAGTTATCTGCCAGTTAGAATAATGTTCCCTGCAACTACTAACAAAGTCACTTAGGATGATTTATGTCGGGTCAATCTGTAAAGAACACTGAGTTTACGTTTGTATGAAATATGTTTTTCAAATCAAATTTGACCTGATTGGATAGGGTTAAGAAGTATATAGTTTTCAAGGGCTTTTCCCAATATTCAATCCCAGGGGGTTCCAAGCAGAGCTGGCTCATTAAAGACTCACTGAATATATTTGGTGTGAAGTGAGCGAGGATTCATAGCTGGACTGATAATTGGATTGATTGGTTACTGGGATTTTTGCAAACCTATCTCTCCATAAGTGATGCTCTGAATGTTAAAAGGTAGTGCAAATGCCCCAAGATGTGTTTGTTATGTTGGTCATGCTCAGTCAAAACTTTAAACATTCATAAAGATCCCTGCTCTGTGCTCTTTGGCAGCACCTTTTGTACTAAGTGGTAATTGTTGGGAAGTCTTTTCTTTGTCATTACTTTTCCTTTTTTTATCATCTAGCCAAAAAGTTTCTTTATCATTTGAGATAGATAAAGTTTTGTCATTGGTTTTCTGTATTTATTTATTTATTTTCAGATAATCTGGCCATAGTAAAATTTGCATCAAGATACCCATCTTTGAGTCCACTAGGATTGTTTTGTTCACAGCATGTTAGCACTTACCTTAGACACTCAAAATATAGTAGTTTTAGTGAAAATGATAGGTGATCATGTAACATGGTGCAGTCAGTTTATAGTCAGTGTTTTATGATGACCATAAACGTCCTTTCTATTTTAGCAAAAAAAGTTCCAGCAACCATTTCCCCCCCGCTGTTAATCATCATGCTTTAAAGAAAGACAATCGGTTGAAAATCATCAAGATCATACTTAATAGCCTCTGGAGATCAAGCTAATGCATTTTATTTTAAATGCACATAAGAGCAGAATAGTTTTAAGAAATGATTGTCTATCTAACCAATCACTGTCAATTAAGCCTTTGAGAAAGGCTTCAAACCTTCTTCGGCTCCAGTTCTCAGCCTGGTGTTGGGGCGTCTGAAAGTTAGGTTGAGACCATCACGCCAACCATCGTCGATGGTCTAAACCCCCCTGCAGTAACAGATGGGTGACATCACTAAGGCGTTGTCCATTCCTATTTAAAGTACATGGTTTAAAGCCAAAGAGATGTCAATTAAAATGGGATCAGCCCACGCAGTCTTCAATGGTGATCTAACGAGCTGTTTGGAACCTCCTCACGGGAAACGACTTTTTCACTCAGATGTTTTGTGGATGCTCAGTGAAGCTTTGTTCTTTAATTTTATGATAGATTTTTTTTGTATTACTTTTTCAAGCCATATTCCAGAGGCATTAAAAAAGATGGCAAACTGTGTGACTTCTGCAGACAACATTCACTGCTGTCTGTTTTATTGCCTGTTGAGACATTTGGTACAATCCTTTTTTCGACACTACCTTCTACCAATATGTCAGATCTGCCATGAGGAATGTGTTCCTAAAGGTCTTTCACCAAAATGTCGACAGGCAATAAAACATACACACCCACCCGTCACACACAGACACCCTCCTGCACTCTTCTCATCCACTCTGTGTTTTGAGTGTGAGATGAGTGCTAGTTTAATTGACAGCTGCTTCACTAACTGGTTCCCCTCACTGACAGATGAGGACGTTTTTACACTAATAGCCAACGGACACCTGCAAGTCTTGTCACTTTTTCCTTGAGGTTTGTTGACAGTGTTTGCGGAGATGGCGTGTGATGCAGGAGCGCTGTCAGCCTGATGTCTTCTATACTCACTCACACCGAGTGCCATTTATAAATAGAGAGTGTGCCGGAGCCATGTGGTGTTATTGTTGGTATATGCATCTCTTAACTAAATACATGCAAATCTGATTTAATTAGACTTTTCCATCCATGTATCTTGAATTATTATTCACTGCCGTTTTGACCTCTTATTATACCTTCACTTTGTGTTTGTTTTCTCTAATTTACAGTCGGCCTTGTCCTGCATGTGTTATCATTTTAATAAGCTGATGTCCAATGAATAAACTTCATATGAAATGTACTGTGCACAGACAAAAGAAGCGTAAATATTTTGAGTGAGAGCACTCATATTCCTCTTCTCCTTGTGTATTTTCTCTCTGGGTTTTGCTTGTTTGAGTAGAACTTGGCCTCGGGTCTCCTTCTCTCTCCACCCTCCCTATCTGCTGCGGCTCTGTTGGCATTGATTATCTCCGACCTGTATGTGTGTACGTGCACTTTACGTGTGTGTGTGTGTGTATCTGTTGCACAGCCTCTCGCTCTGCTGCATGCTGAGAAGGCAGATATCTCTGGAGGTTCTGTAATAGAGCGGATACTATTGCCCGCCTCGCATTGCCACGGGGGATGGAGGGAGTGTTGGATAGCAAGGAGGAACGGAGAGGAATAAATAGGGGAGAGGGCAGAGGATGAGAGTATCCACCATTTACTTGCAGATATGGATGAAATCCTATCTGTTTGATTAGCCCTTTGACTCCACTGGTCACATACATTCCTTGTTTGAGCTAATTGAATAGTGATCTTTTTGGGAGATATCGCGTGGGGGATGTGTTATTCTTGTCCTGGGAAAGACGTCGAGTAGGCTTGGATTAATTCGTCTTTTCATGACAACCAATGTTCATTCATTGTTGTTAAGGGATCAGTTGATCCAAATCCAAACAAAATAGAAATGTCACGTCATCAATTACTTTGTTACTTACTGGGGTGTCTCGCCGAGCTCATTTTGCTTTATACATCAACGTGTTGACGTAAATGAGTGTGTTGCCTCTACCACAGTGCAATCGAAGTGAATGAAATTGTTGCATTTTTTTCACAATTGAACCAATTCTTAAAGAGCACAGGTTTAGGAGGTCACGACTCTAAACCAGGGCTAATACTAGTCTCTACTTAACGAAACATGTTTCTTTTATCTTTGATCATACATGACATGTTTTTCAGAGGGTCTGTTATTTCATTAGACAGGTATGCTCTCGGTGCAAGACAAATTCCCCGAGGGCCAATACATTTTTTATTCATTCATCCATGGGAAACAATTCAAATAAGGCTTCTGCATTATTCAGCATTATTATTGATTTACTATCCATTTTTACAACTCTTTTTAAGAGTGGTTTCACACTAAGCACGGTTCCAAGTACGCTTGACCCATAAGTCCAGTTCATTTGATCTGTGTGAAACATACACATATAACAAAACCCCACTCCTTGCAGAATCCCTTTTCTGGGATCCAAACATAGCAAACAAAATGGTGCCCTAAGGACACTATAACTTTATAATTTTGTGATTGAGATGAAGTGCCCTTGTGAAAGAAAGGGGAAAAAAAACAACATAGGTGAAGGTTTTTGGCGAATCACAACATTTTCTTCACAGTTTAATCCTCCTCCTATATTAAAAATAGACACATAACTGTAATGGATATTAATGCTTCCACCCTGGGTATGTGTGTGCAGTGAGGAGCAACACCTCAGCTAGATGACTCCAGTGCTAAATTGCTTGTGGGAGGGAGAAGTGCACGAAGCTTCACACTCATGTGAGCACACAGCGGGGAATGTGCTGTACGTTGTTTACAGTATACACAGTCTGCCATGTTTAATAGCCCCCCCTGTCACTCCCATTTGGTTTCCGAACAGAACGACATGCTCACAAACACCGGGACTTTAAAAGCTCCTGCATGTTAGACAGTACGCTTCAATGGAGGCTATTAAACATTGGCTACCTTCAGCAGAGGCACCTACTGCGATTAATCAAGGGTTTCAGTCCCTGTAAATCTCACTGCTCCTTGCCTTTTAAATTATTGTACCACCACAACAAGCATATGTTGACCTCCCGTGTTTCATTCAAACCCCCAAGCAGCTGCATGTTTATATCAAGCAGAGCGGAAAAAAAACCAACTATGCGCTCAGATACAAACCAATTAATTTGGACACATGCTGCCATATGAGACAGTGAATTGAAATTAAGAAAATGGAAGTCAACCAGGGCGAGACAGAAAAGCTCCGTTTGTTGTGTGGGAGGTGGAGATGCTAACGCCACAGACTGAAGTGGAAATGATAATTAAAGCTGACCTCTGCTCAACCCTGACTCCCTCCTTCGCGTGTTGTTTGTTTTTTCTCCATTGGAGGCACAACGGAACTCTATCTCCACTCACTGTGAAGGACAACATTTCATTTGAGTCATCAATGCCTCAAATGTCTTCCAAGAAAAGGTTATCCGTATCCCGAACTGCCCCCTCGCTCTCTCATTCTCCATCTCTCTCTCTTTCTCTCTCATTTCCTCCTATTTGGATCCAGACAGTGCTGAGTCTACTAAGTTGAAGACAGCTGGAGGGATTAAAGAGCTAATTATAAGATATCTGTCCATAATTGCTGCGGATTACGCCACTATCCATACAGAGCTTAGCTACAGAAAATGCCTTTACGACCGTCACATTACGAAGCGTAAATCACTTTATATTATTCAAGCAGCTGAAAATGAATACTGCATTTCAGCCAAAGACACCTTAGTAAGGGTAAAGAAAAACCAAACCCCATTACCCTATTGCAGTGCCTTTCTCCATCTGTGACGCATCGTTGAAGACTCTATTAGGCTCATGCTTTGAGGGTATTGTTGGACAGAAATAAGGAAACAGCACTGCCCATTCAGGTTGCAGATCGATGGCTGAGGCTAATTCCAAGAGGAGTGCGTGATATGACTTCTGGGTTGGCCGTGAGATGACAAACAGACACTTAAGTGGAGGAAATCATTCGAGCAAATACCAAAGTCTTATTGATCTGGGGAAGGCGCCTTGTCTTTTATTCTCCAGCGTGAAACTCCTTTGATAAGAGAAAAGAAGTGTGTTTTTATATAGGGTAAACGTCTCCTTTTCTCTTTCAATGTTTGTGCTGTTGTGGTAGACTGTGCAATTCAATAGTCACATTTGAATTACTTTATGTGCTATTTGAATTAATTTAGATAGATGAAAACAGTTATGATTGTAGTTTTTCAGTGTGCCTTACTGTACATGTTCCAAGTGGGCCATTTTGAACAAGGAGCAACACTTTTAATTAACTAAATGATGTACAAACCATGAACTATTACAAGAAACTTATGAGGCATTTTTAAGGTTTTCTTGCAATTGCTTATGAATTGATTGATTATAATGTAAATCTTTTATTTTTTTGTATACATTTTCAAAATCGTTCTACTGTTAGATTGCACTGTGGCTCAGAGAGATACGTTTTTTTTTATTTTTCTATATGTCCAGCACATGTTTAAAAATTTACAATAAAGATGACTTTGACTTTAGAAAAGTCCAGAAGACAATTTTTTGGGGGGGAGGAATAGTTGTAAAACCAAAACATAAACATGTCTCAAACTGATGTCATACTGATTTATATTTTTTGAAGAATTAAAACATACTCAGTGAACTGGTTTACTGAATGACCCTGCTCACCAAATTGTCTTGACTGATAAACATACAAAAACAAGCATATATATAATTTCCCATGAAAAGAGGCTTATATACACAATTTGAAATTATGACATTTGAGCAAGGAACACTTAATTTTTTACAAGAACTCTGTTTCGTAATACAGAAGATTGTTTTTGGCATCACATGCATCACATCAATACCATCTTTTTTTGCGCAAAAAGAAATTTGTACTCTGTTTCGTAGTAGTTTTGGTGAACCACACTCCCTTGTGTGTCCTATAGTTGCGGTTCATCTTGCAGTGAAAGTAACTGGTAGCAAAGGTGTGCTTTCAAAGTAGACTCACCAACACTTGGTAAGAGACCAGATGGAAAGTGACACAGCAAAACAGGTTCAATGGCCAAACATGCTGCGGGTCGAAACATCTACCATCTCTGATCTGTGAATCTGCAGAAGGTTGACCCACAACAGAACAGTGTCCTTTGAGTGGGAGTCTTTGGAAACGAAAAAGGGGTTCGCATTTGCAAAGCGTGATGCGAGGGACTCCATGTCCTTCCATCCATCTGCATCTCTCTGTTGCCAAGATAGCAGTATGTTGTTTATAAACCTCGCTGGTTTTTAAAATAATCTATTTTGCAATGTGTTCACTTTGCCCCCTCCCATAACTCCCACCCATCACAGCAGCTGTCTCTGTGCACATGGTGCGGTAAGCCAACCTTAACGTTTTCTTTGCACTGCTGCTAAAACCAATTAAAATTTACGGCAAAGAAATCACCTGATTACAAAGCTGTCGAGTACCGCCCCCTCCCTTCCTCCTCTTCCTCCCCTTCCCCTCTGGTGTGTCTATTCATGTGTGCATCTGTGTATGCATGTCACCAAGGGCAATGTTAAGAGCTGATCAGGTGGGAATGTGACATACTTTCGTGTTGAGCGTGTGCCTGTCTCCTGGCTGATCCATATGGGCACAGTACTAATTAAATACAGCGGCTCAACCATTCACACCAGTGGCTGCTTGGCACTGAGCAAAAAAGATCTGTTGGTAATATGACAAAAACCAGCAGGGATGGTTTATGTGGGTGTGCATTAATGTCACTGAGAGAGAAGGGGGTGTAATGGAGGCTATAAAATGACTTTGTTTGGGAGTGAGCTGGTCTGCAGAGAAAGGCATCTTTCATTGTTTTGTATTTTTGGATGTTGATGATGTAGATGTCCCATTGCAAGTTGTGTTTTCTGTCAGCTTGGCTAATAGCTGCAGAGATTGAGTGTCACGTAAGGCGGCCAAACTTGCTTGAGTCACTGAGACAAACTGGCAGCGTGCTCTTCCCTGAAGAGGCGCGTGCTTCTCTCAGCAATTTCCCGGCCTTATCGAATCTAAGCCGTATAAATGGACACCTTCCCTTGCCCCTGACCCCATCACTCCCCGAGGCTTTCTACCAGCACCCTCTATCTCCTCCACAGAAAGGTATTACTCTGTAACAAGTGAGGTGGCATTAGCTTCAGATTTATTCATTGAGTGCATACCTTTTATCCTGTTTTCTGTAGCATTATTAAGTAGCTAATGTTTTATTTCATCGTTACTTTTTTGTGTTAACATGTTTACAGGTACGGTTTTGCAATAAACGTGAACAGAAGAGTCATGGGTAATAATAATAAAAAAACATATTATAAAACACACATATCTACAGTTTCGTTAGCTAGCTAAAAAGACAATGATTGGCGTAATCCCAAATAAAGAAAAAAAGGGACAAAACAGTACATCCTTTGCTTTATTACTTTGTTCATTACTTTAATGATTTGCCCTGACATGTGTAAGTCATGCTTTTCTGACAAAAAATACCATCCCACTGGCTTTCAAAGTCAAACCATTGCTATGTAAAATGTAAACAAAGGTAACAGGTATCAAAATGTAGTAGGCAGAATGTGTAAATCTTGCCAGTTCTACCTCGTTTGATTTTATTGGTCGTAAAGATTAATCACTATTAATCTGTTTAAATAACCAGTCATAAACTCCTCACAGGAACTTTAATGACACTTCAAGGACCAATATGTAACAGTGAAAACGAGCATTTAAAATAGGGACTGTAGTCTAAACTCAAAAGATTGGAGAGAGCTATTTCTGGCTTTCTTAACTGTCAAAAATGTTCAAAATCATCTCTAATATTTATCCTTGTTTTACCAATGTAAAACATGTGATGTCTCTTTGAAATAAGGCACACATTATGATACACATTGTCCTTTATTGTTCTTCAGAGATTTGGTGATAAACATACACAACCTTGGTTGATGATTGACTTGTTTTATATAATAATGTATGTGCAGATGTTCAAAAGTAGGGCAACTTGTCTTCACAGACTTCATAATTGTGTGTTTTTCATGTTTGCTGGTGATTCTACAGTGAAATTGTAGATGTTCCCACTGATTGTGTGACGTTATGCTTGATTAGTCAGTGCTGCAGGGGAGGGCTAATGTGTCGGTTTAATGGTCTGGTGTTAACAGGATAAAGATTTATGGAGGGTTGGACCAGCATGTGCTCTGTGGTCCACACAACAGATAGATAAATACATGGAAATGAAGTCCATTTGTCACTGTCCTGGTCTTTCCTGGGATGCAGCGTGTACCTGTGGAGTGCAGACACTTGACAGTTTGTTCCTGTTGGTCCCTTATCAGGTCGTCGTGTCCATGTGAGCTTGTCCCACCTTCCTGTAAAACAACTTCCACCCAAGGAGTGTAGCAGAAGGACATTTGCAGCCCTAGCTGTGTTTTATTCCCTACTGTTTGTGCCAACATCTTTTTTTTTTTTTTGGCGCTACCTGTTTTTAAAGGTTGAGTCTATTTTAATGAAGCGCTGAATTACACCGCATTGAAACCACAAGATAAAAGAGAGCCACTCCTCAGAGACAAAAATAATACAAGGCCATGTTTTGCATTAAAGTGAAATTTAATTTGCTCTCCTTAGTCAGCAAACAATACTCCACATTATTATTTTGTCATTTCAATCAACATCAATTAAGTAAGGATTACAGCACATTATGGGTGAGATACAAATGGGTTGACAAATTGTAATGGTTTTCTTTTGCAGCATTAATTTTATCCTTTCGAACTTCAAACATGTTGGGGTTTTTTTTAAGCAGATATCGAAAATGCTTCATCAAACAAAAGGGCGACCAAAGAAGCATCTTTATTTTTTTTTACCTGAAGTAAGCATTTTTGGCTCAGGATGTTTTGGAGTATTGTGTGTCGTCATGCTATTGGCATCCAGCTTACTCGCTGCCTACCAAATATGGCACGGTAGGATCAGGCTTTACCATACCAAACTGTACTGATTCACACCAGACTGCTTGGTTGAATCGGGGCTTTACACCATCAAAAGTTTAGGTTTTGATTTGATCATGCTTTAGTCATCACAAGCATAATATCTTTATTTTTTTTAGCATGGTTCATCAACATCTTGCATATAGGCCTACTGTATATATTTAGTTTGCATATTTTGCAACATACCTCATTATGTTTATTGCCAAAATGTTCACCCAATATGTTTATTCAAATTATAATCCAGGCGGCGAGGTGTTTTTCATAAAATACATCTGCTTCTGTGAATTATAACTTCAACTGTCATTTCGAGGAGACAACAATATTAAGTTCATTTCCCTGTAATTTCCTCTGGGATACAAGTTGTGGCACAAAGCGGGGAAAATTCTCCTCATGCACGGTAAATGCTGAGTTTACCAGAAGCTTCTTTGGAACATAGGAGCTTCTAGGTAATTATCAGTTTAAGTGATAGCTTCCACTGCTGTGTGGAAAACACAGGCACACACGTCAGCACTTTAAAAAACCCAATTAAATGTAAAACACTGCAGTTTATCATTTAATATGAGTAAACGGCACATTTTCACAGGTGAGGACTATATGAAGAATGTTTGTTGGCCACCATACCAAAAATGAGCTCCTATAGGGTTATTAACATGAAATATAAGACACAGCCTTATAAAGTAAAATCTCAATGAAGTTCTTATACAGTAATGTCAAGCCAGCAGTTTTCTATTCATTTTTCTCTCTCGACTTTTTTGTATAAATAGAAGAGAGAGACATTGAGGCAGAGACAGACATGAAGCCACAGTGCAGTTGTGTGGTTTACTCTGGTATTCTGCTGACATGGGATCCATTAGGAAGGTTTTTTTTTTTTTTTTTGGGGGGGGGGGTTTAAGGGGAGGAGAATGCACAACAGCACTTGGAGAGGGAAGCGAGGGCCTTGAAAAATCAGTGAGGGAAATCTAACATAGCTGAAAGACTTTCAAGCAGGTTTGAAGCCGGAGAGAAGAAAAAAAAGGAAAGATGGGGAGGAGCAAAGCCTGCAGAGATGGTGCGATAGCTTGGAGGGTACAAAGGAGATGAGAGGAAGCAGAGATTGAAGTTGGAAGACAGGAAAACACAAGGGAGGAGTGAAAAGTGATGAGGCTGTACGGTACTGTACATCAAGAAAGAGATGAAGAGGGAGTCAGCGGGGGGCTGATTTAGCTTACTTCGCACTGGTGGAGTATTAGAGCTTGTGGAACCATAGACTATAAAACATTGGGGCGTAGCCACCTAGAAGGAACCTACTGGTTTGTCGTTTCATTCTTTGAAATCTCCAGTTAAGCATTTTGGCCACTGTGGTTTATCGATCAGAATATAGAACCTAGGAGTGCCTTTTGGAAAGTATTGGTCTATTTGCTTGCTGGACTACATGTGTAATGCTAGAGAGTCCAGTCCTCTTACTGGTGCCCACCTTGTTCTCTGCTTAGAAAGCTAACAACAATCCTTACCACATTGTATGGGCTGCCATAAATACATCCTTACAAGAGTAACAATGAACATACTAACAAGCTCGGTAAAGTGAGAGCTGACACTAATCAAAATGATAGCTAATATATAAATAATACCATGCTAGATTTAAACTAGATAATGATTGATTATCTGCAGTGAACTTTCAGCAATCTATGGCATTTAAAAAGAAAAGCCCAAAGCAAAACTAAATCTTTTTTTGCAGTTGATTCAGTCCTGGAATTCCCATTAACACCCATATGGAAATTTTGACCACAGAAATATACACACTTTTTTTTTTTTAAGGGGTTTTCCTCTGAATAGTCCTGGTCTGTATTGGTACATTACACTCCTGATCAGTTCCCTGAACTGCCTCAAGTGTCTTTGGATGTAACAGAGTAGGAGCTCTAAGGCTCAGCCCCCAACCCTCTTGAGAAATCTAATTTCAGCCTCTTGTTTCCTCAGTTTCATTCTTTCGGTAGCACAAATCCATTTCCAAATTTACCGAAGTTCATTTGTCATAAATACAGAACTCAACATGTTTAATTCTAATGTTGAGATGTTAAATTTTGTTTTGAGCCGGACAGGGTTCGACTCACTTTTTGGAGAAAGCCCTTAGTGGCCACTGGAACTGCAGTTTTTTGCACTTTTCTAGTGGCCTCAGTTCTCAGCCCTGGAGGTTGCTGTCTGGGTCAAACAAATACAAAATAAATGATAACTGTAAGTTAAGTGCGTGTTAACATTTTCAGGTGTTCACTTGCCTTAACCACAATTGGCCTGTGACGCACACTATTGCCCTCATCTTGGCTTGTTAATTTGCACCTATCGAGTCAGTTGAGTCATCTAATGTTGCAGAAGACTGAGTCAGGATAGGTGCAGATATTTCACCTCATACCTCATGCTAATGATAAGGCAGGGTGTCTGTACTTACGCTTAGACATCTTTCGTTTGGTGCCCAAATGATACCCTCCGCCCCTGTCATCACTGGGGACTTGCACGCAAACCAATGGGAGTGTCATCACCAAGGAGATTGGAAACACCTGGAGGCTGGCATCACCCAACAGCACATTAAACAGTCAGTTTTATTTACGCAGAATACACAATGACAGAGGAGTGTTTGTAGCTGCAGGCAGCAGTGTTTGTGATAGGGATTTGCAGAGAGGACGGAGAAAGAGGATGACAGGCTGCTGCATTAGCTCTATTTTCCAACAGGGCTTGATGTAATTACAGATGCTTCTCAGGGATGTACCGCTCTCACTTTTGCACACTTTTCCATGAACATTTTCTCATGCAAATGCACACTTTGCCCCGATTGAGCCTCTGACCACAACATCAAACAGAATGAGCTATCAGAGACAAGACCAGGCCGAGCATCCAATATCAATTTTTTCACATAATCACAGTTTTCTCTCTTCCTTTGCATATCATTTCGCTCCTCTGCGCCTCTCCTCTCTCCTACCCCTCCCCCCCCAATACCTATCCACGAGCTCTCCTCGTCAGAAAGACAAATTACCCAGTGGGCTGCTCTTTTAGCTGTGCTTTCTGTACAATAATCAATTTGAAGACTGGAGAAAGAGAGGGCCAGAAAAACGTGAAATTATTCATCAGGGTCTCTCAGTTGCAGGGCTGTATAGAGGCGTGGGGGGATGGTATAGGGGGCTACCTCGTTCTTCCGCGAGATAATTAGGGAGAAGACCAAAAAGCAGAAATAAGGGGAAGACTGCAGGCGAGCAGTGAGAGAGAGAGAGAGAGAGAGAGAAAAAAAGTGACAAAGATTGAGAGTGGTGTGCGTGGAGATGGAGGATCGTCACTATACACTGAGAGCACTTTGTTGTTATATTTGGAAATCTGGAGTTGGTGTTTAGTTTGTTGTCCCAGCAACAGACAGATACACAGGAGAGGATGGAGGATAGACAGCCGGAGCTGGTGACGAGTGAAAGGGGAAGTGCAGGAAGAAGGAAGAGGAAGAACAGCTTTGAGGGGAGCACAACTCCAAGTTAGCTCGCGGTTAAACTACTCAGGAGAAAAGAGGGACAAGCGCGGCTCTCTCTTGTGGCGGGTGTTTATTCAGAGAACCTCTTGTTTCCTACCAATTAAAGGGGCTGGGGACTGCTTCAGCACAATCCTCCTCCAATCCCCCACCCCTCCCTCCTCGTCTGCTCAATCTGTCTCCACTCCTGTTTTCTCTTCTTCTGTGCCGCTCGCTCCATCTGCACTTTTTGATCATCTAAATATCTCACGAGCTTTTACTTTCCAAGTTCTACCATCCAAAAAATGACTGTCAAATGCGTACATTTAGCATCTTGATTCCGATAGGAACACTTGCACTGCATGTATGTAGCGGTCGCTAATGTGTTTATCTTGTTTTAATTACCAGTTTGTATCTACAACAGCCTGCATTTGTTCTGTTCTTATCTCGGTCTGTGCTGCTGCAAAAAAAATGGCTCGATTTCCCCTGAGGGATCATTAAAGTTTCATCTTTCACCCCTCGTTCATTCTCCTCTCCCATTCAGTCCTCCCAGGTGCAGTTCAGTCCAAGTCAAACAAGCTTGTCGTTATAGTCGATTTCTTTTTCCGTTCCAACACTAAATCACCAGTCTTTAGCCTCTCCACGACTTGAGAGGCTTCTCAGTGCCAAAGACTACTGTTGTGGGCTGTTTCCTTAAATAATGAACAAGTCCAATGTGTGATTTCTCTTTCAAATCTGGGATTTTTATCGTTTGCCACATTGTTCCTTTTACCCGGTGTTTGTTTATGGCGTACAATTGACTTCACACTGAATATAATTCTAAAGTAAATGTTATTTATTGTTGTCATTTTTTTGGTCGCTGAGGTTGTATTTTTGATTTTTTAAGTGCTTTGGAATTTTTGTTTGTGATGACAGCTGCTGTTAGAATGACATTGAGTTCCGTGGAGTTAGCTTTGCATGTGAACGTTCATTTCATTGAAGAAACCCTCTAAAGTTTATTGTGATAATATATGGATATATACGTATATTGTGTGCTTGCGCATACTTCTGTATTTCCCTTAGGTTAATACTAAGGGTAATACTAAGGGTAATACTTACCCTTAGGGAAATAATACTTACCCTCAGGGAAATACTAAAGTACTAAAGTAAGTGCATAGGAAATGAGAAGGAAACCGTTTGTCGAAAACAGTGGTTGTTTCTTATTCCTGCGTTGGAGAAGTGGTTTTATGTCTCCACCTCACTCCGCCTGCACACATCATCAGTATCAAACACCTGACAAGACCAACTAAACGGGTCCAAATCAGCCAATCATTCCCACGTTTTTTTTTTCCCCACTATATGCTGTATCTCATCATAAACCCATCACGAGTGAGGAAATAATGCATCGAAGAGTGTCAAATCCAGCCTCTACGCACACTCCTTGCAGTCATGTGATTGTGCTATCAGTACCTGCACCGTCAGCATCTTCACCGTCACACAAATGTAATTTTCCCTGCTTGAATAAAAGCATTATTGTGTTATGTTGTGTATCTCCCTGCAGAATGTGAGCCTGTCAATCAGGGTGATACTTCTTTGGGATATAATGCCACATCCTCAGATTCTTGCGTGGAAACAGGCAGTGAGACTGTGTCGGGTATCTCTGTCTGATTTATATTATCTTTTTTTTTTCTTTTTTTTTTTTTCCCCTTTCCAGTCAGACTCGAGAGCGCTACATACCTGCTCATAGCCGCGTTCTCTCCTGGGCCCTGAATTGTCTCTCAGATTGATGACAGGGGAAAGTCTAGGGCACCTCAGGGTACATTAGAATGTGGAACATAGCTGTAAATGGGGGTGTGTGATTTGTGTGCATGTGAGTGAGTGTGTGTGTGTGTGTGTGTGTTTGTGTGTGTGTGTGAGTCGGTAACTTTGCCTATTTTGGCGCCAGCTTTGCCATAAAGCGAAAAACACATCGCTGCTGCTCCTGAGTTGTCTCGCTCTGTGCCGTGTTCACTGTAGCTCTTTGTTTCTTTGTGTCTGCATCTCTGCCCCTACCCATGCTTGTGCGTCTTTGTCTTGCTCACTTCTTTCTTTGTTAGAATTCCTCCTTCTTGCTCTATACGCCTCTGTTTGTGACCCGGATGCACTCCTCGTTCCCTCGGAGCATCTCTCATGGGTTTTACTCTTTATTATTTCTACGTCTTACCCACTTTGTCTTCTCTCACACACAAAGGGCCAGCTAAGGTAGACACTCATTTAAACGAGCAGTTGCCAGCTAGGTTTCGGATTCATGCTCAGTCTGCAGTGTATAATTGTGTATACCCTAATGTTTGCCCCTCTGTGCTTTTTGTCTACAGTTCATAGCAGGTGCTTATTTAGATCTCAGCCTAGCCCAAGGAGATTTTCCAAACACTGCGTAAGGTCGAACAGCTCAAACAAAGGTTTCTGTTGGAATACGTTTGTCTCAAGGTCTCAGTCTGCTGTCTGCTTTCCACGTCTTTTGTTTAGTCAAACAAAGCCTGCAAAGTCTGTCTCTACAATCTCACTCCTTCAGGGGGGGGAATTCATCGGCCTTATTAGGAAAAAAAAAAATCCAGATATGTGTTTCTTGTCTACGCAGAAAAAGTTAATTGACAGGCTCGAGCGCTTACATACACGTTTCCCTCTGCTAACCATATTTTATCTACTCGTTAATGTTCCCAATTACTCCGTCAAACAGTGCCAACGTTTTGCCGCGTGGCACGCTTATTGAAATGGTAATGCAACCATCTCAAAGTGAAAGTCTTTCATACACTGGCTTCTAAGTGGATTTATTCATGACAATTTACTCTTCGCATGCAGGATTACACTAATGAGAGGGTTAAAGGTGTGGCGTATGTGTGTGTGTGTGTGGCTTTTCTCTACTTTCATTCGAGGGGACTTTTGCCCTGGAGAAAAAAGGGCCACGTTTCTACAGCCTCTAGCTCGCTTCATTATGCAGAAGAAGGGGACTTGATTTGGCTTTGTACCATTCTCTTGCTTAGTGGCATGCACTTCCTGCTATTTGAAGGATTCAGGTGGCTGCTATTGATGGAATGATGAGGATTTTTTTTTTTTGGGGGGGGGGGGGGCAATTTGTATCAATAATGAGTTTTGGTATTGACTGTCTCAATTAAGTCATTTGATTACTTCACAAGTGGAGAAGCCATTAAATATTATAAAGCTGGTTATAAGCCACATTCTTGCAGGTGGTCAGGTCAGTGTGGAAAGGTATTGTTAGTAAAGATCTCATTATGTAGGTCATTTTGCTTTCAGTTCAACTAGCCAATGGTATTCCCCTTGTTTCTCCATTTTTTCCTGCTATTGTCAAAACCCTGTCATAGACCTTTAAGTCTCCACATACCTGATGCTCATTAGTTGCATCCACCCTGCATCGTTATTTTGACTCCTATCATAACTCATAGCAGAAAGGAATTCCAGTTTTTGTCGGCCGATAAAATTGTTTTCCTGAGGTGGTCGAAACCTACCTATATGATAACAGGTGGCAAAAAGCAGACACCGCCCATCTCATTCAGGCTTCAGTGGGATTCAGTCTGATCATACTTTCATCACCATAGCCTTTTTTTGCTAACACGTTTCAAAGAACACTTTCCTTCTACGTGCATCGTGTGCTCTGCAGCAGGGAGAAAAAAAAAGAAAAAAAAACTTGGCCAACAGCATTTGCTCTGATTGAATGGACTAAATTAAAGCTCTGAGTCTGATTAACTTTCTATTCATTTATTTTTCCTCAACAGAAGTTTGATTCAATGTAATGGTAAAGCTTTACTGTAATTAATTAGAAAATGTACTCAAAATAATTGGCTTGTTGGTAGATTTCAATGATCGTTTTTACCCATTTGATGCGAGACGGAATAGTTTAACATTAAAATATATTTTCATAGTGGTACACTTTATTTCCTTTGACCTCTTATTGCTACATAATCAAACAAGAACAACCCCTGTGGGTTTAATCTCACACCCCAATGACACATAGCACACTTCAAACTTAATATAGTGATTGCCCATGTTGCATGGAAATATTGACTTGTTGCAGAGCTGGTATAATGCAATTTATTTTCAAGTAATGAAATTATTGGTGAGTTATTGTTGCCACCACTAGGCTGTAGTGCTCATGTATAAAACACCAAGGAAACAAAACAGTGAGGATACGCCTAAAGCCATAGGACAGGAAACAGTTGGATGATGTGACAGGAACTTGTAAAACACGTTATTAATAATGGTTAAGTTCAAGTCATTGACACTTACAGTACAATCCACATATGTTTCATTTTGTTAGTAATGTATTTTAATGAGCTTCAAAGAGCTAATCTATGATCAGGTGATATTTGATATTTAGCCACAAACAATTTGTAGTGTTATCTGATTGGATCTCCCGTGGAATTTACTGTGGATAGTTAATGTTCATTTCCTTTTATGTAACACAGAGCCTTAACAATGTTAATCATGGCAAATGAACGCATAATACCATACTTTGAATGCAGCTTTACACTTTGTTTAACACACAGCAGGTGTAATGTCTTACCTTATGTTGTCTTCTGAAAGGTGAAATACTAATGTTTACTTTTATTTGCTCCTTTACTTTTATTAGCTTGCTCTCTGGATCTGCTAGATACTTTTTTTTTTTAAGAACTAATAGTGTTTTGCTTTATCATTACAAGGCAAATGAACGAATTCTGTTTTTTTAAGGTGTGATCAGGAACCGTGATTGTACTTTGGTGTGATTGACAATTCTCCTAACCCTATCAGAGCTGTTTTCACCCTGCTCTTCTGCCACTTCACTAATTCTCCTAATCTTCTCTCTCTCTCTCTCTCTCTCGCTCTCTCTCTGTATCAGCCCTATCCTTATCCTCAGAAATGCCTTTCCTCGTTCTCTTCTTTCCTGTCTTCCTTCGTTCAGAGGAAAAGGATGAGTGGGGAAGATCAAAAATGGAGGTTACACAATCCTTTTAGCTGGTTTTAATGTGTGTCCCTCACGAGTGATATGTTCCGCACGTACATCAACAGGATTACAGTGTCAGAACATCCGAGAACTGATGAACCGGTGAATCCATCCATACACACTCACACGGTATCATGGTACACATAAAGCCCTTGTCAGAATACAGTGCCTCTTCACGTGTGTGTATCCATTAGATTTTTGAATCTGGCTAAACTCTAGCTTTCTTGTATGTTATAAGCTGAGGCATTCTACAAAATGTGTGCAGACAAGAATTATGTTGCAGAGTTATATTAAAGATCTATTTTCTTAAGAAGTAGACTCATTTCCCCTATTGCATTAGAACCTTAAAGTGCATGGGAATAACTTTTTCTGGTTTCACTCAAACCCTTCAGTATTACCAAGGACAGGGTTAAGGCCTGTTAATTAAACACAGGGCATAAAAAACATCAAATAATAGTCTTATTTTTTCATAGTAAGTGACATTGGTATAAACACGATAATGCCCTTCGATGCTGGCATCCAGATTCTCAATCATTTCCAAATACTTCTTTTTGGGCATTAATCTTCACTAAGGCTCGATCACACCGCAAGCCTTAAAGGAGCGATACTGTATGTAACTCTAACATATACTGTACTGTTTAAAATTAGGTACTGCAGGGGGTGCTGGTGGCGGAGTGGTTAGAATAAATATAAAAAAAAAAAATGGGTACTGCACTCCAAATTTGAAACTTGAAAATTGGAGAGAGCTGCCTCCCCTTTTCCTGTCGGTGGATTTCCATATCACAAGTACAGTAGCTGCAGTGTTTAGCCAGCTCTCCATAGGTCTCAAAACCTTTCTGCCTTCTGACCGCTCTCCATTTTTCAGAAGCGTCTTTAATTTTTATCCCAGTTTTACCACATTTCTGGTCATGGAGCTTATTGTCAAAACAAAAACAGACCTTTCCCCATGTGAATCGAAGCTTAGGAGGAGGACATACTGACTGCTGCATTGTTTGTCAGAGAGGCCAGCACTACAACATGGCATGTATCTTTAATGACTCATGCTAAAGTAAGGTCATTTTATGAATTCATTAGAACTTTTAGTTACAGCTCCTTTAAACATTCAATTATGATGTTTTTGCTAGTGTGTGATTTTTTGCTTGTGCGACTGTTTACAGTGCTTTTTAAAATTGGCCTGGGTCAGACTCTTATGGGAATCCATGAAAGTGGCCCAAATCCAATTTGAAAAGATCACATTCATTGTCACTTGAACTGTTCACTCTGTGATAAAACGATCAGATCTGAGTCACAAAAGGGCAAAACAATTACAGTCAGGTCATTTTTGGTTCAGTGTGAATTGAAGTGTCAATTTTAGTTTCTGAAGGATTAAGAGCTTATGATAGTGATGTATGGGAGAAGTTTTTGAGTCAGAGAGAGATTGCAACCAAGATTAAAGACAAAGTTAAGGTGTACAATTTTGTCCAACGTATATTCTAGCCAGGGGCTTTATTGCAGTAAGGGAGGCCTCTTTGTTAAGTTAATTGGCTCTCCAAACACTAGATAGATTTATGGCCCTGTATGCAAAAAAAAAAAAAGTGTTTGCCCTGGGACTTTTTGAGTACTCATTTCTTTGCAGAAAATTAAATTCAAATAGGGTAGCTTGGGGAGGACAACCAGGGAATTTTTGTTTCCTTTTATAAGCTGTGTGTAGTGTCTTCTGGATGCTTCTGTGTGTTCTGCAAATCTCGTGTGGCGTAGTTATGAGACTGAGCTCATGCATGTATCCTAATTTATACATGCAGGACCTTCGTTTTTCATTGGATTTGCTTGGTTGCAGTTCATATTATGTTATTGGCTTTGGTACAGTATGTGCTTGTAAAGGGGCACAGGGCCCACTGGACCTCCTGTATGAGTGTATGTGAGTTGGGTGCCTGCTTTTTCTTTTTCTTCAATATATCTGAAAAGCTATACTGTGCGCAGGCTGAAGTATATTGGTTTTTCTGTGGAGCAGCTGTTTCTCCTGCAGCTTTCTGTCTCTCCAGACTGCAGATCTGTGAGAGAAGGGAGGAGACAAGGAGGAGGAGAAAGGGGCAGGGTGGGGAGAAATGGATAGAAGCAGAGAGGTAGGGGCTTGGGAGAGGTCAGGGGATAGATTGTGAGAAAAGTCAAGGATTTCATATCTGCTGGGATTGGATTATTGTTGTATTTTTAAGGTTAGCTGTGGGTATTTATTATATTTCTATATTTTCCAGCCAGTACTCTGGTCTACATTAGTTTAAGAGGGCTGGTTTGTATTTGAGTGTTCTGAATGTTTTGAAGCACTGGGATACATAAAGACTTCAGGGCTGTATAAAACATGACAGTACTTATTTTAACTTATTACTTACTCTTGGAATAATATGTTTCAGTGCACAGTGCCAAAGTAGAGACTATGATTTCAGCTTCTGCTCCTTTGCTTTTCCTGTTTCAGTATTTCCATATTACTGACACAGTATTAGAGTATTATATGATGAAATGTATATACTCTTTCTACACTTTAGAATGCTGATGCTTTTTTTTTTAAATTATCATAGCACAATAGCCCTTAGTATCACATTTAAGGCTTTGTAGCCTACTGTCTTTTATACTATCTTGGCTGTTTTTGTCTTCCTTCTGTTTTGGCTCAAACAAAAAATGTTACACTTTGAGATTCTCTAAAGTCTCATAGTCATTACAAGGTTGCCAGGCAACAAGAGGAGACTCCAGAAAGCCCCTTGTCAAGGTCAATAAGTAGCCACAAACACACAAACAGTTTGTCGTTTTACAAACCAGTCGTTGAACATATTAGATGAATGATATATTGTGTTAATGAGTGAGCTTAAGGTGTTCTTTCAAGTGTGTTTCCCCCCCTTAGGAAGAGCAGTTGACTAGTTTCCTATCAACTCCAATCTACACACACATGTTTTGACATGTATACATTTTGGCAACAGAAGAATTTTCAATTCAATCAGCGTATACTACTTTTGGATTAGCGTTAAGCGTCCCTATATATTTTATCAGAAAGAAAACTGTGTTTATTATAACGTTGGTATCTTAATATACTCATCAACCTCTGCACCCACTTTAAAACTGGTTTATACGTATTTCCTTGAGTCAGCATTGACTTTTCTGCCAGTTTCCCTGCATTCATTCACGCTTATATTATATATACAGATAAAAGATACAACACATAGGCCTACAGTATAAAACTTCATTACTTGCAAAAGTGTTGTACTTTCTTTAAAAACACAAATCTGTCTAACCAAGCATTTGGATAAGCTGATTGCTAATTGTAGTCCTCCTCTAAATGTGATTTGACAGCAGAAGCATGCACAGCTGTTGTCCTGCTTTTGGCTAATCCCTGCCATGAGTGATATTAAAACCATCAGTGCCGCGCACTAATGTTGACTTTGGGACATGTAAATATATGTTGTAACATCATAGTTATGCAGCTGGAACTGCAGCATGTACGAGCTCTTTGAATACTAAATGGAATAGCCAGGGAGGGTTAGTTTTGACTGTGGTGACAAAAGGGGCCTCTGGCCGTCTCCTGCTGTGATGTAGTGTGATAAGGTTACCGTGTGTGTCCCATCCCGCCGCTGTGTGTGGGGTTAGATTGTGTTCCTTTTTGGTGCATTTGGACGCTGCAGAGAGGATTATTGGAGCTGGGCTGTAGTAGGCCTTTCAAGCTTTGGCTCAGGCTCCAGAGGACTAACAACAAGTCAGACACTGTCAGATCCAGGCTAGTGAGGCCAAGGGCTGATGCTTTGAAGTTGGCTATGAGATTCTCATCTGGAGGGATCAGATGGAGGAAGAAAAGAAGACATAGAGAGGTGCAAAGCTCCAGCTAAACAGGCAAGCTGGGCTTGCTGGAGAAGCTGCAAAGGTGGGTTTCACTGTGTGAAGCCAGAGCCCACATACTATGACCGGCTTTGACGGCCTGTGAAATTCACACGAGTGTAACCTGTGAAATAAACAAGTATGATTTTTGAACAACAAAACGGGCGTGAATACCGTACAAGTACAGATGCAAGAGGGAAAGAGAAGACAGAAAGGTACTTTTTTATTTCTAGAAGTTTAAGGGAAATTACAGCAGACATATGTTTGACTCTGTAATCACTGGATTCTGAGAAAATTAATTTTGGAGCTCAGGTAAAACACTAAGTTTAATCAGTTAATGTATGATTAGGTCCCAACATGTAAAATCCATGGTTTATTAATCTCAGTAACATTCTGCGACAATGATGGCAGAATCTGTCGCTAAGGCCACTACAAAATATTTGGGGTGGAGGAAAGTGTTTTTGTTTACATTTGTATTTTCGCACAATGGAAACACATTTCGTAAAGCTTTGGTTGGATCTGTAAAAGCAGAACAAAAGGAACACATTTTTTCAATGAAGGCACGAGCAGCTCACAATCTGCTCTTAGACCTTTTCTTCAACTCCAACTCTGTTCTGTTTTCTCAGATTGCATGTTGAAATATTGAATTAAAGGCAGCTGATTATTCGGACCGGTTGGCCATTGAATAATCATCAGATGCGAACTGATGCATTCCAACACTGAAGTGGAGCTAACCGTCTGGTCATGGATATTCGTCATCTCATTCATCTTAATTCACAGATTTTAAAGTTAGAACAGGGCACAGAACATGAGAAGGAAGTCTTAGCCAAAAGTCCATAATCACTAAGTTTTGGCAACACAAAAAAAGTTGCCAATCACTGACCAAGGCTATAATGTAGATGACTGATGGGCTTTTAGATTACTTATCAACAAACTACCTTATATTGCCCATATATATGTTCAAGTATAGGTTTCTAAAAAGGATTTAATCCTGTTGAAGACGTCATCTCCACTCTTCTCTATTTTCAAATCTCAAGTTACTTCTGGTTTTGGCTTTAACACTGAAAAGTGCACACAAATGAAGCCACGACCTATAGCCTTGTGTTTCTCATCTAATCAGAACAGTTGACTACACCAGAAGCCTCCAACAATGGTGGTTGGTCTGAGAGGCTATATCGTTTAAAGATGACATCTGTTGTGTTCCTATCTGTTTTTTGTTTTTTTTTAACGAGCCTCGCACATTCAAGTTTCCAGCACTCGTTTCCCCTCTTCTCCTCGCCTTGTACAAACCTGGTGCTGTAAACATCACTGACTTAAGTGATTTAGAGTTAGAGAGCAGAGAGTCCGAAACATCACTCCTAGAGAGAATAGCTTGTTTATAGACAAGAAAAGCTTTTATGAACTGTTAGGAGTCGGAAGATGAAAGGAACAGGCTTCACAGTCTGCTGAGAACTGTCTTAATTGGTATAATTTATGTTTCAACACTCAGAGAATTTACATTTGTGTATGCTTGCATGGCTTTTACTTGGGCATGCATAATTTCTTATTATACCCTCATGAGCACAAACATTTCCCTTTCTCAAAATATAAACCGTCAGCTTTGCGTACACATGTTCCAGATTATTGGAGTGCACATTAGTTAAACATGCAAGTGAGCCAACTTTTCCTTGTTCACACACTCACAAAAAAACATGAACACTTAATGGAACAGTCTTCACTAACCTTCATACGCTTCCTCTGCTCTTTAACTCGTTATTTCTCCTTGGGTTATTCCTCACACTAATTCCTAAGATAAGGCTTCAACAATGCGGGGTACAGGAAGTCGTCAGGGCTTTTTAAAATCCTATGGAGACATTTGGACCTCACACGATAGTAAAAACAGATGTGTAGCCTCATTGCTTTTGGAATTATTAGATAGCATCGGTCGATCAATCAAAACACACACATACACAGACGGTGCGCTCAGTTGCGATGGTCTCACTTTCTTCCTGTCTGTAGTAACCTCAGTCGTGTTTTTGTGTCCCACGAGGAATGCCTTTTATCATGTGACACGGGGGTGTTGGCGGCAAGGGTTGGGGGGGGGGGTGTTGGACAGCTGTTTCCCATCAGTACTTATTCAGCTGCAGTCAGCCAGTCGCAACCCCGCTCAGAGGATCACAGGGGTAAGAGCAGCGGAGAGGAGCTCAAAGTAGTGCAGGGGCCAAAACACCACCAATTAGAAGGTCATCCCAATTTGTTCTCCCACATCTCCGCTGCTCATCGGGCATCTCGCGCCCCGCGATGCCGCTGTTGCGTCCAGATCTGTAGCCAGAGGTGAACGGGTTGCTGCCATCTGGGAGTGATTATGACATTTTTTTTTTTTTTTTCTCATTGTTTCCTGTCTTTTCACCCCAACACGGCTCCACTAAGTTCTGCAGTTCTGCTCTCTCTATGTTGGCTCAGCTCCCTTGGCTTGTTCAGGTTCTATAAGCCCCCACTCTGTAATTTAAGACTGGGAATGCTTAGCAGCAGTCACTCATGCAAAGGCGTCTACATTAGCACATGTTTTTTGCCTCATCAAGAGAAAAATTCCGCTCTCTGTAGAACAAAAGGTATTCCTCGCTCATGGTGCATTCTTCACTCTTCAAACATCCTCATTTTTTCGTACAAAAAAACCCAAAAACACTTATTGTAGTTTATTTTGGTTGATTTGATGCAATACATGTAACTCTTTAAAAAAGCTTTTCTGTTCCTCCTTCCTTTGCTGTTTAAAGCTTGAGGTTGTACACTGGAGACCGTTGTAACATTACATACGGTCTATGGTGGAGACAGGAAGGAGCTGCCTGTGGCCACCAGGAAATCACACTCTTCTGTTGGACTTCTCACAGTTTGCTTTGTTTCCAGTTCAGCCTCTCTCTCTGGCTCTCTTTTCTGCGCACAGGCTACTCATTGTGGAAAGATGATAAATTGCTGTGGTGGCTTTCCACCGTCTGCCAGCAGAGCCGTGTGGAGCTCACCTTTCAACATTGCTCGGTGTAGCAGTGTATCTTCTTGTCTGACTGTCAGCTATTGGGACAAACAGCTTTCTCAGCAGCTTGAATCAGTGGACCTTGTTTGAGTGAAGAGGTAATGAGGGATGCTGGGAGACGTTGTCAGATATACAACAGTGCTGATGTACAGGAGTGTTTCATGAATATATATTTTAATTCCTCTCTTCTAAACCAGATGTAAGAATAAAAATATATATTATTTTGAGCACATTAATATAGTTGTTTAGTGCTGCTCTTAAAGGAAGAATGTGTGACATTTTACACATAAATATAGCAGAAATCAAGTGGATCCTCTGTCAGTTACTCTCTGAGTCATGGCTGTCTATAAAGAGTGTGACGCGCGCTGAGCTGTATCGTGTTTACATGGACGTTAGGGCTGACATGCAGGCTCATCCCCTCCTAGAGTATAAAAACTGTTTCAGCTTAGAGACTGAAAAAAAAAAGAATACAAACTGTACTCAATGCTTCTTTGGACATCACTTAAGCATTTTTAAAACAGGGTAATTCCCTGCAAATTTACATGCAGTGTGAAGAAACAAGCAAGTTAAAGAGCGCTACCGTTAGCCTGCTGCTAACTCAACAACGCAGCTCGAGACAAGGACAACTCCGTCCGCTGCTTGCGCTCAGTGCTGAGTTCTTAATTATGGTGCGTTCCAATTTGGATAACTCCCTTTTGCCTTTGGAGGGGAGAGGGGCTGGAGCTGTGTCACTGTAGGAGAGCCGAGGAGTCAGTGTGCCAAACAGAAGTTTGTTTTGGTTTCATGCAAGGGTGACATCTACTGGATCAAAAAGTTGTGTGGGAAAGAAGTAGCCTTAGAGACTGGCAGGGATTATGTACGTTTCTTTGCAATGCTTGGAACAAGGAAAGGCAACTGTCCAAACATTAAATAAGAGGTTACTTCCTCCAGCTCTGACGAAAAAAAAACCCATTAGTTTTCAGTCTGTCACTTCTGAACACAAAGCCCTTGAATTCCACTTGACACTTCTGCTTCTACCATTGACACAAATCCTTAAATTACAAGCAATTTACTGTCTTCTTCTCTCTGTGTTCACCAGTTTTACGTGATGACTTCAGACAGAACCCGGTGGACGTTATGGTGGCGGTGGGTGAGCCTGCAGTGCTGGAGTGTCAGCCGCCCAGAGGTCACCCAGAGCCCACCATCTCCTGGAGGAAAGACGGTTCCAACTTAGACGACAGAGATGAACGCATCACAGTAAGATATACCAATTTAACAGCAAACAATACAAGCTTTAGTGTGACACACAGACACACAGATGTAGAGAATTTCAAACAAATGGCTTCAGAAGCGCAGTGTGGGAGTAAATCGTTGGTATTTAGATGCCCTTTCCAAAGCGCTAAAAAACCAATTACCTCTCACCTCTGTGATCTAAAAGTATGGAAAACCAAGCTTGTTATATGAAACACAAACTGAGTTTATTGTAGTTGGGGGAAACTCTACAAAATACTATTATCTGTACCCATATACACGTATTAACTCTGAAAATGTCAGGAGAGAACTTATTTTTCATCAGAAAAAAAAAGTGTGCTGTTAACATGTGAGAAGGAATTAAGTAAAATTAACAGTATGTGTCCCTAGTTTGGCTTTGAAATATGCTACTGATATGCATTTCATAAAAAACAACAAAAAACAACAAAAAGAACTATTCAGAGATCATTCAAAGCCCCCTAACCTGCACACACATGCACACACAGGCAAACAACCAAACAAACACAAACAAAAAGAGACAGAGACCAAATGACTTATTCACAGCTCTTGTTGGTTTCATTTTCATATCAAATTGAAGCTGAAAATACCTTACAAAACACGGGGTATAAACTGCAAACTTATGATGAAATTAAATCGCATTGTGACAAACCTAATCAGTCAACATTCATCATCGGCCTCTGGATGGACCTTTAGCTCGTTGCCTGTCACTTAAATGACCACGCAGATCCGGGAATTTTTCCTGGCAATGTTTGCACCTGACCTCATTTTTGTTGATTTTTTTTTTTTTTTTAAAGTGCTCCACAGAACTCTTTGAAAGCTGTAATAGTGTAGTTGAGTTTTACCAGAAGCTTGAACTAATCTTATTTAATGAGAATTAGCAAACAACTTTCAGGTGCACTGTTGCCGTCTGGCAATATTACTGCATTACAACCAGTCAGGGGAGAAAAAATGTAAAAAAAAAAAAAATAATAAAATGTTCAGAAGATCAGTGATTAGTCATATGAACTGGTCTATTTGATATTTAAATCCAGACCTACCCTTATACACACTGCAATGATTTATATATTGTTCAGGAGACAACATAACAATGGAGATACAAAATACCTATAGCATAATAACATAATACATTCCATACACAAATATGATTTAGGAATGTACATACACTAATAATCAGTAAAGCTCTTGTTTGCTTTTAGCCAGTACTTGACCTTTGTTGTGGCATATTTTGTATTTGAACTTATTTTAGACCCTGAAGCGTCTGATTGGTCAAGCCAGCAAGAACAGTCCTCCCATCCCTCTAACTTAAGAGTACAACCATCTTTCAGTTCATTGTTTGATAGGGCGTGCCTTCTCTTGCTTGTGTGTGTATATTTGATTTGTTTATTCGAATGTCTTTGCATGCTCTAAGGGACAGATGAGAGCAGATTCAAAGCTCACATTAGTGTGGACTGACAGGTAGAGTCTCTCTGGGGGGCTGTGATGGACGGAGCAGCTATCTCTGATTTAAGGAGAGTGGATCAGAGTCAGAGGGAGGGAGGCTCCTCTGAGGGAAATACAAAGGCTGCTTTTTTGCTTTGTACTTTCTGCGTGCCTGACTTTGTCCTTCCTAATCATCTTTTCTGTATGGAAATGTGTCTTTGCCATGAGAGTTCACTCAAAGACAACGCTTACTGAACAAAGACCAAAGCAGTCCACCACAGGTGATTTGTGGCTACTTCCCATCCTTTGGAGTGCTCTCCCTGTGGCGTGGACCATCATTTGTTAATGCAGATATGTAGATAAAGGTGTGAACGAATTCTTAATATAGTTTTTATTTTTTATTTTTTAGAAAACCCTGACACAAAGGAAACGTGTGTTATAAAATGTAACTTGAAAATGCTTTCAAACAGCAGTAGAAGATGTAAATCTCATAAGCAGATTCATTCTGTGTGCATGTGATGCCTTCAGGGCATCTGGCGCTGTGTGTGAGGGAGATGAAAAAGAGATTGAAACAGAGCAGAAACGAAAGCTTGAGGTTACAGTGTCCGAGATGGAGGACAGACAAACCACATTTTGGATGTCTAAGCGCAGGATCTGCTGCTAAAAACAAGAAGCGGTCAGTGCAAGAAAAAAAAAAAGGCACTTGGTCTGCTCTTTAATCAAGTGCTACAGTTACGAGTGCTGCCATATTTACAGCAAACATTGCAGGACAGAAGTATGGCATCAGTCAGTGGAATTGGTGAGAGCGAGATAATCTTTGCAGTCCATAAGGAGCATTTAACTGGCAATAAAGATAACCACGTAATATGATATTGTTGCATCAAGAGACAATTATTTAACAGAATCAGCAGTCCAAATGCCAGCGGATATGCAAACTGAACCAAGAACACACGTCTGTTTATCCAGGGTTCAACTCGGTGACCTCATCACCTGATTATAATGTGGATTTAATGAAAGTATAAGGGCTTGTTCAAAGAAATGGAAAACTACAGAATGGAAGGCCCATGAGCTAATATTAGATGTATCCACTGACATTCAAGTAATGGAAGGAGATTCCTTGGTTGTATAATTACATTTCATTGTCTTCATTTGTTCACTTTAAATATCATGTCATGGTCTTATCTTCCCTGCTAAAAAGCCACAGTCAATATGAAAGAAGAATATTTAGTATTAATGTATTATATTTAAATAAACGCGTGTTTCGGTACATTACATTGCTTTCAAACACGTTTACTGTCTGTCAGTAAGAAGCCTTTCTAAAAGTCCAACAGTGATGTCAGATTACATTCAGTATAAAAAAAAATTCTGTTATTGTATTAAATCATGCAGTCATGCTTCAAGTCATGTAAAACCTTTTTATTGACTTTCCAAACATTTAAACTGAATCCACTGAACACTGACTGGAGTAGCTGAGTCTGCAATACTGGCTCCCAAATTCCCGCACACGCTCCATTGATTTCCAGTGGTGAGCATTGTGTATGAAAAGTACACACAACCGCAGTTTGTTAAATCTTCCTCTTGAAACCACATCATTTGCAAAAAGATTTGGACTGTCAGCTGTAGTTAGTCCGCTCTTCCTTGTTATTTATTTCTTGTGCACAGTCTGAGCTGTATGTGGCGAAAGGTTAGCTCGGAGGGGGCTTACTAAAACGTGAAAAGAAGCCTTTGCTCTTGTCTCTGCAGCAGCAAATTAATGACGTGTTCCATCTGAAAGCTGGTATGAGGAGAGTGCTCACCCAGCCAGGTGGTATCTAGCGTGACGCCAGATCCCTCTCCTGCTTCACGGGCTCAGCACTGCAGGCAGCCTGGACCTCTGACCACTGCTCAGAAATAACCAAGAAATACTGTTTGAAAGGCTGTCTGTGTGTCTAACAGGCATATATAACAAGAATGAATCAATCCCTAAATCTTTCTTCAATCATTATGAAGAGGCTAAAAGTGTAATTGAAGTTGTTACTTGCAGAAAAAAAGGTCCAGGATGTCTGGATGCGGAGGATGCTCTTGTGTTTGTTTGTGAGGTCTTCGAAATCGAGAGTCCCTGCTTTAGTATCACATTTGCTCACTGCTTTCTGCTGTCACCTTTAACACTGAGAGGCTGCAGAGTATCAAAATAGTAGCTTGCATTCAAAGCATCATAAAAGCAGCGAGCTTGGTGTGTGCAGGCGTGTCAGAGAGGACATGAAAAGGCTTAATAACAGCGCCGAGTGCATATATCTACCACCTCGCTCTCTTTTCTGTGTGTGTAGGTGTGTGTGTGTGTAGGTGTGTGTGTGTGTGTGTGTGTGAGAGAGTGAGTAAGGTTAAAAGTTTGGGAAAGACAAAGTCGGCTGACTGAAGATCTAAGGAAAGTTTTGACAAAGAGAAAGTGTCTTTGTTCCTGTACTTCTGTGCTCATGTAGCACCAGATATGAATTATGTAATTTCATAATGGGTGACCTTCTCTGTAGCTTGAAAGGCAGCATGAATTCTATTCCTTAGATAACTAGATGCAAATACACACAAAATATACTGTACATACAAAACACTTCAGCCAACTGTTGTGCCATCCATGACTCAAATATGATGAAGACATGTTAAGCTGTGATTATTTGTGTCATGAAGTAAGGTGTGTACCATTTCAGTCATGCTAACATCAAATCTCTACATTTTACTAACATACACATAAATATAAAGCCTAAATATAAAATTCGCCTGAAACAAAAAAATACAACTCACTACATGTGAATGAAAAGGGTTCACTTAAGAAACATGTTCAAAATTGAATATATCTTTATTTGGAGTCGAAAAACATTGAGAGCCAAGCCCTCCGTGAAGTTGTGCAGGTAAACATAGTAAATAGTCATACAAATATAATGTAAATATTCAGGTAAAACTAACATACCATTAATTAGTATTGTTAACATTAAAATCGTTTAAAAAAGGTAAAAGGTGCAATCAGTGGCTAATATGTGAACAATAAAGGATTCATAATTTCAAAATGCACTCATGAAACAGTGCACTGAGTTTTAACTTGCCTTGTACTGAATTCCAAGTGGATGGTGCAGATAAGCCAAAACAACTCTTTTGAGTTCATTATGGTCTCGAGGAAGTTGCAGTGTCAGCCAGTTTTTAGACTGGGCGTAACATTCTCCAGAGAAACATTTTTGCATAGAGGACTGAAGCACACCAATAAGTTCCTTGTTAATTAACAGGTGAGTATGCAAGTCTAGTCTCACAGAGAGAGGGAGAGAGAGAGAGAGACAGAGGACAGACAGAGGGAGACAGAGAGAGAGAGAGGGAGAGAGAGAGAGAGAGAGTACCATCCAACCTTTTAGCACAGTATGCAGTGATGGGCATAGTAGCATCACCTGTTGTTAGCCTAATTGCAGAGTGGAAAACTGTATCAAGAGGTTTTTAAGTTGCAGTCGAAACACGCATGTACAAAAATGTGACCATAATCTAATACTTATAAAAAGTTGCCTCAACTAAAGTTTTCCTACAGTGCAGAGGAAAGCAGGATTTATTCCTGTAGAATAAGTTATTCTTCTGCCAAAGTTTCCAAAGAAACATGATATTTTTTAAATCTTATCAGTGATACCAGTTAGGCTACCAGTGATTAATAAATGTTTTGATAAAAACCTTTCTTGGACTTCAGTCAGTGTATTTTAACATGTGGGTCTTTTAAGAGATGTAGTATCTCCATTCAACGCTTTCTGGGTCAAGAGTTTGAAGATCTGCTGACTCATCATTACAGTCAATTGTCATGCTATACTTGGCTAGCAAGACTAACTGTTAACTGTTAGCATTCTGTTAAGAAGTCCACTTAAAAAAGAAAACTTGGTCACTGTTGCAGTACTTTTTACTGCTATCAAAAAATAAATAAAGCATTTATTCTACATAGCTACTGGTAACACGTGTGTAATCACATCCATAATATAATAAAGGGTCTAATGTAAGTAAATAGTAATACATTAGGAAAACACTTCTGGTGCTGGTTCTTTATAGTTTCTCACTCTGCTGAGTTTAAACTTGGTGTGGGATAACTTGGAGATTTTTTTGGAATATTACATGAATATTTCCTCCAACCAATCACAAGAAAAGTCACACATGCAGCAGCACACTGCTGGTTACAACAGCATTGATAATGAATTGCAACAGGCGATGAGAGTTGAACTCAGTTGTCTATTTCTGGAGTGTTGACTGATGATCTACAGTATTTCTGTTGAGGTTGTTTTGCATTCATGATGGACTTTAGCCCTGTATTATTCTATCACTAGCTAACATTATACAACTTTGAGTGTCACATGCCTGAGCTAACAGCATAGAAAGCAAATAATTAAAGAATGATTTTCAGATGTTTTCTCAACACATTCTGTTTGAGAGATTATCACACACCCAGTTCTTGATCCTGGCAGATGGCAATCGAAGTTTAAAAAAAAAAAAATGTGTTAAGAAAGTTACAGGTTTGGCCTTCTATATCATGAAATATGCACATTATGGTCATACAGTATATTGATAATACACACAACAGTGACACTTCATTTAACATCGCCAAACACAGTACTAGTTTGTCATGTCATTTAAACAGCTGTGCAAATAAGTTACTGTGCTTTCCTTCAGATCCGCAGTGGCAAGCTGATGATCACCAACACCAGGAAGAGCGATGCAGGGAAATACATCTGTGTTGGAACAAACATGGTGGGAGAGAGGGAGAGTGAGATCGCTGAACTCACTGTGCTAGGTACGTAACACTTTTCCACTTCCTGATTGCATTTCACAATGTTACAAAGCTTCACTTTGTCTGAGGACCCTCTCAAGTCACTGCAGACTTTGCCTGAGCGCTATGGGAGGTTTTTGACACAGGGGACTAATCACCCATTATTAATTACATTGATCATGTCGCACTAGCATCCAATCTGCCTGCTCTGTAGAGGCTGAACGCGTGCTAAAGATCTACTGTCTACACCAGACGCTACAACCTCTTAAACGTGCCAGAACAAGAGCTCCCTGTGCTGCCTCCAAAACTCCTATTTCCCAGTCTCCGTCTCCCCCTCCTCTTCTCTCCCATTTCCCATCTGAACAGAGCTCTTATCAGCATCCCGTGGTGAGGTGACCTTGGTTGAGGTTGGGAGTATGCAGTGAAGTGTCTCCTAGAGCTTTTCAAGGCTGTGAGAATAATCCTGCTGAATGCAAAAAAATGTCAATGTTGTTCTACAGGTTGTGAAAGAAGATGATTATCCCTGGATCATTATATTTTCTGCCCCCAATTGATATGCAATATGTACTGACATTTTCATAATTCATAACCACCTGTTTGAAGTAAGTAGAGCTGCTGGTTGTTGGTTGTTGCTATATCTCCTTGCACATGTTCCTATTGTTTCAAAACTAAGCAAAGAAGCATTAACCGAAGGATAATGTTCAATCTATAAATCATATGTTCACTGAATTTAACACAAAAAATGTACAATTATTTGTATACAGTATATAGTATAGTTGTATATAGTAACTAAACAAGCAAATGATGAAAGCTACACACTGGTGACATAAAAATATGTCAGTATATAGATGATAATAATATCCATTGTTGCTGTTGCCCTCCAGAGCGTCCGACCTTTATAAAGAGGCCCAGCAGTGTGGTGGTGTTGGCAGACGAGAGCGTTGAGTTCCACTGCGTCGTTCAAGGAGACCCTGTTCCCACTGTCCGCTGGAGGAAAGATGATTCTGACCTGCCTAAGGGCAGGTAAGGCACAAAGGCCCTCTGTGCACCTTAATTTACCATGAAATCACACCGTTTCAACTTTTCCTTTCATCTCCTGATTGTGTGTGTCGGTGCTGCCCCGCAGATTTGAAATCTTAGAGGACCATACTTTGATTGTTCGTCAAGTGACCTCTTCAGACGAGGGCTCCTATACATGTGTGGTGGAGAACATGGTCGGAAAGTCTGAAGCATCAGCCACGCTCACTGTGCACGGTCAGTACAACTTCACTCTCTCATGTAACCTTCTCTTCTATACATAGTTCACACTCTCTTTTCCAAGCCTCAGATTTCTTTTTCTTGGATGCCAGTCATCTGCTTTTATCCTAACTGGAGAACTAATTCTGTTTCGTAATGTCACAAATCAGCAGGCAGTGACTTTTACCTTTCATGCAGACCTAGTTTTCATTATTGTGCCGGAGGCTTATGTCACTCTGCAGACATTATAGACAGGCAGATTGATCTCCTGGGTTTTCGTCTGTGGTGTTATTTTTCCTTTTACTTCCTGGCTGGAGGTCAAAAAATGTCTGCAGCAGCCTCAATTTCTTAAAAAAAAACAAAAACAAGCATTAAAGCAGTTTAAGATATCACAGCAGTTTGTTTACAGTGCCTTTCACGGTAATGTCCTGTATAAACTGCGAGGAGCATGCAGAGTAAATGTTTTCGTGACCGCAGAAAATGGCTTCATTTGGTCGCAGTTGTCCTGCCACAATGACACCCTTTAGTTCTTAAATCAGCGGAGGGAAATGAGCTGCGAGACACCTCTCAAAGTCACGCACAAAAACACAAACACACACACACACACACACACACACACGGTAGTGGAACAGTGAGCAACAGAGACGATGAGGACAGTAAGACTTAATTAAAGATTAAGCCCGTGCTGGATGCATGCTGGGAAATGACATGATTCCCATTCCATCGTCCTCGTCTTCCTCCAAAAACCAGAGGAAACGAGTGTCAAGGGGGGGAGCTCAGCTAATTTGAGCAGGGAGTGAAGAAGGGCTGGAATAGGTAGGCGATGGGCCCTTCTTGTATTATGAAGAATAACAGATAGCTGTCTACATGAATGTATGTTTTATAATTAAATAAGGAAAATATCTTTGTTCTAACCACTGTCAGGCTCAATCATAGCTATAGTCTAAACCACACAGTCATTTTACTTACTTCCTGAGCATTTGGTTGATATTAAACAGTTGCCATTCGAAACAGATGCAGCAGGCCAACAGGCTCTCCTAATTGTATGGTTTGTACATGACTAAAGTATGAGATCAATCCCACTTCAACGGTGCAACCATTAAAAATAATCCTTTTGAGTCTAAGACAACTAGACTCTTAGATAATGAGAGAAATATTTTCAGACTTCATTGCATTAACTCAGTATTCCTGTAAAACCACGCGCTTTCCTTTTGTTGCTGCAGACGTTCATTGAACACAAAAATGTTGAGCAGTAACCGCAGCCATCCTCTCGCATTTGTTTGAAAAGCAGCTGGTTTAGCTAACCATTCATTTCACCATAAATCTAGTTTAGAGGATGTCATCATGTACAAAAATATGTCTGTTTGTGCAGAACAGTTAGCAGAGCAAATGACTATCATGCAGCAGCTTCCTTCCTCGGTACCTTCATATTCAGACACAATGATCCCCCACCCCCCACCCCCCCTCACAGGTCCAGGGCTTCATTAGGGAATTGTATCGTTGTCAAATATCCCTCAAGGCTGGCTAGCTCTGTAACTTAAACTAGCAATTATATATGCTTTTCACTGCTCACAGCCGGCTATAGTCTGCTGGGTTTAATTGGGGCTAAACAGCAGGCCTTGTCCTTTGACACCTGTTTTTTTTTTTGGTAGGCGTGTGTGTGGCGGGTGTTGGGTCTGTGTCCCTGTGTTAAAGTAAAATAATGAAATGTGAAAATGAAATCCACTTCATAGCACAAAAAAACAACATTGAGAACCTCTCACATAAATGAAATGGAAACAAAGTCTTCAAGAAAAAAACTTCAACATTTTCTTTTCCCCTTGACCGACAATCTAAGTTCCTACTGTCATACCAATGTCATTTTGCTCTCATTCATTCAGGCATTTGCCATTACTCTTGACTGCATCATGTCCTTGTGTTTGCCTTCTTTACTCATTACACTGCTCTGTTTTTGTGTCTTTTCCCTTGTAGTCAACACTGGTAAGTTGTCATCCATGCCTCATCCACTATCAGACAGCAACAGGAAAACATGAGCCCCTGTTATTGCCCTATCTGCACTGTTATTCCATCCACCAAAACAGTATGTAATCCATTTTAAATGTGGGTAAAAAAATATTTAAAAAATATGGGGTTTTTTGCATTATAAAGGTAAACGATGACTTTTTTGCTGCACTTGCACTTAGTCTGTATGTGTTTGGCTTCTTATGCATTTCATTCAATCTTGGAATGGTTCAAATGTGTCAGGCTGCCAGGTAATTAGTGCCTCACTTCCTCTGCAGTGCCCCCAGCATTTGCCATGTGCCCTAGAAACCAGGTGGTGGCGGCGGGCAGGACCGTCACCTTCCAGTGTGAGGCCACTGGCAACCCACAGCCAGCTATCTTCTGGCAGAGGGAGGGCAGCGAGGTGAGATTTAGCCAGACTCAGTCATCTCTCTGAATCACTACTCTGCTGCAGCAAAATGTGTTTTTTAACTGGGATATCTGTCTCCCTCTCCAGAGTCTCCTCTTCTCTTACCAACCTCCGCAGCCCTTCAGCCGTATGTCTGTCTCCCAGATGGGCAGTCTGACCATTACCGATGTTCAGCGCTCTGATGGAGGCTTCTACAGCTGCCAGGCTCTCAACATCGCTGGCAGTGTTATTACCAAAGCACTGCTGGAGGTCACAGACTGTGAGTAAAGGGAAGGAGTGATGGAGGGCAGATGAGGGGGACTTTTTTTTTTTTCAACACATCTCTTACTTCAACTTTTTTTTTTTTTTTTTTTTATAAAGGGAATGCTGCTGTTTTATCTGACTTAAGGAGCAGTTAAAGGGCAGTGGTCTTTAAAGTGGGTTTCTTTCACTATAATCTCATTCAAACCAAACGTTTGACAACTGCTGTTATTAGATTCATATGATTTCTGTAATTATATTATAGATTACATCTTATCAGACAGGGAATGAAGATATCACGTACTGGGGTCTAGATTGTGTCATTTGGTGTTCTTCATGTCAAAGAAATTTGGAAAACTTCTATTTCAAGCTACAAACTAGCCTTGGTTGCAAGCTCTGTTCATTTTAAATTATTTCTATATATAACCTTGGACAAATGAGAAACAAAACCAGTAAGTGTATTACAAAAAAAAAAAAAACACAAAATCAAATCAAATAAATTGGTTACCTTGTGTAATTCGGTGTTCTTAAACATTGCACCAATAGGCTGACTAATGAATGAACTCGCTCTTGAGTAGTAGTGTTTTAGTACTATATTTCATTTGTAGTACAATGCAGTCATTGATTGACTGGTGAAAACAGCTCCCATAACCCCCATGTCCGCCTTGGGTTAAAATAAACCGTAATCATTTAGCTTCACACCAAACCTCAACTAAAATGTAAACATTTTTAGATTATTGCTGTCATGCTACATAGCTTTACCTTACACTGCCAAGCATCTTTTTTTTTTTTTTTAGTTAGGGTTAGGTGCGGTCGTTGCTTGAAATATAAACAAAGAGGTCCGAAGGGAACTAATTCTAACTCCAGGTTCTATTTACCCATAACAGTCTGTCATGTGTGTAGATATATTGGAGTTTAGACAGCTGAATTGTTACTTGTTACAATTTTGAAGGTTCTTTTTCAAACCTGTTCGAAGGGTCTGCCAACCAATTCCTATGTGAGGAGAAAAAAAAGTGTGTTAATTGTTTAAAAAGCAATTTAAATGTGCTTGCAGGCTCGTACCAGTAATTACACACCACCAGCAACATCTCCAAGCTCCCAATTAAATGACCTGTGTGATTATGAATACTTGTCTGGGTAACTTTTTGCCATGTACATATATTGAATTAATTAAGATAACTGCTCCAGGCTTGAAGAGACACTTCCTGCATATACACATATTAGTCATAAGGATAATCTGCTGCAAATGTTAGTAATGTGTTCTGCTGCCACCTTAAAAAGGGAAACGAGAGGCATCCACTTAGTGAAAAAAACTGAAACAGCTAATGGAAATAAATGAAAGAGGGTCATGTTTTATGTAATTTTGTGCAGCAGTCGATAGCACCGTACTTTCTCTCTTTCTCTACCTTTTTCTCTCTCCTCTCCCCTCCCCCTAAATTCTCCCCGTCCCACCACTCTCCTCTCATCCCCTTTTGGAGTGGTGCATTTGTATGGAAATAACTGCTCCGCATTACCTCCGGCAGTTTTCAAGGCGTGTTTCCATCACCTTTTTTTTTTTTTCTGCTACTTTTATTTATTTATTTATCTAGAACCCCCTTCCCCCATCCATGGGGTTTTCAAATGTGAGAGAGAGAGAGAGAGAGACTGAGAGAGAGAAAGGAAGGCTCTGTTATCTAAGTGGGATTGCTATTAGTCGGGCTTTGCCGTCGTGATTGGAGTCGGCTCCAGCAGAACCTACTGCCGAGTGAACGATTAGTTGCTCTCCGCTGGAGGGGAAAAGTTGATTTCTTTTTTCCTCCGCTGCCTGCACAGCCACCTAAACCTATTGTTCTCTCCTTTTTACCAATTTCCCTCACAATATCTCTCACATCTTATCGTTCTTTCATTTTTTTGGCAGCTTTTCATTTTTATTTTCTCTATTTTCACCTTCCTCACTTCGATGTCTCTGCAGTGTCTCTTAAAAACTTACTGCATATCTATTGTGAAAACCAACTCCCAGTTAGCAGTTCAGTAATATTTTGTTGGCCATGTATTGCCTTTATTTGGCTGTGATAGTAGAGATAATAGAAGGAAAATGCACGCACTAAATCTGTATAGGGAACGTTACAGCTATATATTTAGCATTTTAGCCACTTAGCAACCAGATGCTCATGCAGTGTGGTTATAATAGGAAATGATCACGCAACCCTGTGACAGTCTGAAGTTTTGAATAAAAAGTTTTCTCTTTATTAAAAAAGCACATCAGCACTCTGGACTTAGATTATCCTGCAACTGGAAGCAACACAATACAAACAACTTATGTATAGGTTAGATTTAAATACCTTCTGTTTTCAGTGTATCCTAAAAAAAAGAAGATGATGTTGAAGATGTTTTCCTGATGCAAACTGGCGTTTTACAAACAAAAATTGAGTAGTGCATATTATAGCAGAGTTGAACTACAGGGCCTTACGAAATGGACGAGAGCTTATGTTAGCTTTTCTAGTCTTCCACATCAGAGGTCACACCTACCCATTCACACACTGATTCCAGAGGCTCCTATGTTATTTCACCATCTGTAGTAACTATTCCCATTCATACCTATTCACACACCGCAGACAAAGTACTGTAGCAGGAGCAACTATGTTTGTGTCTTGCCCAAGGACACGACCGACTCAGCTGAGCCACAGCTGCCCATTATTAGATTGTAAATCTTCAAAATTAGCTGAGACATTTAGTTTTGTTGGCCTTGCGAGTGACCAACAGTGATTTGTTTGTGTTTCTTGGCACCCTCAAAGATCAAGCAATAACAACATCCTTCCATATTTCAGTGTAACTGACGCTACTAGGAAATATAAAACCATGTGTTACATAGTGTGCAATAGAATAATATTAACAATATCTGTATTTCCCTTTCCTGCTTTTCTTTCTTTGTTAGCTGGGTCAGAGCACCCTCCTCCTGTGATCAGACAGGGCCCACTCAATCAGACAGTGCCTGTGGACAGCACAGTGGTCCTGGGCTGCCAAGCAGCTGGTTCTCCACCTCCTACAGTCCATTGGAAGAGGGATGGTGTGGTGGTGTCTCCCGTGGACTCCCGCATGTCAATAACCGACACAGGTTCCCTGGAGATCCGTTATACGAAAGTAAATGATGAGCTAATACATCGGTTAGCATTTAGGAATTACAGAAGCCACACTGAGCCAAGCCACTAATATGTGCCGCGGTACTTTCTCTTCTTCAGCTGGGAGATACAGGCTTCTACACATGCGTAGCTTCTACTCCCAACGGGGAGGCGTCCTGGACTGCATACTTACAAGTAGAGGGTAGGTTACACCCATTTAGACAAAGTTGTAGAGGTTGATTACTCTTAGTTTGTAGTGTAATTTAACTACTTTGTTGGTAATGATTTCATAGAGTTTGGAGTTGTTGTTCAGTCAAATCAACCTATGGACCCAAACCTGATGCCCAGTGCTCCATCCAAACCTGAGGTGACCGACATCAGTAGGACCTCCGTCACTGTTTCGTGGAAATCGAACCCCGGTGTCGGTGCACCGCCTACATCTTTCCTCATAGAAGCTTTCAGGTTAGACACATGCAACATGTTTTATCTTGCATTTTGTTTACAATCTATCAAGCTTGATGACAATTTGTTTGTATTTCTGTGTGTGCAGTTATACGTTAGGCAGCAGATGGGTGACCCTCGCTGAGCACATAAAGACACAGACTTTTGTACTGAAGAACCTGAAGCCTGCGACAGTCTACCTCTTTATGGTCAGAGCGGTGAATGAGTATGGCCTTAGTGACCCCAGTGCCATCTCTGATTCTGTCAGGACGCAGGGTCAGTGTGAGCTCTCTTCCAGTTTTCAAGCTTCACTTTATATTGTTGGTCTTAAATGACAGACATGTTTTTTGTTTTTTTTTCCTTTTTGTTCGAACAGAGAGTAGCTCCACCATGCAGGGAGTGGACCACCGTCAGATCCAAAGGGAGCTGGGGGATGTGGTTATCCACCTTCACACGCCAACTGTGCTTTCATCCTCTGCTGTCAGGGTGCAGTGGATGGTAAGGGGAACCAAAGCATGATGACTGCCCTAGGCACAGTTAACATTTATGCTACATTTTGCACTCGGCTTTGTCAGATAACATTTAAGCACCCTCTCAATGTTCTGTCCTGTTATCATAAAGGTATAGTATGGAGATGTTATTGTTGCAGATCTGCTTGTCAATGGTAATAATTTGATCTGCATGTTCATACAGAGATTTGCAAATTTGGAGACCGGTGTGTAAAGTGCAATTACTTTTCATTATTCTTAATGGATAAAAAATGTGTCCACACTTTTGCATGGGACGTGTTCTGGTCTCCATTTTTAGTAAACTTAGTCTGAGTCAATCAATGATGATTCAGTAGGCTTTAGTGTGTTCAGGAAAAACAGGTCAGGACAGGACAGTAAAAAAAAACTAAATGTTATCCGCTCTAATGATATACCAGCTTCCATTTTTTTTTCTGTCTCTATAAATAGATACCTTATCCATAACAAATTTTTAGCTGCGGATTTACTCGAACATTTTATCTGAAGCCACGAATCTGCCTGACCCTGAGTCACAAAAGTCAGTCAGTGATTTGATTCCCAGACTACCTGAATGCATCACAGGTGACCGATAAGACCTCCTTTCAACAAATAAGCATTTAAAATACTTTTTTTTTTTCTCTTCCTGATGACAAACAAAACTTGGCAATTTGTATTTACAAATCTTCATCACGATGTTGTCATATACCGGCAAACTTAATCCCTGTTAATTGCGGGTAAATTGCAAGAAACTCCTCTTTTGTTGGCCTCATATCACCCAAAAGTGAGCCAGAGTGAAGTTGCTATGTTACTTATGTTATTCCATTGAATTTCAGGTCAGCAGATGAATGGATGCTTTTTGGGATCTCTATTCTCAGAGACATAGATTGTCTATTAGATGATGATAGATGATGATTAGCAATGGTTTATGTGTAAACAGACAGCTAATTAAGAGGCCTGCCTCAGCTGTAACTGATGCATTTTTTTTGTCTACTTATCTGCAGTTCAGGCTACAAATTTAGATTTTTTTTTTTTTTTGCATCTCCAGATCTGCGTTAGCATTTGTGGATCTATTCAAGAATTTGCAGATCTGTGTGCACAGTTGTGTAAATGTGTGCATGTTTGAATGCAATTTTACACACTTTCAAGCACATTTTCCACCAAAAATAGCTCCATTCCAACATGAATGGGCACATAACCCAGTCATCATTTCTGAATGATGTAGGACGGGCAATAGGAGAAACTAAGCGAAAAGGAAGTGGACTGCTAGAAAAGATTCATCTCGTGCTGAATCTAGTTTTCTGTTGAAATATGTGTTCACATGAAATAAATCAAACTGCATAAGAGAAGAACATTTTCTGTAGATTTAGTGTGATAAATTATGTTTTGTTGTAAACACTTAAGAATGTAATTGCAGCGTTTTTATTTTTATTTTTTTTCCTGAGAGGATGTGTGTGTTCAGATGTGTGTCTCCACAGCAATCTGTAATGGCATCTTTGTGACAATCATGTGGTTTAAATGGAAAGTGTTTATCCCACTGCTGGCTTGAGTTTAACTAGAACCATGCCGAGAGGGAAACTATTAATGACCTCACATTGTGGTTTGCAATGAGATTTTCCAGATATGAGGAAATGTTCATCTGTATCCCCCCCAAAGCAAAGAGGAATTAACTGAGTTTTTACAGATCCTTCCCGCAGGATATTCGCTATCAAAAAAAAGATGAGGCTGTTGTTTCAGCTCACATGCAGGTAGTAGTGTGAGCTGAAACTTGACTTGCATTACAACAAAGAATACAGTTCATCATAACATACATGCTTCTCATTTACACCTTTTGTTCCCTGTGATCTAAAAAAAAAAAAAAAAAGTCCCAAACTCATGAAATACTCATCTGCAGCACATTTATTTTTTACTTTTATCCACTAGGTTGAGCAGCAGTCTCCGTACATACAGGGTTACAAGGTGCTCTACAGGCCGTCTGCTCACCACGGGCAGCCAGAGGGGCAGTGGAGTTTCCTGGAGGTACGTGCCTCGCGGGAGGACGGGGTGGTGATCGGTCAGCTGAAGAGAGGAGCCATCTATGAGTTCAAAGTGCGTCCGTTCTTTGATGAGTTCCAGGGAGCTGACAGTGAGGTGAAAGTGGTCAGGACTATGGAAGAAGGTGACTGTCTGAGAAGTTTGGTTTGACAGTTTTAAATGTTTCCAGAAATACCTCATGAGAATTGAAACAACATGCTGCCTCTCTTTTTTTTTTTTTTTTTTTTTCTAAACCAAGGTTTCTTTAAGATGCAAAAAAAATGTATTTAATGTGAACAACATGAGATGAGATAGTGTTAATGTCTGCATGGCTAATTGTCTTTGTCTTAGCCCCTGGTAAAGCACCCCAGGGTGTTACAGTGACAAAGAGTGATGCCAATGGGACTACAATCCTTGTTGCTTGGAAACCGCCTTCAGAACAGGAGGAGGCTGGAGTCATTCAGGAGTATAAGGTGAGAAAAGAAGGCCCCTGCCCTGACCTGAACTCAGAAATGTATCTGTAGCATCTTTATCGGCCTAGTGACGCTTTTTGTGTTTTCTAACACATTTTGTTTTTAATCTTCTCTGCAGATCTGGTGCCTGGGTAACGAGAGTAGGTATCATGTAAACCAGTCTGTAGACGGCTCCACCTTCTCTGTGCTCATTCCAAGTCTGGCACCAGGAATTCGCTACAGTGTCGAGGTTGCAGCCAGCAATGGCGCAGGACCCGGGGTCAAAAGTGATGTCACTTTCTTTCAGCTAGGTAGGAGTCACTCCCAAAAATGTTGACTTTGTTTAGGGGTCAGGTTCAAGGCCATCATCTAAGGGGGTGCGGGGGGGGGGGGGATCTTTGATCTTTGACATTCACAGTTATGATGAGAAATAAATGAAGTATTGTATGATGTCAACTCTATTTATCTTACATTTTAGGGAGGTTGTCAATGCTTTTGCTCCTTAATACATGCTGAAATATTTCGACAAATGATTTCGACTAATGTAATTACTGATTCCTCCATCTTTTTTTTTTTGTCCATTTATGGGTTAGACTCTGCAGGCCAGATGATGGATATCAGTGAAGAAAGAGATACTCTGTCTCAGCTCTCAGACATAGTGAGGCAGCCAGCTTTTATCGCTGGCATTGGTGCCACCTGCTGGTTGGTGCTCATGATTTTCAGCGTGTGGCTCTACCGTCACCGCAAGAAGAGAAGTGGCCTCAGCAGCACCTACACTGGCATTCGAAAGGGTGTGTGTTCCTCCTGTCGTGTGTATATCTTCACCTGTAGACATTTATGTGTAAGAAAAGCTGAAAGTGTATGTAAGTGTGGGCCTGCGAAACAGAATATATTGGGGCACATCTGAAGGTGTTTTTGATTAAAGAAAGGATCAAGCCATGACACGTTTCCCTCCACACTAAACAGCAGACCTCAACTCAGTGATATGAAGGATTATTCACAGACGCTGACATGCAGATCACATCAAAGGGCATGAAAAAAAAAGGTCTTATCTGCCTTTGACACAAAGACTCCTGAATCAAATTTGCATTTGCGACCACGCAGACAGTCAGAAGCTGACCTTTAGTCGCTCATTTGTAGAGTGTCATTTCCTCAACACAGACGGTTCTTAGAGGCTCTGGCCTGTCAACACGTCGACTACAATGCTGCTGTTATTTCCCCTCTTTCTCTTCGGCTGACTGTCACCCCCATTAACCTTCACCTGGACTCTCGCATTAAAGGCAGAGGCAGCAGAGAGACAGATGGCATGCGGTTATTTAAATATTTCATTGCACCTGTTTTTGAATATGAAGAGATCACACAGCAGAGTACATGCCGAGAAAGGACAAAACAAACACACAAGGGCAGCTAACCATTTAGCTTTAATAATAGTAAAGTATGTTAAATGTATTTCACTTTTCTTGTCTAATTCCTCCTTCCTTTGTATGTCTCTACAGTCCCGTCATTTACCTTTACCCCTACAGGTATGTACTGCACTATTGATTTAATCCTTTGGAATCCATGTGTTACACAGATTTTGATTGGAGATAACTTGGATTGTAATTAACTGATAAGTGCAATTCAGTTTTTCATCACGTGTTATATTCGAAATGTTTTACCGCTAATGCTGATTCCCATACCTGAATACTGAGAACTGATCAAATTCCAGCGTGATTAATGAATTACAATAATTGTATTCTATTTTATCAGCTGTTAGGTTCATTTAATTCAGTGTTGTGTATATGATTAGGATTCTACAGGAAATGTCTCAGTGTGATGTTTTACTGGTGCAGAAGAAACTGACCTAAACAGTGTTTCTGAATCAGTCCAGACATAATGCTGAGACCTGTAGAGCCACCAGCTATTATTTTGGTCTGTCTCTTTGTAAATTAAACCACTGAGTTAGACTTAATGCTCTATTGATGGATTCCTACATCAAAGTGAAAGTGTCTGTAGACTTTGACTTGATTTGATTTTGATCTTGATTTTTTTTTTTCTTTGAATCTTTCCCTGCCTTTTTGCGGTATTTTTTTTTGCCTTTGGCACTTTCTCTTTCTGACAGCTCATCAAGGTTTCTTGTTTTTTCTATTTCTCTTTACAGTGGCATATCAAAGAGGAGAATCTGTGTGCAGCGCTGGCAGGTAAGTGGTATTTTTTGTTCCTTTGGGTTATATAAAACGAATTAGAGAAGGACACTTACACTGTTGAAACACTAGGGGGAGGTGTACCCCTTCTGTAAAATATGAACTTGGTGCATCCACCCCATGCCCATCCATCAGCCTTATTTAAAGGCAGCAGGTTTTGATTGACAGCTCTGTGATCCTCCTTGTTGCAGACCTGGTCTTCTCAGCATGGGTGAACCTCTCAACCAGCTGTGGCTGCCAGACAATTGGCCGAATGCATGTGCCAATCACAAGGACTGTAGCATCAACTGCTGCAATAATGGCAACGGCACCAGTGACAGCAACATGACAACATACAGCCGACCAGGTTAGTGTCAGACTGACTTCATGTCACAGTTCCAGTGCTATAAAATCCTCCCAGATACAGATTTAGAGCCGAATAAAAAAATCAATTATCTTCCTACAGTACTAAGGCATTTGTTTTCTCTCTGTGTTTTTTATGTGCCGCTTTTGTGCTTTATGTCCTCCTCAGCTGACTGCATAGCAAACTATGGGAGCCATCCAGAGAACAAACAGCTTGGTTCTGAGACAGCCATTTATAGTGATGTGAACCTTTCCAACAAGCTCAATGAGATTAAAACATTCACCAACTCCAACTTGGGCTATGTGAGTCCTGGAGGAGATTACGAGCCCATCCCATACGCCACCACACAGCTCATCCAGGCCAGCATTAAGAATAAAGCAGCCACAGGAGGGGCTGCTGCAGAGCCTCTGGACATGCCCTGCTGGAACAAACCCCCCAGTCTTCCTCCAATACCCAAGGAGATGGCAGCACAGATGCAGTACAATATAATAGAGAAAAATATGCTAAATAAAGGTAAAATAAGGTTACAGTTAATTTCCTTTTTGTTTTGTTTTATATGTTCAAAAAGAAAGATTCAGGATATTCTTGCTTCTTTGTCGTCAGATCATCTTCAAGGAAGTGAAGGAATGATCCATCCTAAAACTCTGCCCTACAACCAGATGAGCAGAGATCACAGCACGGGAGGCTCACACCACAGCTCCGACAGAGGCAGCAACAGCACCTCGGGTGAGGCCAACAGCAGCTCTGGATTTTACTGAGCCAAAGCAGAAGTCTGTGTTAACCTTGATGTGTTCTTTTTTACTTCTCAGGGAGTCAAAATCAAAAGAAGGGAACGCGGGCCCCAAAGCTACCAAAACAGAACGCAGTTAGCTGGGGAGAAGCCCCGCCCCCTCCTCATGCCAATGCCTGGGACTGTGATGATTACAGCCTACCAATGGAAAGGAGGTAATGGGGAAAGAATTAGACAGTTGCATACACTTATTTTATATAAGTACAACACAGATATGAACAGTGTTGACATGGGGTCAAGTTACAGTATTTCACATTAAAAGCATTAAATAGGCAACAGTGTGCACTAAATGTCCACTTTTAGTTTTATTCTTGAATGTATTGTGCAACAAAAAAAAACAAATTAATAGCAATGCTAATATTATAGTTGTATATTAACAGCTATTCTGTTGCCTGGTTTAGAGCTTGAAAAGAATACAAATAGGTTTTCAGACTCAAATGAGCATAATTGCAGCTGTAAACACCTGCAAACTGTTCACAACAACATGGCCTTATTGTCACAGCAAAAAAGCTTTCATAGAACTAATCACACAGTACAGTTTAGGTTTCCCCATTGTCCGACAGTCAGTTTATTAGGGGAGGGAGTTTTCTATAATTGAAATTACCTAATGAAATGTACAGAACAGTAAACAGGCGAGCATTCAAGACACGTGCTACATTTCAGCAATAAAAACCAGATGGTGCAGAAAGCTTATTGTTCCTTTTTGTGTGTTTTTTCTATGATGGAAATTTGTGTTTTTCATTGGCGAGCTGAGGGATTTGCATTTAAGTCTAATGGGCTGTGACTAATGTGTAAGGACTGCCAGCACCCCTCATTCCTTTAGCCATTACCTCATGTCAGTTGTCCTTTTTTTCATCAGTTTTGATCCAAAGGAGAGGATAGAAGGCTGCCCGACTCCACCAGTTAGAGGTGCAGCCTCATCCCCCACTGAAGGCTCCTATAGTCATCCATCCAGCACAGGAGCACACGGGGACCTGATTAATGGAACTGCGCACCTCAGGTAACCAGATTTACCCTTTGTGACACTACGTTAAATCTCTTTTAAGTGATGCTACAAATGCTTCACTGAAACATTGATGCACTTTTCCAGCCACCCTCGCCCTCTTTCCCCTCCTCACACCTACAGCTCCATACCCCTCTGTATGGATGCTGATGGACAGGAAGTGGAGGAGGAGGAGGAGGAGGAGGAAGCAGAGGAGGAAACCGACGCCGAGCTCCCTGAAAGTCACTACAGCCAACAACCCAACAGCCAGCAGAAGCACAAACATCCGCTGCACCATCCGTCCGCACACAGGCTGCTTCTCTACGGGCTGGAGCAGACCCCGGCCTCCAGCGCCGGAGACCTGGATCAATCGGTCACGGGGTCCATGGTGAACAGTTGGGGCTCAGCATCCGAGGACAACATCTCATCAGGCAGGTCCAGTGTTGTCAGCACCTCGGAGGGATCCTTCTTCACAGATGGCGACTTCAACCAGGCTATAGCATCTTCGCGGGATATTGTCGGCCTCCGCATGTGCAGATACCCGGAGGAGTCAGGTGAGAAAGCATGTGGGGATGAACGCTTTTATTACTCCTCCGTGGATTCTGATGCAGCCACTAGCAACACATTCATCCGAACGTTATACACATTTCTGATTCCTTGAAGCAGTCACTCATATCTTTGTATGACTTCAAAAAGCAACAAGACCTTCAGCAACAAATGTCATAATTGGAACAACTACTGTTTGGATGACAAATAAATAAATAAAGTGTGAATTTAAGTAATTTTTGTTTGAAAAATATGACTCAGATGCTTAAAGTAAATGTTTCACTTTTTAACAAGTCATACTTTAAAGTGAACTGTTACATAATGATCAATCTAAGCATTTCATCTATGTGCTCACTCTGTATTTTTTCAGGCCGGCGGCACCAGCGACCCAGCAGCCCCATGTCCACAGACAGCAACATGAGTCCTGCAATAACACAGAAGAGGCCCAGGAGGCATAAACAGAACCCAGCGGGTCAGCACGACTACCAACCCAAAGACGTATTCAATGATGGTAAAGACTGAGTCATAAATGACATTAGAGAGTTTCTGCTTATTTCTTAATAGCTCTAAACATTTGACTCTCTGCTCTCCTCCGTCCCCAGACTCCTGCATGCCTTTGAGTTTCTCCAGCCAGATGTCCCATGGTGACTATAAAGTGAGGGGGGCCACGCTGCCTCGGATGGGCTCTGGGGAGGCGCGGGGTCGACGAGGCAGCACTGGGACTCACAGGGTCAAAGAGGTGGCTCCCAATGAGCAGAGAGAGGGCCAGGACAAGCACAAGTCTCCAGGCGGAGGAAAAGGAAGCAGCAAAAGCCGACAGCACGCAGGTTCTGAAATTGGTTATAAACCGCAGCACATTATGGGGCAGCTATTATGTTTTTAAGTGGCTTTCAAACTAAAACACTTTCTTTTTTCCTCCTCAGAATTAGGGGACGTCTTACTGTACAGTCGCCCCTCTTTTCCATTAGGTCAGGTTCAGAGGGATCCTGTTGATGCGAACTTGATGTCAAGTGGAGACTCGCGGACCAAACAGAGAGGACAGGCGCCACTTACAGGACAGGTGGAAGAGGTAAATCCAAATCAGGTATCCAAACTTCAAATTTGAATGTAATGGGAGCTATGTCTTTCGATAAAATATATGTTGCTTTTTTTCAAAAAAAAATCTGTGACTGAAGTTGCCTGAAAGAATAAACGTGACCCTGTTGTGTTTTTCACAGTCCTGAAGAGCAAGAAGAAAAGGAGCAACAAAAGCACAAACCGAAAAAACCCCATCGGTTGCTTCAGACAAAGGACTATGACCTTTACGAAACAGAAAAAGACTGCACAATACATTTTTGTACTTCAAATTCCCCATTAGGTGTTGGAAAAAAAAAGTGCTCTCATGTTAAAGTGTGTGGACTGGATGCACTGTTTATTATTTGATTTGTGGGCGAGCCGCTTCCAGGAGCAGGAGGCTGTGAGTGTCTGTTGTGACCGCTCGACGCGGTCCATACATGATCTTTACTTGTCTGGTTATTTTATTGTAGCTGTTCTTCAGTCATTACCAGCCATCTTGTAAATTCTTGAAATCGTTTACTGCCACAAAAGTGCTTCAAATTCAAATTTTATATAACAGTGTTAATGTTTTATAAGTGATGTACATCTTGTCTTTGTATGATTTTTTTTGTTTGACTTTGGTTATAAAAGCACAATCACTTAATTTTATTCTAAGTCTTTATTGTATGGATTTCAGTCTGGAGGAAATCATTGGTTGGAGTCTCGTTAATCATTTCATCACTTTCGGGCAGGCGGAGAAGATGATTGTTGAATGTGATTGTGCATTCTGTTGCGTATACATTTGAGCTGCTTTCATTCAGATTTAAACTATCTGTTGTGTGTACTGAGAGAATTGCATGCAGATTTTTCCTGTTGGAGGTTTTCACTTTTCATCTTGACTGCTTTGTCCCCCCATATATGGATGATGAACACTCTGCTCATGGACTGGTTCCATTCGTTTTCTACACTGAGTCCATTTCATTTAGTCCTGATGTGTTGCCTTCACATTGACCATAATTTCTAGTGTAAGGCTGGACAATATGTTTTTTTTTTATTGATTTAGTGACTGCTAAAGGTAGGAAAGACATATATATATTAGAGTTCAAGAAGCAGAACTGTGTTTTAATCGCTTAAAATAAATAAATAAAAACTACAAAAAAAAACCAAACAACCTTTAACCAAGTGTTCAACTGCCTGTCCAGGGGTGCGAAACCTTAAAATTGACATGCAAAGAAGACACAAGAAAGTAAATATGATTGTGAAACCCTTCCAATGAGGAAATATATATGCTTTATTTATAATTGTAAATTTAAAATGTGGATTTCGATCATATTGTCCAGCCTTATTCTGTAAATTATAAATGGAACAAATATGTCACTTTAACTTCTATGTTTCAATAAAATTTGCTGTTCCTAAAGCAACAATAACACATCTACTTTTAACTTATTGCTTTAAGCTATTTCTTTATTGCATTTTCTTACCATTGATTTTCAACCAGGGAAAATAATTACATTTCTTAACATTTCTAATGATACTAATATCTTCACTGTTAAATTGCTCATCAAGCCTGTACAGTAAATATCGATGGACACAGCCTGAGTGATGTCTCCCATCTGTTACTGCAGGAGGCTTTGGAAGCCCATCAACAGCAGATATAGTATGCTGTCTCAACCTAACTTTCAGTCAACCTAATGACTGGCTGAGAGCTGGAGCTGAGGTGGGTTTTAAGCCCCTTGACAAACCGTTACATCACTCTCGCCTGCCAATCAGGTTAGCTTCGCGCCTAACTATAGATATCACTTAACGCTTATAAAATCAAAACTGATTCTTTATAAAGAAATTCACTCCCCATACAGTGTGTGCCAATTGAGGCATGCGCTATTCAGACCTATTTTGTTTTTTCCCCCATCTGTAAACATGGTCATTTCTGCTGTAAGGACTGGGACTCTTGCAGACAGCCTCAAGCGGACATTTAAACACCCAAGGATTTTGCACATCCTAGCTTAATTGTTCTGCTTGATATAGCCCCCTTTTTGCTGTGAAAAAAGACAAAAGAAGAAAAATGTTGGCTGTCCTTTATACTGTGTTCACCTGACTTGCGAAAAACATTAACTCACTCATCTGAAATAAAACCGTAAGTTGTATTCCTGTAATACAATTATAACAAGAATGTTTTAAATAAGTAATACAACATACAAGTATATGTTTAGTTCTCTGGTTTCATATAAGAGACATTCAGCTGATCTGGTTAATAAAATGTGAAGGTACTCTAGATTGAGATGTGAAAAACTTTCCTCTTTATGTTATCCTAACTTAAACATATTCTTAAATTACCCTCAGTGCAGAACAAAATGGACTTTCGTAAGTCAAAAATGAGAATGAGAAATGTATTTAAAGTATTCAAAAGGTCAGTTAATCAAAAGTAAACCTTGAAAGATGTTTGCTCATTTATAGATTTTAGGTTGATTTTATGATGTCCAAATTCATTCTAAATACCCTTCATCTTGTGCCGCAGGTAAACTCTGTCGCACTCTGCATTAGTTCTGTGAGAGAAGGAAGAGAAAAAAGAAACTGCAGGATGTGATGAGACATGCTGTTTAATTAACCTCACTTACCAACCTCCATCAACACAGCAGCTGTTAGACGTTGAAAGGAGGAAGGTGTCTCACAGATGTCTTTCAATGTTAGTGTGTGTGACTCCCAGGTTATCACACACAGTAAGTGGTGCATCATTTGCAGATACTCTAACTGATTTTATAATTGTATAGAACTCATTGTGATTTATTACCAAGGTTCATCCTGAGACAACTTCACTCTGCGGAGGTGATTTGCGATGGGATCTTTCTGATCGTTAAATTTTCAATTGTTTTAACTCAGCGTGACTTCGATAAAGTAGATGTCAAGGTAAATTCACAAATGACTCAGACTTCTTAAAAAAGTGTTTCGTAATTGGACTTCGACATTTGCACTCTTTGTCATGTTTTAAAGTCTGAATTATTAGATGAAATAATGTCACAGGAGTTGCTGGTTTGAATGAAAGATATTCTTGGATGTGTCACATAACGCCTAAGTGAACCTTTGTCAACTTTGTTGTTGAGAATCCCACAGAGAATTCCTCCCCCAACTCTACAGGTCCCCAAAGCTCTACAAAGCCTTTTGGGCTTTTGGATGTCAGACCTGCAACAACTTTTCTGTTTTTAATCATCAAAAGCTCTTATAACACTCTGTATGCTACCTGCCAATCACTAAAGTGCCAACAGACAAAGTTAGCAGTTGAACAGTTTAGAAAAGATATTTCCCATAGGAGTTAGGGAGACTGAAAACCTTTGAGAGAGAGAGAGAGAGAGGGAGAGAGAGAGAGTTGCACCTACATTTTTAAGATACACAGAAGGGCCTTCCAATTGATTGCAAATGGTGCTGTTGATAATTTAAAAAGCAGCTGTTAGCATATTCATATCAATTTAGCTCTGCTTGCAACACATTGCTGATGACTTACCAGTATTATACTGTTTTTATTGCAGGTTTAAAGTGTCAGTTAGTTAGTTAGTTAAAATCTCAAGATTTATGTCTCACAATCAGCAGTTGCAGCAATTGATCGGATCAGACTTTGACATCAGTTGTACAAGAACGCCCTCTTTTTATATTATTAGAATTGTACCTCTTTACAGAGAGCCAGTTTATTCCTTTTACCATCTTCTATTAAACTCAATACATTCTTTATAGTTTTGGGAAACAGAAGAGACATGCAACATATTTAAACCAAAGTTTTATATTTTTATTGACTAAGTTTATTCTCTTCAAGACTTCTGTACACTCATTGATCCACAGGAACCAACATCAGTCAAGTCACCTCGGGCGGCAGAGTAACTTTTCGCTGCAGTCTATTAACTGTTCTCTCCCAATTAAAAGTACAGTAAGAGACTCTCTTTACACAAACATGTGTAAAACAAACAAACATGTTGAGTAAGGTATAAGAATGTCATAAGCCACAGTAGAATAAGTTATCAATGTTTGATATTGATTGACCAGTGAGCCAAGGAAGCACTCAAAACCTTTGAGGAAAAACATAATTGTATGGACCCCACATGTAAGTGCAGATAGTCTATCACATAAAATGGCTTGAGTTGTATTGGCACCTTGTGAGTAGGTATCAGCTTTTGTAAAAAAAAAAAAAAAAAAAAAAAAGAATAAGAGTCTGACCTCTTTTGTGGCTGTATAGCTGTTGTTGGCAGCCATTAAACTGTCTTTCCTCGACCAACATTTGTGCAAGAATGATTACATGGAGAGAGATTTTTAACTAAATTATGTGGCCGGTTCACTTATATATACATAACTCACACTAGATTTTGTGTTCATAAAAAGAGAATCACCCTCCACATAAGTCCTCAGAGATTCGTTACATTAAAAAAAAAATTAAAAAGCTGGACTGTGCATTCGGGCATAACCGAACACTTGAATATGAGGTTTTTTTCAGATCATGTTTACTGAGTCATTCATGCAATCAGCTCCTTCATGAATTATTCGCGAAACTTGATTGCAATCTAATAAATTCTGTGTAGGATTTCGCAGAGTGAGTTATGTTGTTTTCTTCTTTGGGAAACGAAATTCTGAACACTTAAATTGCTGCCTTCATCCCCTTCCATTTATTTCACTTTTTCCTCCTTTTCAAGGACAACTGTCTACAGTAGGTTATTCACAAGTGTTTGCCTTGGTTTCCAAGATACGGTGTGTGTGTGTGTGTGTGTGTGTGTGTGTGTGTGTGTGTGTGTGTGTGCTGCCAAGTTTCATTTTCAATTTTGCCGTGTTTATCCAGCAGATTCTGTGCAATCTGTTGACAAAGAGGCGGCCATGACAGCTAGGGCAAATGCTGCGGGATTGCTTGAGAGGCTGACAGAAGAAGTGAAACTGATGGCTGTCAACTTGGAGTATCTTTCTTGTGAGAGGCAACATCCACAGAGACAGTATGGCTGTGGAGTGGTGTACAGTGAATAAAAATGTCCCCTCTGACCTCGCAGCGTAACTAAACCATATGTCATGTAGGTGTTTAATTTTCTACACCAAATGTTGAAATTTAAAGTCGTTCAAAACATGTTTGTGCTTTTAAATTGTAAGTCTTTTGAGGTTTTGGAGATTTTACTTTGGCGTCTTGAACTCGCACATATTCGCTCTCGTGGGACAAAGATATAGTTATAGGGTGTATGATAGGGGAATTACTTGTTTTAAAGGAGCAATATGTAACTCTGACTTTTCTGGTAAAAAAACAAAAACATCATCTTGTACCAGAATCAAAACTTGCAGGTGTTGCAGATGTGGCATTTACATAGACCAGTGGTCTGATGATGGCATTTTTTAAGACTGGGGGAATGTGGCAGTTTTGAGGGAGTGATTTATAATAGCGGTGATCAGGGGACTTAAGACAGTGATATGGGTTTTTACCAGGGGGGTTGGGAGAGGGTCCAAGGCACAGGTGGAGCTCAGGAAAGGAGTTTAGGGGTTGGGAGATGGCATGTGTTGGGGGAACAGTTAGGGTGGGAGGACCAGAGAGGGCAGAGTGAATATGTGCAATATTTGATGTGAAAAAAATCCATGAAATGATTGCACTGCTCTTCTGTAGCACCAGTAAGTGGGGGGATTGTGGTTTGAGAAGGTGGTTGACATTGGAGAGAAACTGCTTGGAATTTCCTGGACTGTTTCTGATGGCTTCAGAGTAAAACTGTGACCATGCCTATTTGAGGGACTGTGCATATTTTTGTTGTTGCTCACGGCAAGTTTGCTTATGGACAGTGAGGCCAGACACTTTGTAGCGCCGCTCAAGGACCCACCCTGCTGCCTTCGTCATACAAGGCTGAGTGGGTGAAGGTGACTGTTCTGCTTTTAACAGGGGCGTGAAGGTCCCGGAGGCTGCTTAGATGGCTGTTGTAGTAGTCCACTGCTTCGTCGGCTGATGAAAAAATGTGTGGAAAGATGCTGAAAGTCTGCTGCCAGAAGTTCTGGGTTTATGTTTTTTTAGGTTTCTGAAACTGATATTCCATTTAGGCTTGGAGAGGCTATGGGGATGGCAACTCCATCCAATGACCTTGTGATCAGACTCACCGAGGTCATACACCTGCAGGTTGGTGAGAGGGGCAGAATTTGTGATGACCAGGTCCAAGGTGTACCTCCTGGTGTGTGTGTGTGGACATCAACATGTTGCTTTAAATTAAAGTAGTCCAGTAGTTGGAGAAATTTAGCTGTTGTAAGGTTTGCTTGTGTAGCTGTAAGACTTCCACCCCCAACAAGCAGTGGAGTTAAATAGCCATACTATACGTCAAACCACGTAGTTAGTTTAGTTCATAAAATCATTTGAGTTCAAATCTCTTTACATGAATATGAGCTATTACTGTCTTAATGTTTATGTATTATAGTCTTTATTTTTCTTTACAAAATGTTTGAGGAAGGGTTCTCAGGGGGGTCAGCTTTTTCCATGGACATAAGCGGGGGAGGACAAATCATGCAAACCACTCCCCTTCCAATCACTGCTGTCAATGAGGCAACAGGATTTCAACAGAATGAGGTTTATTGAGGAGGTGAAGAGGGCACAGAAGTCTGGAGGTGATGAGGACATTGATTAGCTCTGCAGCAGTGAATTAAACAGGTGGTGTCAGAGATAGGCAGCATTCCTCAACACTGAGAGGCAATGTTTACCTGCGTCATTGACATCCTTCCAGCCAAGGAGGATGCCAAGGTTGAAGTCTGAGGCAAAGAAGTGACACCCGATGTTGAGTGAGACATTATGAAAGGAGGAGAAGCAGGAGTAATGAGTGCAAATTTATGATTTTAAATTTACTGCAGTTGTGTTTGAGGGAAGATTACTTTCTCTTAAAGCAGGCAGTTGGTGAGGAATTAGGAGGTGTCAGAGATAATGAATGTGGTGCTGAGGTGGAGCTCGATCCAGCAGTGATAAATTCATATTAGTTTATGGAGATATTTCACTGCCTGCCACTATAAAAGTTGACTGCCAACTAGGGGAGGATGTGCCTGACAGTGCCAAGAGAGGACTTACTGTGGGGAGATGAGAACAGAAAGCTAAGATGTCAGAAGGATGATGTAGCCGCATATATGGCATAAAGAGAGAGGCGGTAGCTTTGACTGCATACGTGCATAAGTGAAACTATTACAAAATTATTAGAGGAAGACAAAGAAAATAAAGGCACAAGAAGCTTATTATAACAGACAAAACAAGAAATCTGACCACATAGTTAACTAGTGCTTCAAATAAATGTGGCCACGAAGTGTTGTTATTGTGTGTTTGTGATTGTCATGGGGTTTTGCATCAAATAATCTGTTATGACAGTTGAGTTTCCCTATTTTTAAAAAAAATGCTCTCCACAATCCATAAATGGACAGACCAAAGAACTATTTCGTCCATCTCACCATATATTGTACAACACCTCACTGTTTTGGCAGGTGTAAACAGTAGATAGTACATCTGTCTACCCAGATAATTGTCATGTGAAAATTGCACCGATAGTTTTAACTACTCCAAGTGTGCAGTTTACTTCACTTCTCCCTAATGTCTCAGTCCAGTAATATGAATAGGAGGGCATTCATTTGTCTCTGTCAAACAGGACCTGTGGACATGTGTAAGTGGAGAGATGTCAGAGTGGGGCTGCTGCACACTGCTGCGCAGGGAGAAGCCAGAACTGTTCGGGACTTCGTGCTTTGCTCAAGGGAAACTCAGCAGTACTTGAGCTGTGACCTGGCACCGCTCCAGATACTAGATCGACTTCAATATTAAAGTCCGAACTGGGACTTGAACCGACGACCGTCTGGTTTCCTGACATTAGTCTCTACATACTGAGCTACTGCGGCCCACATTTGATCTTATCATGACAGAACACATCCTAAGTGGTTGTTTTGATGTTAGGTATGGATCTTTAGGTTCAATGCTAACATAACACAGTAAATTGCATTTTTTTTCATTGTCAAGCTAATATTCACGTTGTATTAAATTTGTTTTGAATTGTGATTTCATCAACAGCCATTACAATACAGGCATAAAGCTACCTTGGCAGGTGTTTTGTTTAAAATTAATTAGATTCTGGATCAAATCTGAGACATCTTTGACACTTGACTGTTGGATTAAAAATTCACTGGCTCTTGCTTTTTTTCTCTTTCTTTTTTTTTTTGTCTCGAGGGATCCTGTCAATAACATCCTCTTGGCAACATCAGCAGACGTATTGTAAGTGAAGACTTCTGAGTAACTTTTTGTTGTGATGAGACAAACTGTCCAGACTGGAAAAGCTAAACCTTGAAAGCGAATCTCCGTTCCCTCTGGATTTACAGTAGAGCTACTACCTGCTGACTCTTTATCTGGATTTATACTACAGTGTATACAGAGTATAACCAGGTATAAGAAATGATTCATACAAATGTCACCATGCAAATGTCATTTGTGTATTGACCAAAATTCCCTCTATTGAGTTTCAACAGAGGCCTCACTTCTTGTCAGTTGCACAATATGAAGCAGCAGCATAAAAGCAGCAGATGAAGCATGAGGATGAACAAGATAAAAATAAATTGGTCACTGAGGGAGCTGAAGGCTGGAGACCACTGGCCTTTAGCTTAGCCTCGGGGTAGCTGATCCACAGAGCGGTACTAAGGTCTCAGGTGGGGTTCATGTTCACCAGCATACTGTTCAAAATGTTGCAATTAGCCAAATGTCATGAGTCACAAATCAGCCGTTCCATGAAAAGTTACACATAATCATACTGAAAAGGTTGTCCAAAAGTTTCACGAAATGATGCAGCTCATACGGGCTAGAGACTTAAAAACAGAAAAAAAGAGAGTGAATTTGGCTATTTTTAATCCCCTTAAAGCAGCTTTAATGCTTTATTTCAGAGGTAAATATTACCGAAGTTCTACAGCCTGGTATAAGGGTTAGATTCTGGATGTTATTACAGTGTTGAAATGCTAACTGAAATACAGTATAAATAATGTAGTCTCCAGCTTTAGCATCACACTGAGAAATATAACAACCTACTTTGCAATTCATCATGTTGCTTATGTTTCCAAATATACAGTCGAGCTCTGTAATCACACTGTCGGCATTTCCTTTGAAAATGTACGACTCTGACATTTGTTATGCATAAAATGGTTCCTCAGCGCACCAGTGTCAATATATTGTGTATGTGAATATGCAAATGATGTTATTTCTAGAAGAAATACGTATGCCGTGTGTACAGCAGTTTTTTGTTTTTAAGCATTCACAATCAAAAGGTTGCTCTTCCAGGGGACGCTAACTGATTTGATTATTTTAATTGTAATATCGTCATCTGGAGTGTCATTTACCAGCAACAATGACAGAAAACACTGACTTTAAAGTGGGCACTCACAGTTTTGTTGAAGTTACTATGCGATCATGTCAATCTGTTGTTTGTCAAAGCTGCTAAAAATATTAAAACTGCTATTTTATATTTACAAAAGAAAAAAAAACAGTAACATGTATAAAGCTTAAAGCCTAAACGCTCAGCCCTGAAGATAAAGCTTTGTTGTAAGGAGAGGGTCAGCTACAGGGCAGTGCTATAGGAACAGCATGAATATTACATTATGACTGAAAAGGTAATAAAAAGAAAATAGTGAAAACTAGACTCTTACATCCTTTAATGTGTCTGGTTCAAACCTATAAACCAAGAACTGTATTACACACGTAATCTTAGTTCATTAATTACCACGAATCATGAGGAAAATTGAATAGCAATTTGTTCACACTTAAGTTATCTCTTTAAGTTGGATCATTTTTCAAAAACTGCAATTAAGTCTAGTTTAATACCGGCTGTGTTTATTTTAGTTCTAAATAATAAGCATATTAGTGATTTATAGGCCATGGTCCTCTGTGCTTTACTGTCCTTATTACCAGGAGTGCTCTCTGCAGATAAAAGATCCTCATTATAAATGTTTTTTTCCCATTTTTACTGGCAATGTCCATGGAAGTGCTGCAGTTTGAGGCCCAATAGTTCCCCGGAGTGTTGAAAAAAATATCTCTAAGTAACAGTTACAGGAAACTGCTTTGTCATCCACAACCCGTAAAGTGACCACACCATTACAGAACCAGTAAATTAAGCCTGCGTCTTAATATAAAAAACATTACTGTAGCTGTGTGCACGCAGGTGGAGCCCTGTAATTGGCCTCTGTGGGCGCCGCTGCGTATTTCTGTTCTTCCATTAAATTCACATGTACTACAAGCTGGGTAAATTAGGACGAGAGACTGGGTGGTGGATGGGCGAGGGGCAGTGGATGCTGGTCCCAGTAATAGGGCAGACAAATTGTGTCCAAGCGGGTAAAGAATTGATAAGTACAATACCACTTCTTCGCTCCCCACAGCACTTTTGCAGAGCCAATTGTTTGGATTTAAAGCTTAAATGGTAGAATGCACACAGTCCCCACTGTATGCACAATATCTGCACACAATCCTAATCCCTGTCTATCTGTCCACAGGGTGTCCTATACTGTGCACAGCACCATTACCCCGTGGATGGCCTGAGGCTGTTCTCCTAAAATGTTGTGCACATGCTTGGGGAAGCTGTCAGGTTCTCTCGAGATAACTAACTGTCTCTCTTTACTCCTGAATATGTGATGAGCTAATGTTGAATATGAAACCAGTTGAAAGAATGATGAGTGTCATTATATTATTGTCTTGTTTTTGACCAGAGATATGGTCAAGGTGGTTTAGATACCCCATACACAAACAAACATCTACAGCTGAACGGTTAATACAACAAACTCAGGCAAAAGTCAGAAAAAAAGGTGATTAAATGCGGTTGTGTGTTGCAATGTTGCAGACTTAAACACCACATGGAAAAGGAAGTATTGACTGGAAGTATTTTAACGCTCACCACTGGCTTTACTGAACTTACAGAGAAATCATTTTTGATAACTAGTTGCTTTTACTTGTAGCGCCCAAGTCAGACATTAAAAAGGACATTTTATACCCCTTTTTCACCTTTTCAAACAGTCCTCTGTGATCTAAATGGAACAGCTGTGCTGCAATTTGGTCCAAATATTACATGAATAAGGCACCAGAGGAGGTTTGTGACCCTGTTCAATGCAGCTCTCTCAGAACGCTCTGTTTTGGCGTGTATGTCCCTTTAAATGCAATGAGCCCCCCCCCACACCTCCCCACACACCTCCCCGAGTTCTGCATTCAAAGGCATTGGAAGGAGGAGTCCATCTTGTTTTTGACATACACATTTTATTTTGCTTTAAAGGATTGAAAAAAACGGCCCAATTGAATGTGGCTGTGTATTCCTGAGGGCAAAAAACCAATCTGGCAGGTAAAGATTCTTCATAGGGAGAGCCATTACCAGAACAACGATCAGAACAAAACCATCCAAACATAGTGAAAAGACATCGCAGCGAGAATCTCATTGGCAGAAAACGCTAATTAGCTGCAATTTTTTTTAAAGTGGAAAAGATTTCTAAAAAGGTTTTTTTTTTTTTTAAATTTGGCAGTTGTTTAAGTCTACACAACTTTGTAAGGTGATAGTGTGAATTCCTAACCGATAAAGAGTGTAACACATACAGTAGGAACACATCTAGTATCATGTCTTTGATGTTCAACATCATAAATAGTTCCCATAAACTCTGTGTTCCGTTTGATCCACGTGATATCAGGACAATTTTGTCAAAGTCAATCACTGACATTTACTCTTTACTGACATATTGGCCTTTCAATATTGCACTGGTTTATGTCACGTCATGTCTTTAAAAAAAAGAATATATAGACATTTGTATTCATATAGAATGGGAATTGCAGAGAAGTGACACTACTTTTCTTTTTCCTTTGCTTTGGATATCACAACTTGTGTGTTGCTTTGTTACATTAATAATGTTCTGGTAACCATTAGCTGAAAACAACTGTTATCATAATGCATAATAAGATATGAGTTATATTGGCATATCATTTATCATCAAGTATTTCACTGTGTTGCTCATTGTAACTTTTCATATACTGTAAGAGTAGTTGTCCATCATTAACAGCACAGTCAAGTATATAGCTTCTTGTTAGGTTCTGTTTTAACATAGACGTCCCTCTTTGCCGTTATGATTCTCCTCCTCAGCTCAGCTGACAATGGGTTTGTGCTTGTTTTTTTTTTTTTTTTGTTTTCTTTTTTACCAAAATGCTCTGTGCAAAGTACAACAATACAGTAGCTTCATCAAAATAAGCTAACAGTTTGAGCATTGATGAAAAATGATTCACAGTAATAAATCACAAAAGAGACAACATTGGGTTTGGCTTGCATAGCAAAGCAAAAAAAAAAAAAAAAAAAAGAAGAAGAGGAGAGAAACATTAAAAAATATATTTACAAATTATGCAAGTCCTTTTTCTTCGTCATTAGTTTTAAGTGTCATTGTGATTTTTCTTCCTCATCTCCACTGTGTGAATCTTTTTACACATTGTGACGGAAAAAAATAGAAGCGGACATATAACATACTGTTTACTCTTTTGAAGAAAGGGGATGAAAATAACACTGTGAGACTGGTGTCTGTGTCTGTACATGACATTTACAGCTCTGCGTCTTCGCTCGCACTCGGTTTGCTCGGTCTTTCGTCTGTCTCCTCTCCGTCTTTCCCAAAATCATTCTGTGTCACTAGCAGAGAGAAAATCTCATAGCGCTTACAAACAAGGTGTCCTAAGAGATGCAGGCAGCAACTGCAGGGAATGATGCCTCAGAAAAGACTCTAAAAGGAGAGACAGATACACACATCAGAAAACAACAACTTGGTGACACTTCACAGTAAGTGTCTGCAAATATCTGCATTTCTATAGTATTTCAGGACATGTCTCGGTTTAAATTGGTGAGTTCTACATCTATTTCCCCTGTTCAAAATCTTGGTTCATCCGAATGTAAAACTTTGATTGCACATTCTTTGCGTTTATCTGTATTGAGAGGTTTTCACTAAAGTGCTTCGTAGCACACTATCTAGAAAATGAATTCCAAACTTAACAAAATAATTCCCTGTGCAGTACACCACGATTAATGAGAAAAGGCCTTTCCTACCTGCTGTATAATTATTACATTGCATTGCATCTGTCGTATTATCTGTCCAGGTGGTTTACATTAAATCAAATAGCTCAATAAAAAATGTATTTAACGTTTCAGTAAAACACATATCTACACTCAACAAAAATATAAACGCAACACTTTTGTTTTTGCTCCCATTTGTCATGAGATGGACTCAAAGATCTAAAATTCATTCCAGATACACAATATTACCATTTCTCTCAAACATTGTTCATAAATCTGTCTAAATGTGTGATAGTGAGCACTTTTGCTTTGCTGAGACAATCCATCCCACCTCACAGGTGTGCCACATCAAGATGCTCATCAGACACCATGATTAGTGCATAGGTGTACCTTAGACTGTCCACAATAAAAGGCCACCCTGAAATGTGCAGTTTTTGCTTTATTGAGGGTCTGGGGACTCAGAACCAGTCAGTATCTGGTGTGACCACCATTTGCCTCATGCAGTGCAACACATCTTCTTCGCATAGAGTTTATCAGATTGTCAATTGTGGCCTGTGGAATGTTGGTCCACTCCTCTTCAATGGCTGTGCGAAGTTGCTGGATATTAGTGGGAACTGGTACGCGCTGTCGTATACGCCGGTCAAGCACATCCCAAACATGCTCAATGGGTGACATGTCCGGTGAGTATGCTGGCCATGCAAGAACTGGGACATTTTCAGCTTCCAAGAATTGTGTACAGATCCTTGCAACATGGGGCCGTGCATTATCTTGCTGAAACATGAGGTGATGTTCATGGATGTATGGCACAACAATGGGCCTCAGGATCTCATCACGGTATCTCTGTGCATTCAAAATGCCATCAATAAAATGCACCTGTGTTCTTCGTCCATAACAGATGCCTGCCCATACCATAACCCCACCACCACCATGGGCCACTCGATCCACAACATTGACATCAGCAAAGCGCTCACCCACACGACGCCACACACGCTGTCTGCCATCTGCCCTGAACAATGTAAACCGAGATTCATCCGTGAAGAGAACACCTCTCCAACGTGCCAGACGCCATCGAATGTGAGCATTTGCCCACTCAAGTCTGTTACGGCGACGATCTGGAGTCAGGTTAAGACCCCGATGAGGACGACGAGCATGCAGTTGAGCTTCCCTGAGACGGTTTCTGACAGTTTGTGCAGAAATTCTTTGGTTATGCAAACCAATTGTTTCAGCAGCTGTCTGAGTAGCTGGTCTCAGACGATCTTGGAGGTGAACCTGCTGGATGTGGAGGTCCTGGGCTGGTGTGGTTACACGTGGTCTGCGGTTGTGAGGCCGGTTGGATGTACTGCCATATTCTCTGAAACGCCTTTGGAGACGGCTTATGGTGGAGAAATGAACATTCAATGCCCGAGCAACAGATCTGGTTGACATTCCTGCTGTCAGCATGCCAATTGCACGCTCCCTCAATGCTTGCGCCATCTGTGGCATTTTGCTGTGAGACAAAACTGCACATTTCAGAGTGGCCTTTTATTGTGGGCAGTATAAGGTACACCTGTGCACTAATCATGGTGTCTGATGAGCATCTTGATGTGGCACACCTGTGAGGTGGGATGGATTGTCTCAGCAAAGCAAAAGTGCTCACTATCACACATTTAGACAGATTTATGAACAATGTTTGAGAGAAATGGTAATATTGTGTATCTGGAATGAATTTTAGATCTTTGAGTCCATCTCATGACAAATGGGAGCAAAAACAAAAGTGTTGCGTTTATATTTTTGTTGAGTATATGTCTCTAGCTTTTATTGGATCAAATCAAACATGTAATGTGCACGCAGACACATGCTCATGTAGCCTGACACTTACAGTGTTCCCGTTTCTCTGTGCTATTTGTTGCAGGATGCCCGTTGTGGATGGGATCTGTGCCAGGTCTCTTGTGGGAGCCCCTGCTCAGGGTGGCCCTGTTGGATGTTGTAGTGCCGCTCCATGAAGCCATATGCTGCCGCTCCAGGGTCGACACGGTCACCATGCACTCCTCTGAGGGGTCCGAGGCTGCAGCTGCCCACGAGCTGTGCATTCGGGAACCCACAGTGTGCAGGGGATTCATGGTCGGTGTGTGGGATGCTGAGTGGATGGTGGATGAGGGTGTTTTGGCGAAGGAAAAAAATAAAAATAAAGAGAGAACTCATAAGAGAGCGAGTCCTTGGAGAGTAGTTTAGAATAGTGGATGCTCTTGTAAATAACAGACTTGACTTACTGTCTGTGTTGGTGTCTCTCCTTCTGGGAAGGGTCCCGACTTTGTCTGTCTGGGGTTTGAGGCCAGTCAGTGGGGCCCTCTTGTGGCCAAGGCTATGTGTGCCGGCTGCACCGTGGTCTGCAGAGCCAGAGCCTTCTGGGTGATATTGCTGGGAGCTTTTACCTACAATGAGGAGCAGAGGGAGAGTTAATGAGGGTGAAGAGCTACACAACAAAGAGTGACGTGGACGAATAGAAATCATCACAAGCTAAAATATGCTTTTAAGTACTAGATAGAAATACTTTAAATGCATGTAAATAGAGAGCGGAATACTTATTATTAAGTATTGTATTGTCCTCTCTTATTGTACTAAGAGAGGAGCAAGGAGCATGAATGTGACTTCATACATACAAATAATATTCTTGACATACACTTACAGAAAATACAAACCTTCACACAAACAGACACTTTGTTCACATTCATGTTTCTCTTTTCCCTTGGTATTGAGTTGGAAAATATTTCCAATCTAATGCTGCAAATGTTTCAACAATTTCTACTCTGATATTGTATATTTGTAATTTCATACAGTTACTTTTAAAGCATTGCACATGTACTGTAATAATCCACTTTGTACTAATGCCATTGATTTTAATAGGCTTTGGTGTTAAACTTGTCTGAAGCATAATAGTCATCTAAACCAGTCAGCATAGATGGTTCAAACATTGTAATTCAGACTCATAATCTGTGGAAACGAGCAATAGAACACATCTAACTAGTAATCATACTTAATGTTTACAGAATAGTGCAACTGACTGCTCCAACCAGAAGGCCTCAAGAACCATTTCTACTTAGATGCAGTTAAATAAGCAAACAGAAGTATGAAGTTCATACTAAGAGCAGTGTTTAAATTTAGATTTAAACCAGGCATATTGGAAAAACATTTGCGATTTGAAGCAGTACTCCACACCTTCAATATGGCCCCTGTGGAAATAGTGCCACCGCACTGGCTTTGTTCATAATGTTGTTTCTTGTAATGGAGACGCTTTCTGAAACTGCCTTTTTCCGAACGTGTCAACTAAACGTACCAAGATAAAATGTTTGCATTGCTAATGTTGGTAAATATTTTTAGTCCCAACTGACCTGAATCCTGCCTTGCCAGAGGTTATCAAACATGTTTTAAACACAAATTCTCAATGCACAAGTCACTCTGTTAACCTATCAAACAACGGAATCTAAAAACAGTACGTTTGTGTCCCTGTGGGAGATGCCTTCAAAAGTTCTCTCTAAAGTAACGCTTTCAAACAGAAGCCTATTTATACATGCATCAAATCTGAAATGTAAGATGTATGACTCTTCAGTCGAGGACTATTAAAGATTTTTAAAATATTTTATGCCGAGGTTTTGATGCTGTTGCAAGAAAGACGTCAAGTAACTTCTGAAAGACTGTCTAGATGTCTCTTGACGAAGAACACTTAAATGAAAAGCTTTACCTATGATTCACAAAAGGATATCTGAATATTTTAAGGCTACAAAAAAAATATATATATACATATATATTAATTTGAGAGTCTATCAGTGCCATTGCTCGCTTCATAAACAAGCTCATGGTCTTGTGTGTGTGTGTGTGTGTGTGTGTGTGTATGTGTGTGTGTGTGCGTGCACGCGTTTTTCAGACGCTGTTATGCTATGATTACATGGGATTTAATATGCATTGCAAGCTAACTGACTGCACAGTATTTTCTGCATCAATGGAAACTTTATATTAATTCTGCTAAATCCCGGATTAGTTTAAAGGATGACATTTTTTTTTTTCTTTTAAATTAATTCTGAGTGTTTTACGTCTGGAGTATATATGTACAGTAACTCAAAGGGGGCTGTGTTGGAGAAGGCTGGATGTCTCTGCACTGGCACTGACATGTCCAATAAGGATGCAATTTATATGGACACTTTTCCTAGGTGACTGAAACCTCTTGTGTCTGGACAGTTTGATTATTTTGTCAGAGATATTTTATACACACACAGGAAATGTAACATTTGTGTCTTTGGCATATTATCTGAATGTGTATGTCATTTCTTACCGGTAAATAAGAGTGTAAAACAATCAACCTCAGGTGAAAATACATCAACATTTTCATTTTCGGTATGTGCTCCAACATTAAAGTAATGCTTTAGAGTTTCCATTAAGACATTCTTGGACAGATAGCCATATTCTTAAAAAAAACACTTCTTAAAAAAAAGCAATACATCAACTTCTAGTTCTCTCTTTGTTGCTCTCATTTATTTGTCTGTGTATCATCACCTAAAGCTGTATTGGTCACATTTTTCAGGATACCATTTCTTGAGCAGCAGGAATTTCAACAGCTGTTAACTTTAAACCAGTGTTTGTTCATAATGTCAGTGAGGCAGCTCACGCATTTCAAAGAAATAACCTCAGATAAATTACTTTTACCAAATATTAAACATACCTGAGCCCTCCAGGTTATCTACACTGTGACCGGGTGTGTATTCAAAGCCACACAAATTCTTTGACACAATGGCATATCTTTCCTCCTCCTCATCTTCTTCAGAAAGCAGTGTTGCTCCCAAATCAGAGCCCAGAGTACCGGACATGAAGTCCATGGGAGGGATAGGGGTGGTGGACACGCTTGGACTGCTCTTCATGTGCCTAATTGATTGTTGGGGAAATACTGTATATTAATAAACAATACACACATTTAGAGATGAAGCAGAGGTCAGATATTAACTTTTGAAAATAGCGAACAACATAGAAAAGAAGGATGAGTGCATATTCAGAAAGGTAGCAATGCAGAGACTATGAATGTCTGCAGTGATTTCCCTGATTACTTTCTCTGTGCTGGTGTGTGTTGCGCTAACACAATGAAGTTGTAATTGGGCTGAATAAAGGATATGTGGATGGGCAGGGCTGTCACCAACATGCCTGTTATCTCCCCCACAGCTGTCCTCCATGATGGCTCACATCCCGCCATAGAGGAGAAGCATGCATAATTACCAGCTCTATTTACTGATGTCAGAACAGCATGTTAGAGTAAACCCAGTCATTAGCCTCCAACACGTGCCACCACTGACTTGTCAAGTTTTCCAACGCTCCATCAAAGGTGTAATCAATGAAGATGTGTTTTTTATCCCTCTGAAGAAACAGAGATTGCAGAGTCGGGCTGACACATGTAAATACTAGCTCATAAGACGCTCAAACATCGCTAGTGGTATGCAAAACCCAAACTATTGTCAGAATCAAATGACAGGTATTTCTTCTACCATACAAGGCAAACTAATTTGAATGAAATTCAGATGCACACATTTCAAACAATCTAATATTTACGTATATTTTTTTTTAAACAGACATCAAATCAAAGGACAAAGCAGGTTCCCAAATTCCGGTTGCTTATCCTTACCATGCCTGCTTGGCCACCTCATATTGGTAAGCCCTTGTCAGCTCATCCAAGTGGGCCTGCAGAATGGACTGCATTTCCTCATGGTGGGCAGAGCTAAGAGAGGAAGACGACGGTTGGCTGAAGGTAGCAGCTCCTGGTGAGGAGGACCGTCCTCTCAGAGGAGGAGTGGGACCTCTCTCCTCTTCGACGTCATTGTCCAAATTCTGATGGCGGTAGGTCTGGACAGATATGGGAGGGGCCCAACTGTTGCTGTCATACCTGGCGTGTGGACAAAATGATGTCCTGTGTTACTCAAAACATGAATTTTGAGAAGAGATTATGTAAATCCATCCATCCAACCATTCCTTCATTCACCCATCCATTGATCCATTCACCCATCCATCTTTGGTTGATTTTAGCTGTTTTGATTAGAGAGCTTTGACTTTGTGTTGATTTTGGAGGCCCACACTTTGGTTTTCATGGATAGTTTGCCTGCATTCATTTGTCTTCATCTCTAAATCAGTAGTACAAGAGGCAGGGATAAAATACATAATTGTCCTGTTTGGGCTACTGTTTGAAAAGGAGAAACATGTCGATTTTTTTGGGGGGGTAATAACTTACAAAGATCGGTGTGTTGACTGTGTCTTCAATGGTGTTGCATATCAAAGGGCTGTATTAGAATAATGTATTATTCTAGTAACTGAACAACAATTATTTTAATGCACAGATGCTGTAATACGTTTGTTTGAATTTAATTAAAGCAAATGTTCTCACCATTTAAAATATGCCACTATTCTAAAATAAATGAACCAAATATGATTATATCAAAATGTTGATTTCTTTCACAACAAAGCTTTATGTATTTAAATGCTTAATATAAAAAATATTTAGTTTTTTGGAAAAAAAGGGCAGTGGGGTGTATTTAAGTATAATTTAAACTGTGATAGGCTCCTATTCAATCTGTCTTATAGAACAACACACACATATAGCTTGACGAAGGTGCAAGATATTGGGACCTCTGTGTTTGCATGTGTTTCTTCTGCCGACGTGTGTTTTTGTGTTTGTGTGTGTCCATTGCTGGACAGAAATTGATGAGATATGAATGTGTCTCACCCTCCTCCGTGGTTCTCCTGAGGGTAGCGGTCAAGGTCAACCTCTGTACCAGGAAGAGGGTGCATGGGTGGTGGAGGCAGGGGAATATTCGCCCAACATGTCCCGTTTGATTTAGAGCCCTTTGTTCCACCCTTCACCTTCTTTTTCTTCCCGACCTTTGCACCTGGGTTGAAAAAGAGGGAATGAAGCTTAGTCCTGTCTTCAAAATACTGACAAATCCCCTGCATGCTGCGCACGCAAACCTATGTCTGACACTGTCACACACATACACACACAAACACACATATTTACCTTGCAAACCATCGTCTATCTTTCTCTGCTATCTGAACTTTTTTTCAAATCCGTCTCCCAACCAGTGTTCGCTATTTTTCCTTTTTGTGTCCTGACAGCACATTAGGCCTTTTTCTGAATGTTGACATTTCCAAAAGAGGCATCAAGACCTGCGGAAAACCCCTTTAAGTTGATTTCATACAGCTTGCTCTACTTTATCTCTGGTAGGCCTGACATTTAGCTGAGCACACTGAGCAAAAAAAAAAAAAAAACAGACAGAAATGCCTCCATGAGTTTAGTAAATGTATATTCACTGCATAAATAACACTGAGGGATTTTTCCGCCATCACTAATCAAGTTAACCCCTAAGAAATGCGTCATGATTGTGTGACATTTCTAGGGCTAGATAAGCTCCCAGGGTAGAATTGTGATGAAGACAGAAGAGTAATTAAGAGCATTATCCCAAGGGTCCATTTTCTGTGAGTATGTAAATACAATCCTTTTCATTTAGCTCTTTCATGGTTTAGTTTGCAAACTTCCTCATGGTACTTTTCCTTGAAAAAAAAAGGGTCCCAAATACCTATCATTTTATGACAAATGTTGCTTGTTCTAGCTTTTCAAGCTATATGAAATCCACAGGGACTGGCGATACATCATAAGGAAGCAAACATCACACCAAATAAAAACAGAATTTATCTTTATCTTCATGGTGGCTCGTACCGCTGCCAGGGCGTCTGTCCGTTAGCGAATAGCCCAGGTTTGCCATCTCCTGCTGGGCCTGCAGGGATGCCTTCCAGCGGGGATCTGGCCTGTCCACAGCCAGCTCGTGGAAGCTGTTGGACTGGAGTATCTGGGTGGTGGCGTAGGGGGTGGGCTGGCTGACTCGTGCCGGGCTGCTGTAGCCTGCCTTCCCCATGAAGTCAATACTGCTGTAGATGGCACCATCAGACAGCATGGTGCCCGTTTTCTCCACTGCCGCGGACGGTAAAACATCTGAAACAAAAACGGATTGAAAAGGGAAAAGGGATCATGGAGAGTTGAGTTGACACGAAGTTAACGATCTTTAAGGTCATTAACAACCCCTGCTGCTCTGGTGCTCGGTATTAGTTAAACACAGGTCTCAAATGGACTTGATATAAATGAAAGTGATTATCTACAACCATAATTAGCATGCAAAGCGCTGTGGGAGCCCGTTGGAGTGTTCACGAGGGGGATATTCAAACAGCGCTAACCTTCAGCTCTACTGTCATGCACATATGAAGCCTGCAGCTCAGCAGGGTTCCAATTGGTTAAGAGAACACGCAAACACACAAATACAATACCAATACTTTACTATCAACAGCATAACACCATGGGGGGAAAAAACAACTACATAATGACTAATAACTTGAAAGAATTAATGGCAAAAGTAAACGCAAATAACATCAACTCAAGCCAAATATCAAGTGTGTCAAATCAAATTAGTGAAGCCCTCGAAGGCTGTTTTAATTTGTGTGTGTGTTTGTCTGTGTTTGTGTGTCTTGTCACTGTACTTCCCAATGGATGAGCATCAAAACTGTCCATCCAGGCTAAAACTGTATTTTCCATCACCCCGACCCTGTTTATGTGTTTTACCTCCTCGGCCAAAGTTGCTACCGCCCTTTGGACTCCCTAAGCCGCCGTTTGCCGGGAGGCTGGTGGAGGGCCACGAGTCAGCCAACCAGGGCAGACCTTGGTCGCCTGCTTTCAGCAACCCTGGACGGCTGTTGGGAGGACGTTTGTAGAGAAACAAAAGAGATGGAGAAGAAGGGAGAAAGACATGGTTAAATCACCAGCCTGCACTGGAACAGTATTACCCATTTTCCTTCTGCTGCATCAACAACAAATTGATGTGAAAACTCATTCAGCATATTCTCGCCTGTGGAGCAGCCCTCTGCGCACACAAGCAACAATAAACAACAGAGAGACATAAAATGGCAAGTCTATAAATCAGACTTCTGCCTCCCCTTAACTCCACCAACACTGCAAACTCTCCCTGGAGATACAAAGCAGGCCTAAATACACACTAAATCCACTTTGGAGCCTTAGCACAACACAAATTTACATTTTAAATTGAGAATCATGGACAGCCTCTGGCAGATCGGCTACACTGGTGCACCGTCTCCATAGCAACAGAGACAGCAAAAGCCCATTAGGTAGTTTAAGGAAAGCTACCGTGTCATTTTGTCTTAGTGAAATACAATGCTCATGAATGCATGCTTTGACTTCAATGTAGGGAAGTTGTAGGTGGCAATTCGGGGAGAATATTTGTATAAAATGCTATAAGAATGGCTAAACTCTCACAAGCCCCTTGCATTCCTGTTCACATATGTTTTCTTAACATGCAGCCACACTGAATCTCCCTGCTGAGCGTGGCTTGCCAAGCGTCAAGGGAATTGTTCACAGCTGACTTAGTGATAGCTCAAAGGTGTTCAAACAATTACGTCAATAATTTCCATTTTAAAATGCACAAGCATGTGCATACATTTGCATACGTTTACTTTGCAACACATGCAAACATCAACACATACAGGAGAATAATGTGAAAAGCACACTCATGCACATCAAAAGGGTCAGGCAAGAAAAAAAAAAAGTGTTTATTTTTAGTCCATTATTTGCAACATTTGTTCTAGCTGGGGGCTTATCTGCTTGCTTAGGTGTGACAAAAAGGAAGAGGGCATGGAGAGGAATAAAAATGAAGATTCTTTCATTTTCCGCAAAGCAAATTCACCCCCTTCCTTTGCTGTTTCAGTACACTTTGATATTCAGTGGATACAGAGGTAAACGTCACTCCACTTTGGGCATTTTTTGAGCAGGCAGCAAAATCTCCCAGAGTAAAGTCTCAAGGTCTAACACTTTGTTGTGAGAAACCCATCACAGTGTACCATACGCCAAGCTTTTTCAAAGAGCACATTCATCACCTTTCCCTTCCTCCCATGACCTCTCACTCTGCCAACACCCTCCAGTGAACAGAGAGGCAGCCGGCGAAAATAAACAGCGGCCCACCTGCATTAATTTGTAGCACTCACTTGAAAGGTGTGATTAATGATTTCATCAAGTGAACATCAGTGCAAATCATACACCGATATGAGCAAGCAGGGGCGAATATCATAACATGTATGCAAATTCCATTCATCATGGAGGCACTCTTCATTACAGGTATTAACAACAGGCTCTTGTCAGTGTGATGGCATGTGGAGTTTTGAGGTACAATATTACTGGGGAAAGAATTAACTGTGGGGTTTCATGTGCTTTATAAGTTCATTTAAATTCTTACCTTCCATTTCTGATCAGGCCTCTGTCTCTTTGGAATGTAACTTGCGTAGGAAAGAGGGAGGACAAAGAAAAATTGTTAAATTACAATTATTTGATCTGAAAATGTACACTCACCAGCCTCTTATAGGTGCAATTGTTTGACTGCTTGTTCTTGTAAATATTTAATCAGCCTATTACATGGTAGCAACTCAATGCATTTAGGCATGCAGACATGGTCAAGACGAGAAGATTAAACTGAGCACCAGAATGGAGAAAAAATTTAATTTACTGTAAGTGGCATGGTTGTTGGTGCCAAAAAGGCTGTTCTGAGTATTTCATTAACTGCTTATCTGGAAGGATTTTAACGGACAACCATCTCAAGGGTTTATGGAGAATGGTACAAAAAAAAGAGACAACATCCTTTGAGCAGCAGTTCTTCTGGGTGACAATGCCTAGTTGATGCCAGAGGTCAGAGGAGACTGGCCAGACTGGTTCGAGCTGATAGAAAGGCAACAGTAACTAAGATAACCAAAGGTTACAACCAGCATCATTTCAATTCCACATGCTGACCATGTCCATCCCTTTATGATCGCAGTGTACCCATCTTCTGATGGCTACTTCCAGCAGGATAACATGCTACGTCTCAAAACACATATCATATCAAACTGGTTTCTTGAACATGACAATGAGTTCACTGTAGTCAAATGGCCTCAACAGTCACCAGATCTCAATCCAAAATAGCACTTTTGGAATGTGGTGGAACGAAAGATTCGTCTCATGGATGTGAAGTCCACAAATCTGCCTCAACTGTCTGACGCGATCATCTTAATATGGACCAACATCTCTAATGAAATATTTCCAGCCCCTTGTTGAAGCCATGCAACAAAGAATGAAGGCAGTTCTAAAGGCAAAAAGGGGGTTTAAGCTGGTACTAGCAAAGTACCTAACAAAGTGGCCAATGTAACTGATATTGGTGTATATCACCAATATCAGTTTGAATGATAATTGATGCCACCAGCAATACAGGCAGCTAAACGTATGAGATATTTTTGTTATATATATATATATATATATATATATATATATTTAAAGTATAAGACATACCTGCACGGGTAAATGTGAAGGACTGAACTGCAATACAAAAGACAAGGTACATATTATTAATATGAATCAACACCATGGTGTAATGCAGTTACGTTTTGATGAAACTGGAGGCACTAAGACATCAAACCACTTCAGCAGCATTTTCTGCATTACCCCAGATTGCCCTGAGGGCTGAAGTTGAAATAAAGGTTACACACTTGACCCCTTAAGCCTGGCACCTCTGCACCATCATCATTTCATTTATTCATTCCTTAGAAAACTGGAGCATGATGGGTTGTATTAAGAGAGTGGAATGGAGTGTTCTGAGATGAACTCTTAGAAATCCCATATAAATGATGTTTCTTAATTAGGTAAGCTACATTTATATACATTCCTTATATCTATGTATCTGTAGATATTAAGGCATCAGGGCAATTCTATTCCTCCAATCATTCTCCTATCACTCTTTAATATGGAAATGTGTTGTTTTGAATTAAACTCTTCAATACGTTAGAAGGGATCAGGGAAGCAGCACTCAATCATGTAAATCTCTTTAGAAACAGAAAATTATGGCACCCTTTCCCCACGTCACTATATTGAAAACTGCCGTATACATTATAATAATGGCAAAGCGCTATAAGCTTGACTCACAGAGGGATGAGAATATTTCATATGCTAACCTCAGAGCGCCTTGTGTTAATGTGCAAACAACACCAGCCATGGTCTGGTAATGGAAGGGGATGTTAAATTACTTATCTTGCATGAATGTATTAGAGTGTTGAGGTGCGGCACTGATGGAACTCAGCACAGTCGATGCACATCAGCGCACACTGAATTAAAGTCAATAGGGCCTATTTCCATCCGCGCTGAATACATTCCCTTTGTTCTGCTTTTTAGCTGTCTCAAATGGAGTCGCGTCTGTGATGACATCAGCTTTCACTGGATGGAGAGACCCAGTGTGCTTTGAGATTCTATGTTGATGCAGGACCATGTAAATTGATTTTCTTACCTGCATAGTTGCTGAGTCCCTTCCTCTTTTTCCTCCTCCAGTACAGCCAGGCGCTGAAGCCCATGAGGACGATCCAGCAGGCCCCTCCTAACCCGGCGATGAAGGCCGGCTGCTTGACCACGTCTGAGATGCTGTTGTTGCCCTCGGAGCCCGTCATTATGTCTCTCAGCTCTGCACCTGGGGGCACCACACACACACACAAACACACACACACACACACACACATACACATGAAGAAATTATTACAATACAAATAGCTGCTGTGAATGGAAATTATTTGGGATTAAAAAAAATCAATTCAAGTGGTTCAAAAAATGTCATTTGATGTTAACTGCAACACAAGATTAATATATAGTATACAACTATACAAAGTGCAAAAAATGCTAGCTATTATTCATAAAAAAACATCTATGTGCAGAAGAGCTTTATAGGTTTATTCCTTTACTTTACTTGTGAGGAATCCCAGAGGAAAGATATTTTCAACAAAAGCGAAATATTTACTGATTGCGTCAAATAATGAAAAAAAACAACAACAACCCATAAAGAAACAGCGTCATCATGGGAGTGTGAGCGTGGTAAAAACAAAACAATGAATGTATTTTTTTTAAACAGCATCAGTGCATCCAATACAGAGGCAGAGTAAATCAATTCAGCAGTGCACTTATCAACTTGAGCTGCAAGACACGAGATTGACAGAGCAGCTCTGACAGAGTTTGATTTTCTGTTGCGGCTACTGTGCTGTGAAATTAGATTCACAGTCTCCAGCAGGAACGCCCCACCTCCACCACCACCACCACCCAACCCTGCCCCACCACCCCCTCCTCCATCATTAAGCTGTGGTCCATAGGCCTGTGTTTCCCCCTTCTCTCTGCACGTTAAAGGTGTTATTATATATCAGTCAAAAGTCACAGATGAAGAGCATCTGGCCTGGGCTGCCATATTGATTCTTGGCTAATATACTCTGGGCATCCTTTAGCCATTTGATAAGATGTGATAGTCTGATAAGCTCCCACAAAAACACTGTCTACTTTGTTAGCGCCAGCTGCCCACATATTGAAGAGGATTATTGATATGGCTAACAGTACTTGGCAGTGTTACCAGACACTATGCTTAATGAAACGTTATTGATTTCTCAGTGGACGTCTGCGTTTGTAAAGCGCAATCTTCTTTTCTTCAAGTGCAATAAATTGATAAATCATTTTTCCAGAGCCCCCCAAACTGTGAAGGAGACCCCAGGTCCCCCATTATTAGGTCATTTCATTTGACTTTGTGTGTGTGTGTGTGTTTGAGTGGATTACCCAAGATGATGAGCTGGGCTTTGCTCTTGACCCCCACCCCTGCGCTGGTGCCTGCAGCCACCTCCACGCGGTACTGCACCCCAGCCTGCAGACCCCCGACCACCACTGATCGGATGGTTGCGTCCACAGACTTATTGACGTGAAAGCGGGTTTCGTTGGCCAGGCACCAGATCTGTTAGAGACAGACACGCCAGACAGAATTCATTGTGAGGTTTTACAACACATTAATAAAACATATACTTTCATACGGTGGATCAGGTCTGATCTTACCTTGTACTCCTGGATGATGCCATTCTGCTCATCAGAGGGGGGAGGGTCCCATGACACACTGATGGACGTGCTGTTATGGCTCCCGACTGTCAACACTGTCACTTGCTGTGGAGGCGCACCAGGTGCTGGTGGGTCAAAAAGCGTTAAGAAAAGGATGTAAATGTAAGAGGGAAAAAAAGAATAAATGATGTACCATATTGTCTCTGTTTTTTTTTCTCTCATGTCAAAGACGGATTTGTCTCACCCACTAACTCACTTCATATTCATAGAGCAAAGCATATAACAAAGTATTTTCCAAGCCAGTGTAGCAGATGGCGGGCTGAGCACTTCAATTCAATTTCATATTTTAATGATAAAATGTTTTCACATAACTAGGATGCACTTGGACCCTAAAATGCACCATTGTTCTAATTTACTCATTTAAAAAATCTATTATCTTACTGGCACCATAAGTTGTATGCACTAAGCATTAGTGGTCCAAACTGCACTTTACTAATTGCATAAATCATAATCATTCCAAGCAGAGCAGAAAGTTAAAACACGAGTTAAATTCGCCCTGCCAAGAACAAATGGCAGAGCCCAGTAGCTAACATCTCTTCCATAATGGATTAGAAGCATTATGACCACACGTAAATGCTTCCAAAGTAGCTGTATTCAATTTTGCATATCATATCTGAATGAAAATGGTCCATCTCCATGTCATATAATGAGGATTCTGAGATGGTCAGCAGACAGGATATGCCTTTCGGTGCCAAATTCAAATTTCCCGTCTTTTGATAGGACTTTTTGGTTTCAATCTGTCCTGATGACCTCCATGGACAGATCTGTGATTTAAAGAGTCTTCAGGAAACAGGAGGTTAAAAAGCACGTCAATGTAAGCGGGGCACGTCATTATGTCTCAGTGAACGTGCTGCATGACTGCTCTGGGCACATAGTTTCTAGTGATTTCCATTTCATTCCAGAGTATCATTATGATGCGACTGAGATGATGAAATAACTGCTCCGAACCCAATTAAGGAGCTGCAAAATAATAATGCTATCTGCTGTGTAGTGCAAGCAAGGCACTGAACGTCAAAGCAGAGCAGAGAAGCCAAAGCAGGTGGGCCATGATGGGGATTCTCTTGTTTTTTTGATTCAAATCCTCCAGATGGGATTGGCTCCCTAATTGGCTGGAGTAAAATGCTATGAACATGTGTCTCATAGAGGGAACAGAAAAAACAGGGGTTGCATCAAGATAAGTAGTGATGACTCCACATCACGAGTATATGAGACTGCAAAGTAAACTGAGATAAGAAACAGCAAAACAACATAATTCCTTTTGCTTGAAAGATGAAAAATAAACTTCACTAAATGATTTTACTGGCAGTTCAAAGAGAGACTCCAAAGGGACGTGGCATTTCAACACAGCTCTTTGCAAGTTTTTAAAAAGTGCTATCTGAAGAGTAATATCTAACAGTCTGGCAGTACAGAGGATATTTGATCTGCCAAATGCAGTTTATAGATTTAGCTAAATTACTCTGAGGATGTCTGTATTCAGACTTTGGAGTGTTTTAACTCAAGAGTTACTAAAATACCAGGAGCAAAATATAAAGCTAAAAAAAACAAAAAAAAAAACAAAACAAACAGCAGTGATACTGTATATCACACACACACACCAGTATTTCTGCTGAGGTCTTTTCTTGACAACATTATGAACAAATGAAGGTGTTTAGTAGTGGTAGGAAATTGATGTGGCACACTGTTTCATCAGCTTTAAAACAATCATTAAAGTTCCATAGACAAAGCTTCACAAAATGAAATCACAATCAAGAATATAATCTATAAACGTAAACAAGCAAAGACAAAGTATCCAATAGAGCCCAAAGAGCCCCCAACCATGGATTACTCTTAATAAAGAAAACTTTAGTCGTAAACAGATGGTTTATCATGTGTTAATTTAAATCTGATTTTTTTTTTAAATAAATAAATTTAAATATTAAAGCTGTTCAGTGGTAGAGCTACAATATCCAGATGTTGCATTTATTTTTACTAGCCAGGGAGCAGAATTATAGTGATGTTGTTGAGCTACAAATTGTTAAGTAGTAGAAATTGCACATCTGGATTGCCAAAATAATCCTCAGGCTTGAGCCAAAAACTGTCGATCAACAATTCGTATTACACGTCTTTCTACCTCAAGAGAGATAAAGAAACTAGTGAGAACACCAGCTCGATTCAGAAGTGGTGTTTTATCTTCTCATTTCCATTGTTTTGTCGAACACCATTGTGTTACATCCTGAATATTGCCTCACGCGATCGCTGCTGCATACAATTCCCATGAGACAATGGAGACCATAAAATCTGCAACTGTTACATAGTTTGCGTGGATATGAGTGGAATGAGCAATGAAACATTGGGAAGGAAAGAGACACCCAGTTTTACAATGTTATTCAACAAGATTATGCAAAGAAGAAAATGCTACCTGAAACTATCTTTTGTAAGCTAATGCTAAGGTCTCATTGTGCATGAAAGGTTTTCTTTCTGAAAAGTCATTTCAGTGGTGCTGCTTCAACAAACTGATGGAGCTTGTCCACTCAGTCCAAGGTTTACATTAGAAGAAGACAGGAACTGTTAAGTGTTGTTCAGCAATATCCACAACATGGAATTTTCCGTGAGGAAGAATAATGGCTACGCTACCAGTAATAATGACTCAGGAAAATATTACAATAAATGCTCACAACAGCAGAAAAGGTCAGAGGTTATATTGTTAATAATGTGACTAATACAGATGATAGTACTCATGTACACTGTAGCTGCAGAGTAATTGAAAGCCATTAATGCCTTCAATGTCTGAGGGAACATTTCAGTTTTTACTCACAGATGTGCAATTAAACAAAAGGCACTTAAGCTGCTTAATGTCCTGCTATATAGAGTGCTAAACATAACCTGTTATGCTAATGACTGCATCAATTAGGCTAATTAATTCAGGAATTAGCAAACATTTCAGCGTCTACCTCGCTGTGTGTATATAACACCTGTGTAATGTTAAACAAAATCCATGCAGGAGGGGTGAGGAACTCTATTCCGCACAGGATGGCCTTGTCTTTTCTCCTCACTGACCTTTGGGATATCTTCATCTTAGCAAGCTATAACTGTCCGGAAATCCAGCACACAATAGGATTTCTTTGAATGGAGCGGGAGGAAAGCTTGAGGTTCCTATGGACTTATGTGATGACAGCGAGGTCACAGAGCCTACAGCTTCTGGCCAAATTTCTCTCTCTCCCTACTCATCAAAGGATTGCGAGGATCATTTATCTTGATACACAATTTCCCATTGTATGCAGTCGGAGACGTATCAGCTGATTTGACCCCCCAAGACCCCGAAGACGCCCTCTGCTAGGTTTTTCACAAAGGCTCTGCCACATTCCCAATCTGCCTTGATGGATATCGAGTGTTTTTCCTCAGGAATCTGCAGAGCAGCACATTTTGGGGCTCGAGAGTATCTGCAGATCAAGCCAATTTTTTCCTGCGCTATGATGCTTCATTTCCTGGATCCCAAATAACTACAGTAGAGCTTGGTCCCCAGTCGGCAAAGACCTCGAGTGATCCTATGTGGCCATTTTAATTGGGCTACGGTGAGCTGAGTTTCTCTTTTTTCACCAGTGGTTGCCCCTTTTCACACCCCCTTCTCTTATTCTCCTACTGGGAGGAGGATGCATTAATGGTCTTCAGCACACCTTGCTCCCAGTATAGCTGTTTACCACACATACAAGCTGATGCAGCACCTAAATGCAAGGAACTACAAAAAATACACCACCAACTCAACTTTTGTAAAATAAGCACAACAGTAAGCATCTATTCACAACTGATTACTAAATAAATATTAACACACATACAACACATAATGACAAAGACTCAGTGTTGTCAGAAAGCACAATGACTTGAATGCATTAACAATTGGGTGAATCTATCTATAAATGAATCTATTCATTTAATAGAACACAAACGTTGTCAGAATAGGATCAGCTTTGAATTAATTACTAGGATTTATTTATGTTGTTATCTCAAAAGTGAAAAAATGCAGAACATAAATTGGTTTAACTTATTTTGAGCACTTTTATTTCACTCAAATTTCAAACAAAGGCATTTGGAAACATATGGTCTTCATCTGTTCATGTTCATCTGCCACACATTTCTTGGACGACTGCTTTGTCTAAGATCTGTTTAAATATTGTTGACAAATTGTTTTTGACCAAGTTGCTTTCATTGCTTAACATTGCTTTTGTGGGACAAGACAATCCCGATGTGTTGATCACCATCACATGCTCATAATTGGTGTGTAGAGTTGGCTGAGTTGTTACAGAGAATGATCATCAGCCAATCATGCTCAATTTAATGGCTCGAAGAAACAAGATGCTTAAAGATCGCTTTACAGGAAGTTGCAACACCTGAGCTGGATTAACAACAGATCCATGTCAATGAGCGTTGTGTCAAATATATCAACTTGCATGGGGTTGAAAGAAGTGGAATTAATGAATTGTTTGGGATTATTATTTGAAGAAGTTAATGGAAGTTTATTCAGGAAGTGGATTGAACTATTTTTACCCAAGGCTTTTTTTTTAACCAATATTTGTGTATTGGTATTGTATGGTACATTTGGCCTTTTTTTTTTTTTTTAGCTAAATTTAAGGCATTACAAATTAGCTAAGAGCTATTCCAGAACTCTCGCTGCATAACTAGATTCAGTCTTAAAAAAAAACATTGATTCATAGGCCATTTTTGAGGTAATAAACTAAAAGATGCAATTACCTAATAATTATGTTGCACTTTCTTATATTACACGGTCCTATACTAAGAATAGTCATCCTGAGAAGAATTTGCACTTGAAAATTTAATCTGCAGTACAAGAGGACAAGGACAACAGCATCACTAATAAACTAAATAACATGTGTGTATTTGTGTGTGTGTGTGCTGGTATTGGAGGCTCAGATAATACTGGTATGGTTGGTGTGTGACGGAGACATGGCAGCAGGGGTCCACAGAGGAGCAGCGTAAGAGTTGAGCTTATGTCAAAAGAGACAGTCTGTGCCCTCCCCCACCTCTGCATACTGAGCCACAGAGGCCCGCGCTTGTCACAGACTCCCACTGCGCTGTCTGAGAGACCTGTTTTCCCACACAGCGGACTTACATGTAGCACCGCAGTAGCATACGTGTGTGGGTGGTTGTACTTGAAATGCCATTATCCATTACTATCTAGCCTTGTAGCAATTACAAGCGGCAACTAAATTTAAAAGTAAGAAGAATCGTTTACACAAGAGCATCTGCTCATGCATAACTAACTTAATCTTTCATTTCTTCCTACAGAGTCAGCAGAGAAATCACTTTTTGTGAGAAATGGAAATTAACTGACGCTTACCTTCTTCCATGGTACGTGCCGTCATGGATTCACTGTCTGCACCCTGGAACTCATTGAAGTATGGCCGCACTTTGATCTCGTACACAATGCCTTTCTTAAGACCTGAGAGAGTTATGTCCCTCTCTGAGGCGACCTTCAGGTCCTCTATCTGCCACGGCCCTGGGGAGGGTAGACCTGATGTTTGCCGGTACAGGACCCGGTAGCCTTGAATAAACTGCGATGGATTCTCCACCTGAGAAGGAGAGGCGGGATGAGGACATATTGCATGGTAATGATGTAGTCGGGGTTGTACATCTGTGTGTAAATTGTTTTGGAGCTTTGGATCAGCATTCAGTTTGGGTCCTCTGTCAGTGACAATGCATGCTTAGTTAATCATACAGTTTAATTTAATGAAGCAGCTGAGAAGAAGGAACCATATGAGGAGAGATGAAATGTTTTTTTTCCCAAAACTGAACAGGACCCCTGAGAAGAAGACTACAGCTCAATTTGGAGCCAAAATGCTGAATCACAACACACTCAGAGTTCATATCTGTAGAGCTGTAAAATATGTAACAGATACAACTCATAGTAATGGCATGTTAACAAGTGCAGAAGCAAGAAAAAGCTTTTACAAGCAATATATTGCAGCTGCTCGTCACCCATCTCGTCAGTCTACTTCTCTCTTTGTGTATAGCCTCAGTCCACAAGTTGTTAGCACAAAGATTTGTGAGTCCAAAAACTGTACAAACACTGAATGCAGTACAACCTACTATGTTACTTAACAAAAAGATTTCCTATGTTCAAGGTCTAAACATGAACTGACTTTTCTCTGTACACTATTTCTTTGAAGATAGCTGCTGTGTGCCTATTTCACAATTCACTTTGATTTGCAGCCGTGAAATATTGAGTGTTGTTCCTGTAACACAAGAGACAGCAAACATATGTCTTTCAAACATGATGTTATTGAAGCAAAAAAAATGTTCAATGTATCGACTAGACACCGGAGAGAGGCTTCTCAGTACAAGGCTAACATAGGAAAGATACTGTATATAAAAGAGTTGAAATGTGTATCTTTTTTTTTTTTTTTTTTAAACCCCCAACAAGACAGTAAATCTGAAAAGTAACCTGTACCGGGTAATACATCCTGGATTTAAAATCAATGGTGAAGTCGGCTAATTTTCCCTTCTTCTATGTTGCAATTGGACTTATTTTGCTATTTGAAATAATCCAGATTTAAGGCATCTCCCATGGGCTTTACTTTTAAAACAAGAGTCTATATATTCATTTCCTGTGTACAGAATATGCCTGTGACAAATTTCAACAATCCAAAAAAAGAGGTTCACGGGTAATCAGTGTTTTTCCTGCAAATGGAGCCTGTTCAAATAACGTCCGTGGAACAATTCAGATGGACCACAAACACAGCTTTATCCTGTCACTTGTTCAGTCTGAGGGCTCTATTACAGTACATGGTTGTTGTAGTGACAAGCATGAAATAGCAGACTGTTGTAAGCCCATCCTAGGTGTGTCATTAACCTGCAGCAGCAGACAGCGAGGACACCTTGCCAACAGACAGAGAGAACATTTCCCAGATAAAAGGCTGACTGCAAACAGCCTCCAGAAGTGACACATGTAGCACCTAATGGTGATATATTTGTTCTGAATAGAAACATTAGTCTTGATTCCTGCATCACCTCAAACCATTCTAAATTGATGGAGCACCATCTGTTCCGACTATGAATGCGTAACCATCCCATCGTGTTTACTTTGTGTGTGTGTGTGTGTGTGTGTGTGTCCGTGTGTGTGCCATCAATCCCAAAACACGGTGCCATACCAAGTTAAAAGTTTTAAAACAAGCTTGGATTTGCTCTGCTGCTCTGAAGGTAAATGCAGCTGTACATCAATTTAAATGATGGAAGTGTTCAAAGTACTTACAGTCCATGTAACCTGCACAGAGGTGGAGCTAAGAACCACAGGGTTATGCATGCTGACCACCACATCCCCTAATTCCTTCTGCACACGGCGATGGTCTACTCCCTGTGCTGTGGGACTTATGTCTAGGAGACAAAAAAGGGATATATGCATGTAGAATGGACTGGCATGATCAAAAAGAGTACATTCAAATGTTTGTTTATTCTTCTACCTTGGGTCCGGACCGGCTCAGACATGGGGCTAGGGTCCCCGAGCCCTTGAGCATTGACCGCCCTGATGATGAACAGGTAGACAGTATTGGGTCGGAGGTCAGTGACTGTGAACTCGGTGGTCTTTACGTGGTCCGCTACTGTCTGCCAGCTGTTACTCACTGACTGACTGTAAAAGATGCATGGTCAAATGTATTAATTAGGATGATTTTTGTCCCCTATTGAAGTCATCTAGACATTTTTTTTTTTTTTGGTCTATACTTTCTGGCGGTGCGTCTACAAACTGGCAGGAGAAATGACAGGTCACATGGTACTGGCAAAGGAAATGATTTGAAATGCTAGATGTCATCATCAAAAAGATCAGGGTAACAATTATGAAACATGCTCCTTTGAAAGCCTTTCTTTTTGTCTACATTTTGATAAGGAAAGAATGAAGCTAATTCTCACATGCCAATCATGTTCTGCTTAAAGTGAGCTTTTATTGCAGAATCATTAGCATAAAAATTAAAACACCAGAACGTTTCTCCCTCTTTTAAAATGAATGTAATAAACCATCCACATGTTTTCTCCTTGAGAGTGCACTGGCTTAATTGTATGCCCCCTAAATATTTTTTTTTTTTTAAAAACACCCCCGTCTGTAACCGCCATGAGAGTTTTTGGGGTCACTAAATGTAGCCAGAAGCCATAGGTCACAGACATACCCAAAGGCCTCGATGACATAGGACGACACAGGGGAGCCCGCCTCTGGCCCTGGTTCCCATGACAACGAGATACTGCTCTTGGTGACATCAGTGACCTCTGGCTTGGAGGGCGGCCCTGGGAGGGCGGACGCGTTGTGAGACAGGAAGTCTATGAGGTCAGGGGAGTCTTGGAAAAAAAGCAGAGATTGAAAATTAATACCTGAAACGGCAAAGCATTTGAAGTAATTTTATGCTTGATATGCAAAAATGGTGTTAATTATTCATGTGATTTTTTTTCTTCTACTTAAGCAGACCTCTAACATCCAAGTAGGCACTCCATGATGTTTCTCCACTGGAGCTGGTGGCAACACAGGTGTACAACCCCAAATCAGACAGCTGAGAAAAAAACAGATGATGATTTTATTAGTAAGGCAAACACATCTGTCTGCATTAACTATCATGACCATTCAGCTGATCTAAGAGTTCAAACGGCAACCAAATCCAACTCTAACAACAAGAAAGTTAGGTGAAATCGTCTGTGAAACTCTTCAGTTTTCCACCGCCTTTCTAAATCCTAAATAATGCAGCTTTCATGCTGTTCTCTGTTGCTGTTTTCCACGGAATCCAATAGCCTTTGTAACTGTGATCCCAGATGGTTTCTACAAGCTCTTACGTCAGTCTGAGCTCTTGAAGGAGGTTTGCAGCTAGTAGTACAGTACAAATGCATTAACCTCCACTGGCCTGCATTTGGCTCGAGAAAAGCCGGAGAGTGGATGAGGAGAAACTTTAGCACCGACCAATGAAAAAAAAAAAAAAAAAAAAGAGCCCAGTAAGAGCTGACATTAATTTTCTTAATTGATTTTCTCCAATAATAGTCACCCTCCATTCCCCGAGTCATCAACATTACCATCATCAGTGCTGACAGAGGATATAAGTGATATGACAATCTATTTTATATTGCCTATGCCTTAGGAGCTGCTGACAAGTCACCTATCTCTCTCAAGAGAGAGAGAGAGGAAAGGAGAGAGTGACACAGGCAGAGCACTTTGACACTCTGACAGGATACTGTATATTGCAGTCCCTCCATTATATAAGCCCCCTTTAGACTCCTCTCTCTGGTCTCTGTCCTTGGATCTAACTGCAGCATCAGAGATTCAGGCTAAATAGTAGCATTTAACAACTTGTAAAAATCAATACTCTATTCATATTTTAAAAGCAACCTTTCTGCACTTGTCCATTTGAGTTACATTCAGATGACATCAGCTGGCAGACGAGAGAATTTCTCTTTCATCCACCACATGCAATAGAAGGGTATGATGGGCAAATACAAAAACCAAGGTGATGGCTAAAAGTACAAAACTAAGATCCAGACTTTGTTGAACTACTGTAAATGTTTTACTTACTAAATGTGTTATTTTTTAGACAAACAAAGAAAATAAATTTTATAGCTACATCGAGATATATACTCTATAACGATCCCATTCAGGGTTTCTTATGGATAGGCTGTGTTATACTAATTTTGTCAAACATGGGACAACAAAATAGCTTGTGTTGAAATCAGCACTGAAGCCCTGGATATAGTATGCAGCACTACAGGCTGCAAAGGTCTAAAAAGAAGATTGGACAACTTATCATGTTCTTTCTATGCATAATGTCCAAACTTAAAGGGATACTTCACCCATTTACATGAAGCTGTGTATCATTTGAAACATGGCAGCAGTGTTGAATGGTCTTTGCTTGAAAGTTTTCTTCATGTGATTGAAAAAGCGTCATATTGCATCACATGAAGAAAACTTCCAGGCAAAGAAAAACATATTTTTCTCGTCTCAGGGCAAAATGAGGGCTGGATAGACGACCAACACTACTACCATGTTTCTAATGATACATAGCTTCATGTAAATGGGTGAAGTATCCCTTCAATAGACTGTAAAAAAAATACCTAAAACTTCATATTGGAGATATTTTCACACTAGAATCTGTATCAGATCAACTATAATAGCTAGAAGGAGATTGGGGAACATTATTCAAATTTGTTATCTTACCTCCTGTGCATCTCTTTATTATCAACTATTTTACAATTCATTTAGCAGGTGCTTTTGTCCAAAGCAATGATAACCCACCTTGGTACTCTGGATCTGAAGGCTACCATGCTCCAGTAGGGAAAACCGAGGGTCCTTTCCAAGCAGGCTGGCCCCATTCTTTCGCCAGGTGACTGTGGGCTCTGGGTCCCCTGATGCCAGACAACTGAGTAGGGCCACACCTCCCACCGCTTGCGTTTGGTTGGATGGGCCCTGCCGAATGATTGGTGGTGGGCGGCCTTTAAGGGCTAGGATTAATAAACAAGGACAGGGCATTAGCACTAAATGAATACGTTCCGGCACTTTTGTACTGATGTCATGGGATTGGCATGGAACAATCATTTTCTGCTCTAACGGGTTAGAATTCTGGGTAGATTTGCGAAAAAACACACATGACCTTATCACAAGGTGTTAATTTGTGATTGCAGTAATTGCACGAGTGGTTGCAGGCCCAAGATGTTCGGGTTCAATCAGTTGGATTTGTTGTGAGGGGAAGTGACTGTTTTGCGAGGCTTTTCCACAGCAGGGCAGTGTGCTCATGGCACTGCGTCACACCTTTGAGCTTTAATTACTAGGGGAGGATTAACGATGCTTCACCCGCGGTGCTAATTACCATACCTTCTTTATAACACCTCTCAACACATCCTGTCCCCTCTCCTCCTGCTCTGACTCATGGCTGCACCTCCTCCCTCTTTGCATCCCTCCCCACGACCACCCTCCCCCAACAAAAACCTAAAACACAGTCACACACAAGACTAAACTGGAATTAGCATGCCAAGTAGAACAACAACTCATCTCATTTAAAGCTTTTTAAAGCATGTTATATCACCCAGAAAACAGCCTCTGCTCTCCCAAACAGTAATTTCTGGAGTGTTGAAGCTCTGTAGGCCTTGTAACTACCCCCCGCTCCCAATTTCCTCACTGCTGCTTTCTGCTGTTATCAGGTCTGTCTCCATTCGCACAAGTGTTTACAGCAGGTTCCACAAGTCTTATCTTTAATCACACCTCCTTCAGCACAATGAGGAATGGTGCAGCTCAAGCAGAATAGCCAAGAAATCAGCTACAAATAAGTGCATGGACAGTATGCAGAACGGCGTGCTAATTGCTGGTTAATATGTGTTAGAATATGTTCCAATTTAAACATCACATAGCCTGGTGTTGACAAGACTTTAGAGGGATTAACATGTTTTGTGATTTCATTCACCAATTAGATTTTAATGGGGAACTTCAGGTGAGCATATGATTGGACCATACTGTATACTGTCACAGATGATTTTGAGAGATCTTTAGGGAAAATTACATTCACTGTATAGCAAGCTATCAATTCCCCAAAAGATTACACAACCATCAAACTGTAAATTTGCTGTTTCCTATTTAGCATTAGCAATTGTAGAAATGCAATCACAAACCAGCCTTTGTGACAAAGGTTATATTAAAATGTGATTTTTGGGGATTGTTTATCAATTATATCTGAGGCTCCTAAGGCTGCACAATTAATGAAAAAGTTTTAAAGAAGGTTTGCAGATAAAGAGATATTGACGCTAATCACTTTTTTGTAAGTCAGATGCTGATAACATTTGGAGAATTTGAACTTTCATGTAATGAAAACGTCTTATTAAGCAGATTTTTCTACAAACACTGCTTCACCACTACTCAAGATTATATAAGGGTAGCTCCTGGGGTCAGGGTTTGTACTCTTTGATCTAGCCTCACCCGAGTTGCCACGGTAGCCTCCAGGCATCCTCAGTGTGTGTGAGAATCAGTCAGACAGGTTGAGGTGATGCTACACTAAAAAGCTATCTTGTATCGAACACAAATCCCCCGTAGGCTTTAAAGATGTCTTGGAAAAAGAAGTGTAACATGCTGCTCCACTGAGGTCAGCTGCTGTGGTCAGCTTGGATTCTTCACAGTAGATTCTAATAGTGACCCAGTTTCACATCTATAGAATCCTGTCAGACCTCTTTTGCAGCATCTCAAACGTCTCTATTGCTCTGTTCGCATGCAAGGAGGAAGGCAAACAAGTTTCAGCAATGAGTGGTGAGATGCAATGCTTGTTTTGATCCATACACATACATGTCTTCAGCTTGCATGCACATGTGGTACCGCATGTGCATTAGGTTGCACAGAACAAGAGTCACTATAGCTTCATCTTTAAGTCTCAGCACGTACCATGCTTTCAAGCCTAACTGGATAATTGATAAACCCATCAGTCACACATGCAAGAAAACAGCCAGGACAGAGCACCAGTCCATAATTCAACCTTTAGAAAGTTGTTATTCAATTTAGTATGTTGTGGAAAACTTCAAATGTTTAGTAGTGTTTGGGCTTTTTCACATGAGGTACGATTGTATCGTACTGTGCCCACCCAAGGTTGCTGCAGCCTCCTTTCTCCCCCGTTAGTTGGTTTGCAAATTGGAATAAAAGTAGAAAAAAGAGGAAGCAAGGGCAACTGCTGACAGGCTGAGTCCATCCAGCTAACTGTGGATGTTTTGGTATGTCTGACACACCAACAACGACAATGTTCTCGCATCCACATCCACTGTACCATGCAACTCAGAGAAGAAACAGGCCCATGATGCATAGATACCACTCTTCAAAAAGGACTCCCTAGTACCAAACCAAACTTAGATACAACAGTGTGCAAGCTTCAGAAACTCCACTTGGTATCACAGTATAGTTCCCAGTTTTCCACCATCAATCAAGGACATCCCTTCAATCCCGCCTGCTCTAAACTAAACATTTTGATATTGATCCATCTCCTCTGAGTGACAGAACACCAGTCATTTCCTCTCTTAAAAACACTTCAACAGATGTTAATTTAATAATGTGTGGGAGGAAAAGCCAAGAAACAAATGGAAAAAAGGGCATAAACAGCATCCAGCTGGCAGCGGCTCAGCACTTAATGCTGACATTAAAGCTTGGTTGAAAAAAAAAAAGTGAAAAGTGTCTCTCCATCAAGAAGACAGTATTTTTTTTTTTTCCTCACAGTTTCAGTATTTTCAGTCCATTCAAATTTACCACAGTGAGGTGTTAATGAAAAGTGTGGGGACAGGCTTTTAGAACATACACGAGCGTCTATGCACACAGAAGTGTTAGGCTGAGAAATGGCATCAGAAAAACTGCCATTCAGTGTGTGATTATGTCTTGACAATGCTGCTGGACCATCATATGTTTTAATGAATATACACACAAGATTGCATAAAAAATAAATAAATGAAAAAACCTACAACAACATGAAACACAGATTACTATTGACAAGGCTCTGAAATATGACGTAATGTTTATAGTAACGCAACCAAGTTTAAGCAACATAATAACAACAGTTTTTATTTTGACACTAAAAAAATGAAAGATGGTTGACTTCTTTTGCAGCCTATTTCTTTAACATGTTCTTAAAAATCTGAAGTTGCTGCTGATTTGTCTGTCCTTTCTGACAAATATACTGCTGCCTCTGCCATCTAGCAGGACAGTTTTCATTCTCTCACAATGACCTGAGTATTAAAACACTCAACCATGCAACTGCATTTTGAGTACTCACTAATGCTATGAATGCAACTCCCTGATGCATGATATACTTAATAGGGCATAACAATAGCATGTAGCTATAACGTAATTTCTACAGAATATTTCAGGGCTGTTAACTGACATTACAAATAAAAATCACTTTTCATATTATTGCACGTGTCCAGCCTTACCATCTGCAACCTCAAGCTGGGCTTTGGCCATGATGCTGCCTGCTACAGTGAGGGCTTGGCAGATGTAATAACCTGCATCAGAGCGCTGCACAGATGAAATAGTCAACTCTCCATTCGTGGACACAGAAACACGGCTATCGCCCTGTGTTGGCTGGTTGGGAAACAGAAGATCCTACAGGGAATGAAAGTGGGAAGAGATATTAGCAGACATAGATGGCAGACCTGTTTGGTAATAACTATTATGGTAAGAATACTTTACATGGTCAGTGGCTTTCATGATACATCTCAAGAGTCAATCTGGAAATGCTTAGCTCTTTAATTTTAACCCTAGTATTTTTAACAGCATGTTCACATTATAATAGTAATAATAATGTATTTATTTGGTATAGCAACTTTAGGGAGGTCACACATGGCTTCACAAATTATTACCAACATAGTAACAACAGCAACATTGAGGCAGACGGTTTCAAAGTGTCTGAGCCACAAAATCAAAGGCACCCTTTACTTGTGGTTCTCAATCTGACACGAGGAACAGCAAGTATAGACCCTGTTCAGAAGACCTGATATTTCTATTGGTGATATAGGGATGGAGCAAATATATAAGCAGGTGCTTGCTCATGCAGGGCTTCATAAACAAAATTAAAAGGTATTCTAAATTTGGAAGCCAATGCAGAGAGAAAAAAACGAGAGTAATTTGAATGGACCTGCTGGTTCGGTTGACAATCTTGCAGCTTCATTTGGGACCATCAGAAGAGGGAATTACAATAATCAAGCCCGGAAGATACAAAAGCTTTAATTAGCATCTCTAACTGAATTTTAAGAAACCACAGGTTTCAATGTTGCAATGTTTCTTCAATGACAGACACATCAACGAGTGAGAGAGTTGACACGTCAATCAAAAAAGCTTTGCTCGAGGAAAGTGACTCCAGTATGTTCAGATTATTTTTTCTTGAAAGGTGAAAGGGATGAAACCCACTTAGCAACCTTGAAGGCAATGCTATCAGAGACAATGATAAGGGCCTCCATTTTACTGTACTCATCTGTAGGAAGTTGCCACTCATTATTATTTATGCTGACAATACTGGTTTATAAAGTATTCTGGAGGATAACTTTGCCCAAAAGTTCTAAGTTGTATTTAGCTAGCTAGCTAGCTAGATAGATAGATAGATAGATAGATAGATAGATAGATAGATAGATAGATAGATACTTTATTGATCCCGAGGGAGACTGGAGACTGGATTTATTGTACTTGATATTCTCTAACTTTACATCGTTGGAAAGCTGACATTTGAGGTTTCAAACACTCATTTGCTTTCATTTTCTAGCAAATAGGTCCAACTGGGCTTGAAAATTGGGTCAATGTCTCTTTTTTTTTACTTTGTCTGAATGGCAGTTTATCCCCAGAGTGATAATCCTGCTGTGATAACCTGCAGTCACGGTCATGAAAAATTAAGGCATCAGCATTGTCCCTTTCTGCACTCCAAGCAGACAAGCTGATGGGCAGGAAAGGACATTAGCCTGCTTTCATTATGTCTAATGACTCTAATGTAGCACATGACATTGTTTCTTGCCCAGTGAATGAGCGGGTCAGACGAGTGTAGATTGATGATAAATGACCACTTCACTATCCGTGTGTGGAACAGAACCACACTCTGCTGAACCCTGGTTTGATCATTCCAATCAGACAATATTTTAGATACTTTACTCTGGATGCTGCTGTAGAATCTATGCCTCTATTGCAATGTAAACCAGAATATTGACACATTAATTCCGCCATCATGCACACATATCAACATCTACACATATATGCACATTTCTTCACAGTCAGTAACCTTACCTGGCTACCCTCTTGTTGCCAGAAGACAGTGGGTTGAGGTTTTCCCCTGGTCTCACACGGAAATGTAGCAGTTCGACCTTGCGAAACAATCTGGTCACGGGGTCGCACTACAAACTGGGGTGCCTCTGAGGATCAAGGTAAAATAAACCATACAATGACAGCAATACATTAGCATAGGCTTCTCAAGGAGCTTCAAAGAGGAGAAGTGGTTTAAAAGAAAAAAAAAATGTTTGGACTGAAAGTCCGGCTAGAAGCTAAAAGGTTCATGCAATACATCTTCATAGACTATGCCATTCACACAAGCCATTCATCCAGCTGTAAAACATTAGAATGAATGCTATCAGCTCATATACAAGGTGCCTATCAACATCTTTTAAACTGAGACATATCAACCGGGCTGAATGTGGACGCCCATTTTGAAGGAAGTGAGGTGGTTATTCCACAGTCTTGACAGGAAACTGCCAGGAGAAGTCAGGGGTTGATTGTAAAAAAAAAATAAAATTAGATATGCATGTCCAGTATTAGTTTGATGAACGTGTTTGTGGAATGCCACAAGAGTTACATGCATACACGTGTGTGACCAATAAAACTGAAAGAGAGCAACGCATGCACAATGGGATCAGCTCTTACTTACCAACGGGGCGAGCTGGTGACACAACAATGGTGTGGGTGAGATAAACACACACAGAGAGACGGAGAGCAGAGGAGTAGAACAGAAGGACAGAAAAATAAGAATGAAATTCAGAAATGAATGAGATGGAGTTGGGTTTCCATCCATGAAGATTAAGGAAGAGGGAGAGGGTGGAACTCGGTCATCAAAAGCAGGTGATGGCATGGAGCCTCAAAGGAAATGGCGCCATGAGGAGGGTCGGAATACCAACAACAACCTGATGCACAAGCTCTCCGTAAAACTTCACCTATGACTCGGTAGTACGTGTTTACACTGTAAAGTGAAATTATGCTTAAAGAGTGGACCTTTTGAAAAAGGCTGGTTTGTACAGACCACATTAAATGCGTTTAAAGTGTTTCATAATGTGAATCCAAAACATCTGTCTGCCCATCCAGTGTGAATCATTTGCTTGAGTCATTTTTTTTTTCTCAAGCAGAAGAACAAATCAGACTTAACAATAGGGACATATTTAGTTGAAAATAAATCTTCCTCAGCTCAAGCACCAATCTTAAGAGGGGATCAGAACATCTTCTTCAGGTATTAGACAATCCATGCATGAGTAATGAGAACGAGCATACAAATCTAAAATAGAAAGCAAATAATAGGGAATGAGTTAGCTGTTAACATTATGATATATGTGATGTGCAGTATGTATGATGAATGCAGTTAAGGCTAAGGTTTTTGCTTTCTAAAGCTTATAACAATGCAAAGCACACACACGAGAGATCTGAGCTGCTTTACGACATCAACCTTTACTACGAAACGGCTCCCTCCGTTAGATGTGGTGTAAATATCGAGTGAGTGGGCGAGTTGGTTGAGAATGAGCCCCCGTGGAGAAGCCATAACTGCTCACTTAAAGCTGGTTAGATTGTTCATATCTGGAGCCTGGCTAGAGATCTGAAACAATCAACCACAGCAACCTGTCATAAGAAAGGAAATTTGAGGCCGGGCACAGGCTTTCCAACAGGGGGGCAATAACACTCGTAAAGTGGGCAATAAAGGAGTGATTGTCCTGTGGCCTGCTTCGGGAGACACCGTTTGTAAGGGATGGGTTATGAGCTCTGAGTCGTCGGGCAGTTACCCACCTCTGATCGTCAGGTAGGCAGAGGCCTCCACTTTACCCACACGATTCTCTGCCAGGCAGGTGAATGTTCCCTGATCGCTCACTGAAGCTTTCTTTATCCGCAGCAGGAAGTCCTCCTTTTCATATCTGATGTCATACCTGGCAACACAAGAGGAACATTGACATCAGACGTATCTCCGGCGGGTTTAATCAAACTGGAAGACACACAGCAATGATGAAATTTGTCTTCCATAAAATCATTAAAACAAACAAACCGGCTAAAGTATGCGAATGTGTTTTGATGCTTAAGATGGAAGCTTTTAAAGAGGTTGTGTCATTTTTGATAGAATAAAGACAGACTTTGTAAGGCAATTAAGACTCCCTGCTGCACACGCTCTGCAACAGAGGCAGAGAAAAGGCGAGCAATTATGCTGAGATGAAGGCATGGTAAAATGAAAGGTGCTTTCAGCTGGAACCCTGGCTGTTCCACTATTTCAATATTTATAAAGACGAGCCACCCACTGTGGTGTGGGCTTGTGCTGTATACTATATTGTACTGTATATGTGTGTGCGTGCGTGAGTGCATCTGTGTTTGGAGAGAGAGGGAAACAGAGACAGAGGGAGAGACAGACAAACAGTCTGAGAGGAAGGGAGTGGCTCAGTCTGACAAACCGAATTTGATGAATGAGCCGAGCGGTAAGAAATGACTAATTCATAGACGTGTTGCATGCATCCGTGTGTATCCACTAGTGCAGCATAGTATGTGAGCAGCAGCAGAGGCAGCAGCGGCAGTGGTGCAGTTAGAGTGAGAGAAACATCTCAGAGACCAAAGTTTAGATAAGCGCCTCAGAGGGGCTACACACAGAATGAGTGGAGGAGCAAGGAGCCAGGCTCTCCCTCTCTGGGGTCCCTTTTGGCGTGAGAGATCCTGTGAAATTGTGAAGCCAGCCATGCTGATTCAGAGAGGGAAGACAAGTCAGGCAGAGAAATGGCACAAGGGGTGAGAAAAAGTCACATTTGAAAATAGATGTTCCGAAAGGGGTGTGGGCAGAATATCGATCGGGGTTGCGAGGTCTGTCCGGAGTCTGGTGAGGACTCCATTCATAGCACATCTCTGACCCAGATACAGACTTCCCAAGAGGCCGAGGGGTTTAGGGGAAGAATGAAATAAGTGGAAGTAGGGAAGTGAGGTGAGGCTGGTCTGAAAGTAGGACATGTTTTTAAGAGTCAAAGGAGACTGAAGGTAGAGGACAATGCAGGATGGCAGACAGATTACCAGACAGAGACACAGGCAGGTATTATTGTCTATTCGCAATAATACGCTAAAGTTGCAATAATACATTAATGTAAACAATATGCTGGTGAGGGAATCATTTTGTTCCTACAGCATGAGTTTCTACAGCAGCTAACAGGTGCTAGTGCAAAACTGCAGCACAATCAGTGTTTCCCATTTTTAGGGGAGACATTTTTTTAGAAGTGTTCTTTTCTTTTTTAGTTGATTCTTCTACTTAATTCTGTTAATAATTAAAACCTTTCCAAGAACATAATCTATGATCACTTTTAGCTGTCAAAAAGGGAGAGCACTTCATAGTAATAAGCATTCACGTCAAACACATTCTTAAACTCCAGGAAAATGTGCTGCTTCCGATTTGTGCAACGTCTAATCTGTAGAGGACTTAAACCATGAGAAGAAATTTAAAAAAAGAAGGTTTTTGATGGATTGCTGAATAAGATGTGCTGTAACCAAAGAATAAAAGCCTATCAACAGCTACTGAAAAAACAAGTGTTTTAATGGGATCGCAATGCAATTAATGTGTGTTCTCATGTGGGTACACAAGGGTACAAAACCACAGGAACACCTTTCAACACAATGCAGTCCAACTCAACAGCATCACGCACTACTGCAGAAAATAACCACAGAAAATAACCACATCTTCCCACACGGCTGGACATTATCAACAACATAGAGAAAGCCAATTAAGTTGTCAGATTGTTTAATTTGATCAATTTGAAGTGACTGAATAATTTGATCAATTTAACCTGTCATGCTAATAAAAACACCATACAGAGGGCCTCTTTTATGTTATCATGTCCTATATGCTTCTTTAGGTAGAAATGTTTTTAGCGATAAAATACATATTGAAATCACTAGCTTTGACCTGGGCGGTCTAAGCAAAAAGAGGTTCTTGAGAGTTTAAATAAACAAAAATCACTGAGATGAGTCCTTGTGCTTTTAAAACTACGTCCTTTGTCTCTTAAAAGTTGTAACGTTTTGAATCAGATTGATGGTTTAGGTTTGGTTTGTACAGAAACGTTCAAAGTGTTGCAGAGGTCATGTGCAAAAACAATGTGCAATACAGTGATATGTAAAAGTAAACGCTGCAAAGTCCTAGCTTTAGAGCCCTGGCAAAGAAAGAACATGTAAAAAGTCTAAACTATCAACAGCATCACTGTGAAGGCTTCTCATATGTATACTTCATATCCTACTATGCATCCATCTTTTGCCTTTAAAAAAAAAAAAAAAGCACACTAAAACTTTAAAGTGCGAATTTGTCAAAAGCAGCCAATAGAACGTCTTTCATCTGCTGCTAGCACAGTAGTTCAAACAGCCAATAATGAGATTTTCTGCTGCTAATAAATTATTTTGTCACATTGATGAAAGTCTTTCTTGGTTAATACACTCAATCTATTATTTTCTTCTAGTGGGACTCATTACTGTAGCTGTACTCCAGCATTTACCCGTGGTGTCTCACAAACACTCATGCACACACAGATGATTGCACTACACACGCATCCACACATATTCCTCACCTGCCGCGAGGAACATCAACGTCCTCCTTTTTCCAGCGCAGCGTGGGTTGAGGGTCACCATGGACCTGACACCTGAACTCTACACTCTCGTCCACCAAGACCACCTGGTTCACAGGCCGCTGCACAAACACTGGTCGTTCTGAATGAGAGCAGAACACAAAAAAATAGAAGCTCAATATACTTTTGGACGGAGTGGTAAATACTTTATTAGCTAGAGTGCAGAGAAAAACCAAGATAAAAATCATGATTTATTTCTTTCTGCGCCAAAATAAGAGAAAATATGTTTGACTTCTTACCAAACACTGAGAGCTGAGCTTTTTCACTTTCTCTCTCTCCAACCATGTTAGCTGCCACACAAACATAAATCCCTGCATCCGTCTTCTTTGTATTTGTGATGGTCAGCTTTGACCCACGGACCTGCAAAATAAAACAAGTGAAAAAATGTACTTCATTACAAAGAAACTTAAATTTAAAGTGTTTCCTGTTGTAAGACTTGTAGGCATGTAAGTAAATAAGTCTTAATTTATATAGCACTTTTAAAGCAATTAGTTACAAGGTGCTTCACAATTGCAAATAGAAATAACAGGAAAAAATAGACAAAAAAAGAAAAACAAATAGATAAATAAAAATGTTAAAAAAAAAGTGTGAAAAGGAAAAGCATTGAGTGCGTGGTTCAGAGCATAAGTCAAAGAAAGTGCTCCCTGAGGATTAACCCACCGTGATTCTGTCATCTTTGAGGTCGAGACGAGCTTTATCCTTCCTCCAGAAAGTGGTTGGTTCAGGGTGCCCGCGTGGAGCCTGACACTCGAGACTGGCTGTCTCCCCGACTGCCACTACCGCATCCTGCGGGTTCTGTCTGAAGTCATCGCGTAACACTGCAAGACAAAACAAAGGAAGGAGGGTCTGTTACTCCAACTGTAACAATGGCTCATTTTTTTAATTACTTCCAAGTTTTATCAAATTCTATTGCTCTGAGACTTAGCTGTCTGGGGTTTCATAACCTTTACAACCTTTTTTCCAATGTGTGAGTCCAAAGACAATTCTATCAAGTAGGAGCTGCCTCACAGGATCCACAGCAATCTCTCAGTCTTTAATAATACAGCTGTTCCCCTGAGGGGGTGTGGGCTCGTCTTTGATCTCAGCAGCTAAATGTAAGAGCGAGTAAAGCCAGGTAGGATTAATGGTACAATATAGATGGGAAAGACAGCCCAAAGAAGAGCAGAAAACAGGGAAGGAAAGGGAAGCTTTAGAAGCAACACAAAGAGGGAGATATAGAACCATAAGTGATAGATCATACATTAAAAATTCAAACTGCACGACATTTCTAAGGCCCTATAGGGGCTTCCTTATGCAAACTTCCTCACATCCGATGAAGTGAAAAAGGGGGGTTACAACAAATACCACTCTGTAAGGCCATGACATATATCAAAACAACAGTGCTTTACTTAAAGAAGTGTAAAATGTATGAAGGTTTATCCTCTGAGGACTGGGATTTGGATGTGTGTGTGTCATACAGGTTAAGTACAAGTTGGGCCTGATGAGTTTGCTGGATGGAAAGGAAGGGGCTCGAAAATCATCCAAATGTAGCTTTTGGGAACCTTGAAAAGCCATAGTATATGTACAACCCAGTGGGCCCTATCTTACACCTAGCCTTAAGCAGCAGCATCATTATTATTGTCCACTTGAGGCCTGTATGCCTGAAATCACATGCACTTTAAACCGCTAATGTCGAGCCCAATATTACAAATGCTATTGCACTTGTCCTCTTGCTAGTCGTCACCAATAACATTCCTCATTGGAAGAAAATCAACAACATCATTAATCATTATATCCATCATCTCCCTTTCCAAAGTAAAGTGCCTTTTAAGGAGCCTACATACTTGTAACAGATGCATCAGGAATAGCCAATATTTACGGGGTTTTGCAGAACACGAGGCTCATGAGCAAGGCTAAAAAGCACCCATTACATGACACTACAAACATTTTAAGGAGCTCTGGGTTTTAAAGATGTATGACATTTAGGAGGCAGATCTAGTTTGCCAAACCTTATGAAGAAAGTAAACCTCTTGGACTTTTCCCAAAACACAACAAGAAGCCACCTTTTTGATAAATCTTGAAGTTTTGATGTAATCTCAAGAGAACTATATTTTTTTATTGAATAGAGAATCTTAATGGATGTCTATAGCCATATTTTGGAAAAAGCTCTATGAAGACTTAAAACATTTCCTTGCTTTTATTGCAAAGCAAATATTTTAACCTATACAACAGAGTGTATGCTGAAATTGTTTCTCAACAGCATGCAATACTGTGCTATACTTGACACACTATGGGGCTCCCAAACTTTTCAGATTGTGACTCCCAAAGGTGGTTGAACAATACAATGCTGCAGAATGCCATGCACACACCATAATAGAGCTATCCAAAGATGGCCTAAAAACCATGAAATCCTTTAATATAGTAATTTACTACAACAAAGTATTGAAACAGAATATAAGTTATATCCAAGTATAGACTTTAGCACTGTGTGTTGATATAACCTTTAATAAAAGACACAGTTGTGTGCATCTTAATGATTTTTACATTTTCATTTCATACGTTTTATTTGAAATTGAATTACTTTTGTAACTTGTTTTTACAATAGTATGTAAAATGTACAATTTTCAAGCCGCCCCCCCGTGATGGCTTGTGACCCCCACTTTGGGAACCCCAGGTCTATGCTATTGGCTTCAAACCAATTCAGATAACTGCATGATAGATCTGTATAAAAAACTGATAACAGTCCACATGCTGTTAGAATTCATTATATTAGGCCTCCATAGATAACATGAATGAGGAAATAGAAAACTTTGGTTGACAGTTTTTAGAGGATATTTTATCCTTGTATGATAATACAGCTTCAAAGCTAGCCTCTGTGCTAAGCAGCCAGGTCAGACCTTGGATTCTTGTAAAGAGACTCACCACTGCATGTACAGTTTAGAAGATAAAGCACCAGTGACCATGGTTAGGACTCAATTAAAAACTCCTTTTTAGTGCCATGTCAAATAACAAAGGGACAGGTGCAAGGTTTCATATGGGACAACATGGTTTCAGAATATTTCATTATCAGCATTGAACGTCAGTGAGATGTTCTAAAAAATGGTTGACATTGTTGCTTTTTAAAAAATTTACTAAATGTCCTCCGTGCTGTTCTTTGGATGAATACTGTAGCCAAAAGAGAGGCAACAACTCTATAACTTTGAAAAAAAGAGACAGGAATTATGACAGCTACTTGAAATAAGGTTGGTGAAATATGCCACATTGCTTTTTACATCTCGGTTTATTAGTATTCCATTTACATGGACTGTATTTCTGCGTTTTTCCACTGCTGGACGAGCAATTTAAATATCCATGGCAGAGATGTCTGTGCTTGATTTCGTGTTCAAAGGAGCAACAACTTCAAGAATTGTCAAGAAAAGCCTTTAAAAGCCATACTCATGCGTTTCCAAATGAAGAATGAGGTAGCTGCAGCAAAGTTAAAAAGGTTACAGCTTCAACATTTCCTCATTCTGTCACGACTGTTATCCCAAATAACAATTTAAAAGCTACTGCTCGAAAAAGCGAAAAATAGGAGTGACTGTCCTGTAATTATGATTAAAAATAGAGCCCATGATTTCCATGATGCCGCTTTGCATTAATACATGTGTTGTGACATGTTGTTTTTTATAAAATGCCTAAATGTGTGCCAAATCGGAATTTCTGACAAAAAATACTATTGTAAAAACATAAGAAGTCAGTTGCAAAGAATAACACAGTAAAATAGGAAGCAAAGTGTCTTATCTGAATTCTGGTTTAATTATGTGCATTATCGTAATTCACATCTCAGAAAGATCATAAACAATTAATTAAACAATTAAAATAAGACGGTTTTTTTATTCCAATCAAAAAAGTTACTGGTTTATTAAGAAATGTCTGCTGTCCAATGTACAATATTAACTACCATTAAAACGATAGTTTGCTGAACACATGGCAGCAAAGACTGGAAAAAAAGGCCTGGTGTTCAGTCTGTTTCTCATCCTCATTACAGCCATAAGCTGTTCTGCTGATATATGGCAGCATGGATTCCAAGTCCCAGAGGACACCTTTAGTGAAGAAGGAAATCAGGAAGGAGCCAAAGGCCCTTTGGCTCAGCTGTCAATCACATCCTGTCTGGAGTGCTGGAGTCCACGAGTCTCACTAGCAGACTCTACTTTGGCACATAAATATGCCTGGTTGACGGTCATGTGGGAACTGTACACTTAGTGACCCATCCCATGCACAACATACTAATAGTCACTTGACAACTTCCCCTTAGCATTTTGTCACTTTAAAGATGATATTTATAACACAGACACAGAGAAGTAAAACTGAAAAACACAAAGGTAAGGCAAAGACGAGTTAGTGAGCCATCTTTACGGCTTAATACTTTAAGTCTTGATCTTCTTAAATCTTTCAGTCTTTCAATTCAAACATGAGAATAAAATGACCACCAATTTATTTTCTTGTGGAAATCTCAAGACGGCTATCTCAAAGACCAGTCACCACTGTATATGTCCATTACGTGGCAAAGGATTGACTCCTCAATTGTGTTTGATGCTTAAAGGTTTGAATGAATGAATGCACGAATGTATAGTTCCTAAGACAGGTATTTAGGTTATTGGAATTTGTCAGGTATTGGGGCTGGGGTTTTGTAAAAATACAGCAACATTGATAGCTCTGTGCTTGTAATTTATTCTGTCCCACAGTCTGCATTACCCCACTTCAATAACTGCTATATACTACATCCCCCATACCACTTTAGGTGTCCCCCTTTGTTTCCTGATTCCCCCCTGTGAGACCTCTCCAGGTTCATGTCCCACAAGGTATTTGTGAAGGCCTGTGAGATGTCAGTTGGGGGTTGCTGATGTTCTAATCTATTGATCAGAAATGTGGAGCCCCTGTGGAGGCAGCACCCATGTGTAGTCTGTTGTCGGCTGGTAATTATTTCACATGGTGGGGCCCCGACACCGCTGCCTAATGTTGTCTGATTGAGTATTGCTCAATTATTCAAGCAGCCATTCAGTGGGACCCACTCGCTCACCAGCTTCATTTATCAAATCAGAAGGAGAATGATTTGTAAATTGGCTTCATTTCACAACACAATGGGTGGTAAAAATATGTGACATGGTGGAAGTATCTGAATACATTTAACAATACATGAGCTTATTAACGGATTGTAAGACGAAGGAGGGTTGTGTGGAGGTTTTCTGAAAAAACTTTAGATATTCCACCTTCACATTCTGATTTCTTAAGACCCCCTTCAGTTACAGCTAGCCCTCTATACCTGCATTTCATTTCAACTATTTCAACACAACATCAGATCCATGAAAATCCCACTTGAGATCGTGTTACGTGCTGCTCAGCCTGCAAGCTCTCCGAATGATTCAGTCTGAGAATATCAACTCTATTTGGAACTAAATACGTGGATTTATTTCTAAACAGTAGGGGGTCTTTCAAAAACATAGCAAGCTATTTATCTTCTGTGGTACGGTTTATGTCTCATGAATACATTCAGCTCACATGCGGTCTCTCTTTACAAAGATGCAAACAATGAAGCTGACTTTTAAAAACCAGCCTTTACACTGGGGAAAAAAAGAACAATTATTTGCATGCCCTAGGATGTAATCATTAACTAAAAGAGAAAAAAACAGTCACTTGGTTACAGGTGAAGCATATGCGTCAGTGCCTTGAACCTGCATTATTTCTAATGGTCAGCAGGAGGAGACACCACCGGTTGCAAAAAGAAGGCTTTTTGTATGAAACCAGATGGGTAAATTAACCTACTTCTCAGTTAATCCATTAATCCAATATATTCAATGCAGTGAAGATGTTGATGAAGTGAATCATTTTCCCAATTGGAGTAATACCAAAGGTAAATTATTAGTGGTTACCAATCCTTTTACCCTTGGAGGCCCGCTACTTGTACCTATAAGAAAGCTGAGCCCCCCCCCAAGACCCACAAAAAAATAGATGCATTGTTTTCCAAACATAGCATACAGTAAATTTGAAATATTTTCATTGATAAAATCAACCAGAATGTTTTAGGAATCCCAACTTGTATCGAGATGTAATGTAGCGTGTCCAACCTGTCATTCAAATAACTTCTGGTTCTAAAAATACGAGATGTTGACGGTCAAAACACCAAACTAAAGGCTTCAAAAAGTTGTTCAATGAACAAAAGAGACACAATTGTCCCCACAGTAGCCACATCCACTTTGTAAAATAAAATCTTTAAAATGTAATGTTTATTCATGCATTTTTTGTAAGGGAAACATGAGAGCTCGCAAGATGCAAACGCAGATGCAATTAAAGACTTACACAGTTTAATCACATTTGACCTATTAATTCAGCACTAAGTGAGTCAGCTCAGTACATTAATTAATTGAAAAAGACAACCTTTCAGGTCATACCAGAAAGAAGTTATTAAACAAGGTGTGACTGACAGATGGTAATGGGTTACAAAATTTCAAACTAATTATATCGTGCAGCATTTTGTTTGTTTTTGGAGAGAGTGCTTGTTTGCTTGTGCATGGCGGTGGCCCAACCAGCACCGTACTGTATGATCCCACCCATAAGAAAACTGCCATGGCAGCACTGCAGAGGCAAAAAGAAACAGAATTGTTTATGAGTTGAGAGGAAAGATGAAGACACTAACACCTTGTGAGTTGTTGCGTGCAGATGGCTACATTTCCATCCAGGGAATCACAGATGCAGTGAAAGGCGATGTGCTGCATATGGACAAAGCTTGCAATATAGCAAATTTAAACCGTAGACAGGTTGTTTGCCTTCACAGAAAATGTGAAATTGTATGGTATCATGTTACCATGTTGTAAAGGTTTATACAGTAAGTAATGCAGTCTCTGGAAATGCTTGACAACAGCTCAGTGAATTTAAATGACAGTGGTCTGCTAAATTGCGCTTTAGAGTTTGCTGAAGATTCTTTTTGAACACCACAGCCTGTAGGGTTTGTGTCACTTTCTCAACAGCAGTCAAGGATGTCCCATATCTGTCACATGCAGAAAATGCACACTGACGCATACATGGCGTAAACAAAAAAGAAAACAGCTGCCCTGGTCTTATATCACCAACTTTGCTGATGACCACAACACATCATCGCCGTTCAAGACCCGAGCAGACGCATGAAATCAAGACAGATCTGCTGAAACACAATTTGGTGGGAGGGGGAAAAAAAAGAAAAGAAAATCCAGAGTTGAGAGGACTATTTGCATTGGGGATTTTTTTTTTTTTTTAAATAAATAAACAACTTAACATGTCTGTGGCCTAAAAAAGTCATCAGCAATCAGTCAGGAGTATGATCAGTGGAGAAATGAGGAGCGTTTACACAATGTCCCTTGAGGCTACGAGCCCAGCACAGACGTGCATTACCTTTTATAATTTCACTTTCACATCAGCAGGATGTAGCAGGAGGCAACCAAGACACACACAAAAAAATATTTTGCCAGAGAAAAAGGTTTGGGGATGTATATAGGGAAACTCAGCACTGTTTTTTTTTTTAAGTGTCATTATGATCACTTCTTCTTATCTTCATTACTGGACTCTTATAGATTGTTCATGTGTTGGTAAAAAAAATCCCCCTTTTTTATTGAAAAATATTTCCAGCAATCGTAACAGCCTTAAGATAAATTTGACCCAAGTTCATTTCCATTTTTGAAACCTGGCATAAAATCTAATCTCAAAGGCAGCGCAAGTTCAGGAGTGCCATGGTAACCCAAAGTCAGCACTCTCCAAAATTACAAGCAGGCAACCAGAGAAAAAAAAACCCTCACACCGCTTTGCTTTGGCTTTTTGGCATCATTAGTGTCGAGTCGAATTAGTGTCGATATGAAGGTCTGAAATAGATGCGCGGGGAAAAGTGAGTACGCCTGTGGCAAAACAGAGTTTAGCAGAGTTTTGGATGCAATTGAGATTATTTAAACTGGGGATGACTTTTGCAAACGGACACAGCATTTAATAATGAGCGCTGTTTTTACCACAGTTGCCTTTCAACTGAACGTACATAGCTTTGATCCAAAAAAGGGAAGATGGCTTTTACTCTTGCCCTATTAATCCAAATTTATGCCACTCATAACCAGAGGGCCCACATTACCTTTACTCATAACCTCCTTCTTCCTAATGTGAATTTACACTTTTAGATGGACCAAATTTATTTGTTATGCATTCTTTGGCCTTTGAGCTTGGAGCCAGACAACGACAGTGAAGGGTTAACAATAAACGCCCTACCATTGTCATGTTTAATTAACCTCCATTCTCTTGTCATGTAATGTAAATTGAAGTTGTGGACGGTATAGAAGGAGGGCTCTCCCCCTCCCCCAACTTCCCCTGCATTCCCCCCATCTCTCACTTGCCATGCCTCTAGTTACAGTAACAGCATTCCCTCAGACCACATTTCCACATCTATAATTAATTACTCCTGTCTCCACTCATTTCTTCACGAGAACACGGTCCTCTATCTCAAAGACTAACCTATGTAAATCCTCCCTGCGCTCCCCAGACTATCTCATCTACTAACACCTGTAAATCCAGATGTGCATTTGTGTGCACAGCTTTATGCAAATATTTGTACACCACCTAAGTTCATGTTTTTTTGCATTTTTAAAATGCCGGATTCCTTCTCGTTAATTGTGATCTTCTGTCTTACTATTATCTTGAGTATTTAAAGGAACCTCTGCCAAATCTGATTGTGCTGGGAGGCACGTTTCACCCATGTTTACCGCCCTGGACCCCTGCTCCAGCTTTTATTGGAAGAATATGAAAAACAAGAGCAGAAAAAAAATCGGTGAGGGCGAAATATAGAAAAAAGATGATCACATTATTTATTCTCAAAGACCATGGATATCACAGACCCTTACAGCAATATTGTGGAGATGTACAACATGAGCTGGAAAAATGAGTCAGGGATCAGAATCTAGCCTTTTATCCGCCTTGTTTCACTAAAGCAGCGGCCACCCAGGGAGAGAGAAAGAGAGCTTTCTTACATGTATTCGCCCTCACTAACTGAAATTATGCACGCTGCTGTGTTTTCGCAGTCATCATTGTGGACATCAGCACAATGGAAAGAAGTGGATAAACAAAAGCTAAATGTGCATCCTCGCAGACCATTAAAGGTTAAAAAGGCTTAATCTTTTTCTTTTTCTTTGCCTTCCTTATCTACCATCTTCTTTTTCTTTCATTCATTCTCTATTTCCTCAAGTAATGATGTGTGGTAAATATGCACTGCCGATAGACTATTTTAGGTTTAAACATGTTTCCCTACAGCCTCCAGACTATTTGGGATTTCATGGAAGTAAATGGATGTTCGAGAAAGCAAAAATCTGCAGTGATAATCTGTGGGTCTACACCATCCAGCATGATCAAACACAACCTGCCAGAGATGGTGGGTTCTAAGCTGTGTTTACCACAACTATCCTTCTTTGCACGGGTACATACAGATGGCCCACAATATGTGCATGTTTGGATAACATATAGATATGTATGGCTGCATTTGAATAAATGCTCCGAGCTATGAAGCAGGGCACTGCATGCCCCCGTCGCTGCTGGCATTTAGCACAAAAGAAAACTAATTAATATGGTAATGTCATGCCACCATATTAACTGATAAAATGTGGTGCGCCGTGTTGCTTTGATTGTGCTGATTTGACCTTTGATCTCTAAATGAGTACATGAAGTGAAATGATCAAACATGTGTGTAAATACACAGGGTTTGTGTGACCTGGAGGAGACCACATGCCCCTATCCAGCATGTGATACACAGATACACGTCGATATCAATTCACATCTTTCATTCAAAAAACAAAACAAAAAAAACCCTTTTAGTTGAAGATTTCTAGTTTCTACTTGGACAACATTTAATATATCGAGGACCTAAATATTGGCTTTTATTGATCTCCATGTGGATGCTAGCATAGCCTTAAAAAAACATGTACATGTACATAGCCATCATGATGTTTTCCCTGTGCTTGTGAAATAATACTATAGCCAGAGTTGTTTATTTGTGTTTTGTTTATGGCAAACAGTGACCATGTTCGACAAGATGTTTGATTTCGAGCTGACAGGCCACTGTGGTAGCAAGTGTAAAAGCAACAGCATGCAACTTTTCCATCTTAAAATAGTATTTTAAAAAATCAATTTGATAGTACAATACTGTCAACAGGGAGAAAGGTGTCAAACTAATTTCCACAGAACGCCCTGGTTGTTTTCTTTCATCACAATGAAACTTTGGCAGTGGGCTGCGCTTCTCTTGCGAGAAGTGTGCACGGCTTTATGGCACTAGTTCAGACATCATCCTTTGGCTAAAAAGAAGCCAGTTGGCTTGTCTCTGTACTCTTAAATACAATGTGCTGAGGCTGAGAGACCAATGAGGATTTGTGACTGATGAATCTCAGATGAGAAAGAGAGAAAGTGACCGGAGCAAGAAGTAAATATGGGACAGGCTTTTAAACGTTGGCGAGAGCTTCGTGAAACAGTAGCAAAGCTGGCATTACACACACCGTGTGTTACGACAGTGCAGGTGCACTCAGAGACATTCGGTGGTCACAAAAGGGCCCCAAACCAAATTCCCACACTGCACTTTTGAAACCAGGAGGTATGAAACGATGTCAGGGTAAGCACTGATGCCATTCCCATTAGTAAAATGACTATAAGCATTTGTCCTGGTTGAGCCACAAAACAGCTGACTATTCCTTTAGAAATATTTCTTTTTTTTTCTAATAAATAATCAAAATTCTACACACCTGATTACTAAAGGCCCAACTTGTACTTTTATAGTTTTATAGTCATTTTTGTTCCTGTCAACAGGCCTTACAGGTAGTTCAATTCTTGTGGACAGTGCATCCTCCTCCTCAATTCCCTATTATCATAGTCCATTGATGAGGGTAGATGCTGTTAAATAGTGTGACTGACCCTTTTTTCTCCCGTGTAATAATGTTTCTTTCAGGGGAAACACTTGAGCAAAGAGTTTGGGTGCAGGGGTGGAAAGGCTTGGGCCATAATCTGGTATTAATATATGGATCACCATACTGTATGTGTGCACATATAGATATTGTTTGTCTATAGAGGCTTGTCAAGCTTTTAAAAGCCATAAGTAATGTTTTTTTGTTTTTTTTTAAGAAAAGGTCCTATGTGTATGTCTCAGCAGCAATAAGCTCCTCTTATTCTGCCCTTTAAACCCCACCACCACACCAACACTCAACTGAGCGGTTTAGGAGATTATTCACCCCAAATCTGTTAATCACATCTATGCACACCCCCCTGGTGGTCCTATGCCAGGCAGCAGAGATTCTGCTCATATACAGGGAGCTGATGTGGGTGGCTGTCACTGACCTGCTGCTTCCAACACCTTACCAGGCTTCCTTTCTGCATCTGTCTTCCATCACATGAAGCGTCTCAACAGATTAAAGCGCTCGATCTATCAGAGGAAAGACTGTGGTGCCACTTCAGGAAATGGCATTCATTTTCTATATACATGACATTTCCATAGACTGATAGGTAAGGAATAAAAATCAGTCCAATCTTCCAGTGATCGCCCATCATGGGGTGATCAGTCTCTGCTGAGAGAGCACGTCGCTCCCAGTGTGAACACACACATGCATATTCATGATCTTTCTGGTGAAACTCCACACACACACACACACACACACACACACACACACACACACACACACACACACACCTACACACACGCACACCCCCCCCCCCCCCCCCCCCCCCACACACACACACACACACACACACACACACGGGGAGGTGTTTGTGCAAACACAATGGCACGTTTTTTTTCTCTCTCTACCACACACACAAACAAAGCTGCTCAATACATCTTTATGCTACAGAAAATAACGTTTCTAGTTATTCATTGCTCTCTTCATCCTCCGTCAGTCTTCCTCTTTTTCTCTTCAAACACAATTCCAATTTCTTTTTCAGTTAGCCGAACAATGGAAACGGCTTCTTCCAACGGTTCGTCTTCTCTCGTGTCCCCGTATTAATCACAAGCCTTGTCTTTAAAGTGACAATCTACCCTATTCTACAGTACGTTCCCTGCATCTTTGCATTCATAGATCTCTTAAGTAGAAAAAAAAAGATTTTTTTTTTTTAATTTAAAGCCAAATGAAAAAACAAAACAGTCACATGTAACATTTTATTATTTGTGCAGTGTGTTTGGTGCGCTGGTTGACAAAATAACTGTAAATACTGACATGGCTAATCTCAGCCCAGCTGTTGGTATTAGGTCCTTTAATCCTGGTCCAGATCGGTGATGTGCTCACACTGGCTTGGAGACAGATGAGCAACAGCCACCAGGCTGCCAAGTGGGCTAAAGGCAGCAGACTGGCCTGACGCTCACTTTTCGACATGATAAGCTGTATATCCGCCGGTCCTGGAGGGCAACTCGGAACAGCAAAGTCTTTGTGTTGCATCATACAGCTGGTTTGGCTGCTATTTCACTACAAAATGTTGCTATGTTTTTTTTTAAATATATTTTTACAATAAAAAAAAATAAATAAAAAAAATAAAAAACAACAACTGTAAATTTCCTTCCAGTTATGGCTGAAATAAGACAAATAAGGTAGTCTGGCAATAAAACAGTTTTCCATTACAAAATGTCTAGTCCTGTTACACAACAAAACATTGAGTCAAACCGTTTTTAATGAACACTTGCTTTAAGGTCTAAGCACTTTATGACCTACAGTACATGTGATAGATATACAACAACAAAAAAAAAAATCTGTTGCAAACATTAAAGTGTTCTAGTTTGGCAACTCAGAAGATTTAAGAATGAAACAAGCAGACGACCTATGATTAAACCGATAAACTCAAGTTGCATTGACCATCCCACAAGCACACCTGTGACCCATTCTACCTGTCTGAGCTGTCGCCATTGAATAAATTATAGCAGCAACTATTGCTGTCATTTATCACTTTCCTTTCTTTGTCTATTTCTAAGTCAAAGAGAGTGTTTCTCTGACTGGCACAGACTGTAAGCAGCACACAGCTCTGAGAGCAAACACACACAACACACTGTATTAGTTGTGTCAATTCAGTTTGCTCAGATGTTCATTCTCTAAAGCAGGATTGGACCCTTTTGATTTTTTTTTTGTCCCTTTTTTCATCTGATTTTTGTCAAATCAAGTCACATTTGTCAACGCTTTCATAAGCTGTCAATCTGAGTTCTAACTGACATGCCATCATTCATCACAGAGAGCTGCTCCCCTCTGATGAAATGCAGTTCACATCACAGGGATGGTTCTTTTCCCTGCAGGCAATGAAATAACCCTCTAAATCCTGGTAAAAATGACTGCTGTGAGAGGCTGACTTTGCAGTATGAAGAGTTGCACTTCTCTGCTGCTGTCACACGAGAGCCAGTCTGCACTGACTTTACTGTCTAATCTGCATACCACGCCGCGTGCCAAACAGGATTGTGGCCAGTCAGAAGAAAACAAGTGAAGAAAAATAGACAACGCAACATCTGTGTCACACACAGGTAAGGGGGCGGTCAGTATTGTGAGACAGGTAGTAGATGATTGACAGAGGCAAGCACAGACATGGATGCCAACACGTATTTTCTAGATAGGAGGCGTAAAGAAACAGACAATCCTGTCTTAATCTACCCAGATAAGAAAAATCAACCTCGCAGCCGCCACATGCAAACAGACACTGCAAACAACACATACCCAGTTGACTTCAACAACCTGTTCTTTTCACGAAGTACTGATTAATTTACATTCCGATCAGGAATTTTAGAACTATAAAGTAAAATGATCTGTTTAAAGGGAAAACATACGTTCTCCTGATTTAATACAGGTTTTTCTGTATTTTTTCGGCATTTTGCAGAGATCATTTTTTATGTACATTAGCAATTTAAAAAACAGAATAATAAATCCTCTGCTGGCCTTCGACAAACTGACTATACAGGCAGAAGACGCTCAATGATTTAGAATCCGTTTAATTGACTAATTAATTCAACAGTTAAAGCAAAACTAATAATAATAATAATAATGTAACCCTTCCAATTTAAAATAGTAGTTTCAAAGTTGATCTAATTGTAGAATAACTTTCAACACGAAGAATGGCACCCATCGCATTACAGAGCGGCCAAGTTGCTGGATTTCACAAGGAGCACATACAGCTCTAAAACATTAGATAGAACACTAGGCTTGAGCTAAAAAGAAGCCAGTTAGCTTACTTTGGTACTGTACTGGCTGATGCAATGGCTGAGGCTGAGAGATAGAAGGTGAAGGTGACATATAAAAATATAGAGGAAGAGGCCAGTCTAGCAGGAATATTGGGCAGGCTTTTACAAATTGGTGAGAGCTTCCAAAAGAATGCAAGTCAGCAAGATCTTCACCAAGCTAGCTAAATGCACGCTATATATGGTTTACAATAGTGCAGGTTTAACTAAGAGACCTTTGGTGGGCGGAAAAGCACACCAAACCAAATCCATGTATAATTTAACATCCAACATCTAACATGTTGCTTTTCTTTAAATTCTTACATTTCATTTCTTTTTGAGGTACTGATCCACTTTATTATAAATTTACATCCAGGGTGACTTCTAATTTGTATGTACTTTGAATATGATTGATGGTGTTTGTCAATATGGAATACTAAAACTGCAAGGCGAGAAAACATGGAATTAGGAAGAAAGACAGAATAAAGAAGGGGTCAATCAATGAAAGTTGGCTTTTTATAGTTAATAACACCACATCCAGCCTGTGATCTCCCCACTAACAAAGGCTGCACTTATGATTGTTAAGTTGCTCCAATTACTGGCTGGCAGAGGCTTTTGAGGAAAGGACCATTAACCCCGGCATCGGAAGATAACCGAAAACAGCCGGGTGTTCTCTCTCAGGGAATGTAATTGATGAGACACTGTGGAACAACACACCCACTGGAGCGTCCAGTCCCACGGCAAATTATTACAGAATGTGTGGCGTCTACCTGCTTGCTGTTTGCATGATATTTTGCCTGTCTGACTGTATCATACCTACATGATGAATACAGTAGCTGAAGTAAAGTCAATTTTAAGCATCCACTTCCAAGAAAACCACCTCTGTGCATAGAAATATGAAATGTTCCTTCACTTCCCTGTCAGAATAATAATTAACATTAGAAGATTAACATGTGTAAATGTATGTGCATGTCATATTTTCCTGGCAGCACTAATGTACGTAAACACAGCTGCACCCAAAGTGTTTTCAGTAGATATCCTAATCAGCGCCGCAGAAGAATCAGCTCTTCAGACTGACGATGCCGACGACAGCCAACACACACCCTCTGATGCCTTTTTGTGGAAATTCTCTGATTATATTTAAAGTTATGTTGGAATGAAATCCACAGGGTGACAGATGTGAAAAAGGGGGCTAAAAAAAGACTTTTAGGGTAGGGTAAACTTGTAAACATTGTCCCCAAGCAGCAAGAGAGAACTAGGCTCAAATTGAGTTTGCATGTTTTCTCTGCATCCTCTGGGTGCTTCATTCCCTCAGTTTAGCCCTCACACATGCAGGTTAGGTGTATAAAAAGAAACTAAATTGCCTGTAGGTGTGAAGGTATTTGTCAGGCTATGTGTGTGTATTAGCTCTGCAATAGACCGACTGCCTGAGAGTGAACTCAACCTCTTAGCTGGACTTCCTTCTTTGATGTCAGGACAGAATAAGACTGCAGAGAGCGTTCAGGATAGGGCCCAAAACAAGGCAGGGGGCTTCTGAGTTATGTTTGCCCCAGTAATTCAACTTGTTACATTATTAAACTCTGTCTTTTCCAAACAGATGGACAGCCATTCAATTTAAATGTCTGCTGATGAGTATGCATTGATAGTGATCTGGCATCACCATGACATTACACTTGTGTTTTAAGAGGAGGTTTTTTTTAAGTGTTTAATGGATTGCCTTGTAGTGGGCTAAATATATTCAAGTTCCTCAGATACTTCATTACATTGTCTTTGTAGATCCAATTATATTTTATTTAGAGCCACAAAAAGGTTAATATTTTGACTTATTCAGTGGAACATCTATCATATGGATTGACCCTATTGATCTTCATGCTCCCCAGAGGATGAATCCTGAGCCCTGGTGTGGTGCAAACAGCAGGTCAAATGTTTAAGGTATCGGTTTAACTACTTCTACAAGGCAGATTTTTTACTGACACACTGAAGATACCCTGACCTGACTTTAAAGTGAAAATAGAAGAAAAAAATGTATGAACGGCTCTTAAAATATGATAAACAAATAGATTACTTGCCAAATTGTTAAATAACCCTCACACTAATTTTGGGAAAAAATCATTTACATTTTGAACACATTCCAAACACACGTTCAATTGTTACCATGGGTTAAAATCAAAGAGGGCAATTGTTTCAAACAGCAGTAGGGCGAGTGTGGCTCAGATTGTAGAGTCAGTTGTCTCTCACCCGAAAGGTTGGCGGTTCAATCCCCTGCAGCTAAATGTCTGTTGTTTCCAAGGGCAAGACATTTAACCCCAAGTTGTTCTTGCTGCCTGTCAGTGGCATATAGATGTGTAATAATGGGAATAGTAACTTGTGATGGTTACTGTCACTGACATCAGTATGCAAATGGGTGTGAACGAGTAGGTGTGACATGCAGTGCAAAGGTGTTTGTATAACTAGAAAATCATATAAGCTCAAGCATATTTACCATTTAGTTTTGTCTGTATCTTGTAAGTTCTTTTTTCATCATTATTTTTATTGTCTGATTTTGTCTTGCATTTGTCAAAGTTGTACTTTTAACATCTTTGAAAATCAGATCTTGCTCCCAATGATTTCTTGAGATTAAATAAAGGTTGAGTTGAATAAATGAAAGCAGGTTTAAAGATAAATGAACATGATAGTATATGATGGTGTGATGGTGGAACAAAAAGATGAGAAAGCTAGTCTATTATACTGTATATTTGTACTCATATCACTTCAATAAAGCTTTGATACATTTGATACATCATCTTTTGATGACTGCTCCATGATTGAATCTGTGAATACATAAACATCATGCTTAAATCAGGTTTTTGGTGTATTTATTTATAGGACAGCTGAAGATGGAGGAGAATGTGAGTGTTGACATGTTGCAAAGGGTTAGGGGTTGGGGGCCAAGGACAGTATTGGCTCTAAATAGGATGCACTTGCAGCCAAGTTAAACTGGCGTAATGTTCCTTTAAAAAGAAAAGGGCAGGTTGAAATTGAGGAAATGTTATCAGTAAAAGTCAGGTGAGCGCTATCCACTGGTATGCTTTGGTTCAGCAAGATAGATTACTGAGGAGCTTAAAACTTTCCAATATCTGGAATCACATCTCTGTCCCCCTCTGGCTTAATAGACTGAGTCCTATGGGAGCCTGCACTCCTGTGTCACTTTGCTGCACCATAAATTCCCATAATATTACAGCAGAATGGTGAGTGGACTCGCACATTCCCTTCAAAAATGTTTTTTTCAAAAGGCTATGATTTATCCTGTAAGAGCGAGAATCTTCTTTCAGAGCATGCTTAAGAGCTTGAGGAATCTCATCCACCTCGTCAGCCATTTGGTGTAAGTATTAAACCAACCCCCTCCGCCTTATAATCTCTGTACTGGGAGAGAGGGGCAAAAATGTAATCAGCTCAGATAACTGGGCTATCACAGAGGTGTAGACTTCCATATCTCTCATTATTCCCTGCATTTCTTTTCGAATTGGGAACCCCATTTTTTTTTTTTTGCTTGAAATTTTCACTTAGCTCATTTGTCTTCATCCTATATGGCGGCTGTCGGCGTTATTGCCAAGCAAACAGGATTTCTTTGTTTCCTTATCATTTAATTGATCAGCAGTAGGATCCTTAATAATGAATTGTTTCCGAGCAGATTCCTAAATTACAGAGTGCAGCGTGTACTTACAACTTCATTAGGCGAGGTTTTATTAAAGTGAAACATTCATTATCTTGCTACCTTGCGCTTATGCTCATATCAGCAATAGAAACATCAAAATTAAGGCAATATTTCCTCAAAAATTAGCATATTCCTTTCTAAGCAATTACAGCTGGATACATTCTACCGCAGACTATTTGAACTGTTACTTCTTTGTTTGAAGAGTATGCTATGAATTAGTTATAAAGCCAGTGATCCCCTGGCTGCTAAATAGGTTAGAGGAAAAGAATATATAATTATGTACGAGGGGCGATGGGGGTTGTGAGAGAAGGCTCTACAGATGGAAAAAGCAGATAGCAAGATGTTGAAGGGGATACAATAGAAACAGAGAGAGAGAGAGAGTGAGAGAGTGTTTATTCTGGATGGGTGGCTGTATAGTCGCAGCGTTGGTGGGTGGGTGTGCTGTCGAGCGCTGTATGGCTGAGTTGAGCTGCGGTGCAACTCGCACTTGAAACCATCACCCACAGAGAGTTCCTCCAACTGTCACATGCCACTGAACCACGGTAAACAAAACACACACACAGACACACACACACACACGCGCACACATACGCACACATACGCACACACACAGCACAGCCATTTTCATTAACAGAACCACTGGCACACTCAGCCCAGCTGGTCCCTGAGTCGACACTGGAACTGCACATCTGGTGTCAATGCTCTGTTAGAGGGAGGCCATCTGCTTGGATGGAAGGAAAGAAGGGGGGGAGACAGGGAGATGGGGAGTCAAACGAGATCAGGGAGACGAAAAAAAACCCAGGGCTTATCGATACTTGTGCCGTTCAATGCAATGTAACATAAAGGGCAGATATATTTGTCGGTATATGCTATGCGCTCTTTGTGCATTAGTCCTCTCCCGATTAAGAGGATTAGATGATAAAGTCAGGTTAGCTCCGTAAGCATTTGGAGCTAATGGCAATGAACAGATAGCATGTTTACTGACTCTGGCTCTCTGCAAAACATGAATAATGCTTCCTCTAGATAGTCCTTTGAAGTCCTAAGTGAACTTATCCTTACATAATACATAAATACCACTAATAATGTTCTAGTGTTTCAATGTGACAGCACCGTGTATTTAAACATCCACGTTTTTTTTTCTTCACTGTAATGTTTCATGTTATTCATTGTTACAGCGCTAACCAGTCTGTTTGCATTAGATCATTGGCTGTTGAAGGCATGCCCATATAGAATCCATGCAACGCTCCAGTTAATTCTGTTGAGCTGCATTTATACTTCACTGGAAAACTATGCATACAGGAAAACTGTTCATGCAGATCTGTGCAGTGTAGTTGATTGTGAATGGTGACGCAGAGATGCTCCATCTACAGCTCCAAGCATGACACCAATGTTGAGACGCACGCAATGATAAAATCCTCTCAGTCCCCCGTTGATGCACTGATGTGAGCTCAGAATGAAGAATGAAGGACCTGTGGTGGTTTGGAACCACAAAGACTTGCAGATGCGTCAGCAGAAAACTACTCTCACCCTCCTTTTATGGACTCATGATATCTTGTTAATTTCTACTGACCACACTTTGACCCCAAAGTTTGATCCTGACCTTGAGGTATCATATTTGCATCAATTTGAGGAAGGAGGACACAAACCCATGGATGCACCAGGAAGTGCACTTATACTTCACATGCAGGCATATACACACAAACACACACGCTTGCAAACACACAGACCCACACCGAGTGTCTCCTGCCGCCAGTGGCTGACTGAATCAAGCTCTTATTAAACCTTGATCGGAATTCCAGCTTGGGCATTATCCACTTACAGTTATTAATGCTGCAGCTCTCTGGGGAGGACGGAGCATACAGCGAGGGAGGGGGGGATGCACAGCGCACATACAGATACTGCTACAATAGCTTTATTGGAAGGTAGAATTGTTTACATTGCATTCAGGGATGGATGAGGTTTGCATTTCCACAATAACAGGAAAATTGCTTGGGTGAAGAACTGGTCAAAAGCACGTCCACTTTCAAAAGAGACACACAACACCCGGCAAAAAAAAGCAATCCTTTAACAGACACTTTATTATCAAACCAATCACGAAAGTGGTGAGTATCCACAGACTATAACCCTGCACTAGATGCTTGATGAGACATAACAAAATTGCTCCTAAAATCCCAGCCTCAAGGGAGACAAAGAAATTCTCATTTCACTTTCCCAGTGTACTTAAACCTCAGCTGTTAATTAGAAATCCAAAGACATTCCTTCTCTTGGCAAAGTTAATTAAAAATGTGCACACTTTACCGCTGCTATAAAGAAGTATGTAGCAAGAAATACACAAGTAAGAGAGGAATGAATAAGAGGGAAAAGGAGAGGAATTAATAGAGAGCTCATGTTGCAAGTACAGTAATGGCAGACATGGAGGCAATCAGAAGATATTAAGTGGTTGGCTAATTGAAGGTCTGTATGTTCTATGGAAGCAGATAGTTTTAATAAAACCCATATTTATGCTAAATTCATATGTGTGGCCAAGTTATGGAACTGAATTGAATTTGCAATGCATCAAGACATAGGAGCCGAAAGCTGTGTCCGGAAAGTAGAGCAGAATAGAAACTTGGCAGGTATAGATTGATATGATTGGCAGCATGAACGCTTTTGTTAACTGACTGGTTCTTTGCAAAAGCATTGAACCTTGTTTTTTTGTTGAAAATACAGAGAATAATCAGACTATCGAGAAAATAATCTACTTTGGGAAAAAACAACAACATTGTTTTCTTTCGAGTCTTTACATTTGAGTATTTCAACGACCGATCTGCTCTAAAATACGCCAATAGTGAATACAATCGTTGCTTGTACTGTGGCTTCGTGACTCTTCTAAACATACACATGCCATGGTGCACTAAAACCAGAAATGATCACGTCATCTATTTGAGAATTCTTTAAGAAACTTTGTATAGTTATCATCTCCCCCCCCCCCCAACTCAACAGAAAGTGTCCAGATAAGCTCAGGGTAAAGCACAGCAGATCTCTGTCTATTAAGATAATGTACTTCAGAGAATAAATCAACCAGTGTAATGCAACGTCACCACTTTTCCTGAGCATTTCTTACAGCAGCATTTTCTCAGCTTTCAAGTGCCAATAGCAACTACCAGCTAGAACTGAGTGCTCACAATGTATAACACAATGTACAAATAAAGTGAAAGGAGCAATGACAATTGTCAATAGATAGCTCCCACTTACTGAGGTTGAAGTCAAATCTATGTGTATTTCAGTTGTCTATATGCACAGCTCACATACACAAACTGGAAAAAAGACTCTCTCTCACACACAAACACAATTGTCAACACCAATAAACACAAGTTTACAAGAAGCTAAATCATAATGATATTCTCTGTCAGTCGGAGGTCCGCAGATATTTCCTGCCAACGTTTCTCTCATGATAGGAGGGGGTAGACTGATTAAACAGGCATGTCGATTGTTGCCATGGAGATTTCGGATGTTGTCTGTGAGTTTGTGCAGGCAAAATCAGGAAAAAAAAAAAAGTCCTGAAGTCAGGGAATCGGCACGCTGCTCTGCTCTCACTGTACAAGTGAGTGCAGATGAACAACTAAAATATCAAACTTGCCAGAAATGCATTTGAACAATCTGGAGGAGCTGATTGGACCTTCAACGGCTGCCGACTAACGACGCATGATCAAGCTGAAACTCTGCTAGACTTCAAAGTTAGTCTTACAACAAAAAAAAATAAGCTCAAAATCAGCTTGTTTTTTTGTTAACTTTTTTCTTTTGTTAACTTTTTAGCTGCAAAAAATATACGAAAGAGTTTAATTTCTTGTTTTAGTATTTTTCTGTAAGAGCATGTTGATTGTAAATCTAGCAGCCTTGCAATACAAGTATATTTCTTAGGCCACCAAAAAAATAAATAATAAAAATATAACAAATAAATTGTGACAAATGGACAGAGACTAGTTAACTGATGTCATGAACTAATGACAAGTAATATGGTCGACGAGGAATATTTTTATTTATGGAAAACCCCATTAGGCAAAATGCTATCTGTATCTGCTTTTTTCACTTCATTTTTCAATCTGACAAATGGTTTAATAGTGTTTGCATCGAAAGCATTACAATACACAAACTGTAAGCATGTCAGCTGAGTTCCCTCCTGCACTGCTAACTTTAAGCTTTGTGCTTTCAGCAGTTTGTACTTCTTTCTAATCCTTAATAGTCCGTCCAAGAGTTACAGCACCCATAGGTACACCTGCCAAGCCATATGAATTTTCCTCCCTGGGATGATATGATACCAGCAAGGCCTTACTGCCTGGACAACACAGTGATACACGGGGAGCAGTGGCTGCTGAACACGGGCCAGACCGGCTCCGGGGTGGGGGGGTGGGGGGAGGGGAACACATGCTGGGAAAAGGGAAGCGACAACTGCGGCTGGATCTGGCTTTGATGAGGAGGCATGAGAAGAGGGGAGGCTCAGTCTTGGAGGGAAGCAGGTGTGTGAGGAGGTGATAAGGATGCTGTGGCAGGCACCACACAGACACACACACACACACACACACACACACACACACACACACACACACTTGCAACAAATAAACATACTCCTGCAAATACCCACTTGCTGAAACCGTTCATCCAACTTCAACACCAAATTTAAATGGCATCCCTTCAAAAAATATAAATAAAAAAAAAAAAAAACTGAGCTTGCGGGTCCTAACTCTTTTCTGTTCCCTCACATCACAAGGAGACAGACAGAGAATTATGGAGCAAGAAAAGAGGAATTAAAGAGCGGGATGGAGATGATGAGAGAGGGAAAAATGAGAGAGAGAGAGAAGTTGATTTAAGGAGCTAATATTGCTGTAAACACTTCTTCGCAGGGGTAGAGGAGTAAGTGTTAGTGTAAGTGTTTCTGCTTGCACACATATACCACACGCATATACATTTATGCGCAAGAGTTAAAGCGTCCCCCGGGAGTGCTTTGTGGCATTCCGAACAGAGAAAAGTAATTTATGGATGGGATATTTTTTTGGCTGGCTTATTTCAGAATCCATTAAGATTAATTAAGTGTTGCTAAATGTGGTGCTATAGAGTTCAGATTCCGCAGATGCATTCTAATCATTAGCTCACAGTTTATTCGGCCCGCTAAACAGCTGCTAATAGCTTGAGTGAAGCCGGACCAGAGTGTTCTAATGGTGGGGGAACAGTGAGTAAGACTATGGGACTGGTGGATGGTGATAAGTGATTTAGAAGGACATCTAGTGCAGCGTTAATGTACATCTACGATGCAGCATGGATGTAAATCTATACCTCAAACACACCAGTTTAGTTTCCACCTGTCCATGCTTATTAATCAAAAGCAAGGAGATGGAGACTGAGACAGAAAGGAAGCAATTAGACACTCTGTCATCAAATATTTGTTTGTTTTTTTTGGCAGGACGAATGCATTAAAGAGTGAGGGAAGGAGACACAGCCAAGCATGCTCAGCCCACTTCATATCCACTGTTATTTTAGATCGACTTTGCACAAGCAATTAGCGCCAATCAGGGATTAATTGAGCTAACACAGAAGGAGAGGGCTGGTTTTGGGATTGTTCTGCTGCTGCATTCGTGCTCACTCCAATTAAAACATCATCAAGTTGATTGCCTGTCTGTTCAAGGCAAATGTGGGTGGGTGCATTCGTCAGCATAGATTCATATATGTTTGCATGTGTGGATTTGCAGTGTATGTCTTTTATGATTCTGTATCCATCCATGATCCAAACTGCTTATCCAGTTTGTGGTCGCAGAGGGCTGGAGCCTATCCTACATGCTATTGGGCAAGAAGGAGGGGGGTACAATCTGCACTGGTTGCCAATCACAGGAATGACATTGAGGAAAAACAAGTTCTTTAACCAGACAAACGCCCACTCTCACTCCAATCTGTGGTTACCAATTAACCTTACAATTAACCATGTATAGGACATGAGGAATCCAGAGCCTCCATGGAGCGAACCCACATGCATGTCGAGAACATGCAAACTCCACACAGAAAAGGTCCTAACCAACGGGGATTCAAACCAGGAACCATATTGCTGTGAGACAACAGTGCTAATCACTGCAGCAGCGTGCAGCCCCTCTCATTCTGTAGTACCATGGAAATTGAACTGCTTCAGAGCAAGTGAGTAGCTGGACCTTGAGTGGAGATTGCTTTGAGAGCTGCCATTTCCAAGGTCAAGAATTTGAACAGTGGTGCAGTTCTGCAAAGCAGTGTGTTCTCTATTGTTCATTTAGATATATACTTTATGCTTGAGGGGTTTTTGTATAATACTGACAGAAACATGCACTCAAGACGAGCTGAAAGAACTGATTTTTTTCCAACATTGAGGGAAATAAAAAGGAAAGAAAAAAATCTAAATAGATCAAATGTATTATTTTGTGCAAAAAAAAAAAAAAAAACTTACCCATGCTTCAAATAAAGACAGCAGACATTAATAAGCAGGGGTGTAGTTTTATGTTCTACAGTAAAAATGGGGGTTAAAGTTAAGCTAACAAACACTTGCATCAAAGTTGCCTCAGGCTTCTTCCATGTACTGTATAAATCTGAGAAACTGCTACTCTGGTCTGACAAACAGTAAAACCAGGTCACATTTAATGACATAAATTATTTTAATAGTCCTCTCTTGTGCGTGAAGGGAATAAATTCAAACACGCTTACCCACAAGTTAAACTTAATTTGTCAAGAATTATTTTGGTTAATTATACTGCTTAGTCCTACTGAAGCTTAATAATGAATGAATCCATATTTAGAAGACAACTAAATATTTACAAATGCTCCTTTTTTCCAGTAGTGTGACACAAAGCACTCAACCTAGTACAATCTTGTGATTAAAAAAAAACAAACATCTAATATTGTGAATACTTCATGAAAACGTGAATTAACCGAATAAAATATGTAGAGCAGACAAAAAAAGTCATATTTTATGACGAAAAGCATCCTTTGTGGATCAGTGCACAATAATAGACTTACATTGGAGCAAAGTCATGAAAGAAACTGGTCAGCTGAGGCACTCTGAGCCGAACCGACAGAATAAAAAAAAAGGGCTTTTTTACAAGTGCACTCAAACAAACTTGTTCCCTGAATTACAAATTAGTGGTACTGCCTGCAACACTTAAGTATGCTTTCTTCTGGACTTTCTGTCCATTTTTTAACCAGTCATCTCAGATAATCAGTGGACTATTATTATGTTTCAATGTCTTGTATTTTAAAATACATTTTCTTTGATAATGGGTGCCTGCGTATCACATTATCTATTGCGTCATCTTTGTTTTTGATAGAAAACCAGGCATAGTGCGTAAACAGGTTTTCTGCAGGCCTTGTTAAACAGTTAAAAAGGGATTACAATTGCCACTTTCAATTGAGTCTTTTAATGAAAGAGTAGAAGACCAGAACATTATACTTGAACAAAGAGGCACTCTCCATTCATCAAATGCTGTCAAATATTTGGTGGTCAGCAGCATCAGGGTATTGTGACTTCTATTCTAAGCAGAACTTATAATGTTCTGATTATTTTGACTTTCAACTATGACAAAGTTGTGTTAATCAAATGGAATTTACGAAATTTTGCGATCTCAGAAGACACCAGTGACCTTCTTACAACGTTTAACCTCTGCTGAGCTTTCCATTCAGACAGTCAAGCCACAACTTTTTTCTACACAAAAAGCATCTGTTAATAAAAAAGAAAAGACAAACAATCAAATAAGTCATTCCATTATAAAGCAACAAGGCAGTTAGTTGGGATTTACACTTACTTTACTTGCATTATCATGTCAATAAAGGATATATTTTGTATTTTTATGAGCTTGAGTGAATTTGATTTTTCTTTGCATGAACATTTGATTCTGTTTTATTCCACTCTATATTTAAAAGCTGGGAATAAACCTTAATAAACCTATTTTTTTCCTGACATAAAAATAGGCTGATTGGCATTGAAATTCAAACCTAGGCACAATTTAAATTTATTTGTTCTTGTCTTCCTCTGTTCTCCCTTTAGCTGCTGCATAGTCACTGAACTTATCACTCACTCCAGGACACAATGCTTTCCACTCGGCAAATGACTGGAATGAATGGAGTGGTTTTGTTAATTTAGTCATCTATTTATTTTTTTAAGCAAGTGGCACACCTTACAATATAGTAAACAGATTATTTTAAAAGCTCCACAACATTGCACACTGGTGGTTCCTTCATATAATAGACTTCATGCAGTTGATGAATTGGATTCTCGATTTCAGAAAATACTCAAAAGCATAAGCACATAATTGTCTCATTCTAATATTAAGCAATCTCCAGCAGCTGTCTCAAAGTTTAATAACTATGATTGCAAATACTTCAGCTGCTCAGTCAAAACAAATTCTTAATTCCAAATCAACAGAACAGTCTGGTCAAGTATTTGTGCCTTAATTATGTTGTTACAGTTACTGGAAGGGAAATGGTTTGATACCCAGAACACATAAATATTTCTTAATTTTACCTCATAGAAGCACAGTCTAGATTCTCAGTCTCTAACACGTTAGATTGATCGATAAGTTCTATATTACCACAATAAAAACACAATTTTCAACATTGAGGCTGTGCATTCAATCAAAAACCTTGTTACATTGAACTAGATACAAATCGTAATGTGTCAAGACAAGCAGCACCACATATTTCATTATATTGTTTGGGAAGTTGAATTCTGTCATGAGATAATTTATTTCAACAGTAGCTTTGGAAGTACCCATTTAAACCATTTTAATACTACATTTCCAATCCGAAAGTTCAACAACAACAGCTGTGTAAATATTGCGATGAAAAACCTCCTTTGAAGACCATTTCTCAGAGGAACAAAACATACAGTTTGGTGAATAAGTTGGGTCCAAGTTGAGTTTATACCGAACAGTTTAAAAAAAAATATGACAATTGTTTACAGCAGCAACAGCAATGACAGTGAGTGATCCAGACATAAAACAACATTGTCATCCTTTTGTCATTGGTATTCGTGTAAGGATTAGATCACAGCCGCAGCCTGGGGCAAGGCTAAAAGAGCACTTCTGACCATACATCGCCTCATCTGTTAGCGACGGAAGCGTCTGTTACTCATTAGGCAGAGGATGCAGGCAGGCAATCCAAAAAAAAAACAACAACAACAACAAACCGATTGTTTCAGGGGCTTCACAACCCCTCATGACACTGACAACTGCCTCCCCTACCCGAGCACCCATCAGGGGAAAATGATGAGCTGTATGTTTGTCTCTACTTTATATGCATTTCTGCACACTCTGACAGAAACCTGTCAACTGTGGGGCTGGGATGATTTTCCACTGGCATCCATGGAGAAAATCCTGGTTGGATTCAGAGCTGCCTGGCTTTTTCTGATGTGTAAGAGTGCTGAAGACAGGCCTAGCAGGTTTAAGCAGATTAATTAGGGTGTAGCGAAGACTGTGAAGAAATCTCTCTTCCATAGATGCTATATCCACTGACACGGCTCTACATGCAGGCGGGTCCCTGAAATCTGCACACTATACCACCCGCCCCTCTCTCTTACTCCCCCAAAGATACACTATATATTCTCCACACACACACAAGAGAGGAGACACTGTTGGAGGGCAAAAACTCTGTCATGCCCCCTACTCATCCTCTCTCTCCAGGGTTATTCCAATATCCATTCACCCCTCCCTTTTCCCTGAATGTGTTTACCCTCCCTGCTTCCCTCTCACCCTGTTTTTTGCTTCGAACACATTTCCCCCCTAAGTTGTCCTACAAGGAAAATGCAACCCTAGCAGGAATGAGTTTAACTTTCTGTTTCTTTATCAGATCATTGTGTTGATGTAAATGTATTTACTAAAGATTAGAATGAAAAAAAAAAAAAGTTTTAATGAAAGAGAAACAGAACATGCAAAGATGCCTAACCGTAGAAGTGGTGCAATTTGAAATTGTAAAATTAGGTATCTAAGATTGCCAGTTGGTTCTTTTTGGAGAAGATGGGGTGCTGCTTTCAAGAAATACAAAGTTTCTCATAAGCGAGAATCCAAACTGAAGAATCCTTCCAAAACACATTCCAAAACTTGTTATTCTTTATTTAATTTCTGCGAAAATATACCCATCATATCTCACTGCACTGATTGATATTGAAAAAAGACAAGAGCAAAAAATAGAAGCACCCCCCCTCCTCCCCCCTGAATCCTCATCACCATCATCATTTTCATCATTACATGAAATATGACCGAGAGCATAATCCCCACAATGCCGTGCAAATGTCGACGTGAGTTAGCATCAAGGAGACACAAGAGATATGCATGCATCATCTGGCCAGGAGAACATCACTTGTGGGGAGACAGCCAGAGGCCCTAAGGAGGAGAAACAGAAAGGAGGGGGGGTAGGAGGGAGGGGTGAGGAGGAAAGGCTGAAGGGGGAAGAGTAGAGGGAGTGAGGGCTGAAGGGTGCATAACAACAGACGGGAATTGTGAGGAAAGTGGGGAAAAAAAAGAATGAGGTACAATATTTGGGAGAAAAAAAAAATTGATGAGTGTGGATATTCACCGTGGAAGAGGAAGGGAAATAATACAGAGGCAATCAGAGAAAATGGAGGAATATTATCCCAGCGCTGCATAATCTCTGCAGATTCTAGCATAATGCATAATCTCCACAGGTTCAACAATACACCATGTGGCCTAATTCCGAGCCAATTATAAAGTGTGTGCTGTTTGGTTGGTTTAAATGTGTACATTGGTATGGATTGGATGAGGAGGAGCTTGAATTTAGGATTTGGCTGGTGTGTAAGGGGAGGGTAGGGGGATTGTCTTCTCAAGGGTGGAGACAGCTGGGGTCCCCATGCATGCAGCATTCCTCCCTTTAGCCTTCTCTATACTCTAATGCCCTTCACTGACCAGATTAAAGCCCAAATGACAAACGCACAAAGGCTGATAACATCTGTTCTGGAACACACTGTCTATCCCTTTCCATGCTGAGCTCTGTTGGTCACTTCTCAGTTCCAGTCCCCATGCGGACGAACATCTGCAGCGATGGACTAGTGCACATTAACTACTGGAGCATGAGACCAGGCTAACCCACTAACCACAAGAGCACCATACCTTACACAGCGACACAAGAGCTTTATAAAAATGCTTTCTGCATTGTTAGCTTCCGCGTAATCCAAGGTATCGCACCTGTAATCGTCCAACTAGAATGTGTTCTTTACAACTGCATGGTCCAATAACAGTGACTCATTCTGAAGTTCAGTGTTTAGATTTGGCTACTGTATGGTTTTCCTGAAGACACATAGTAGCTTGGGTTATAAAGGTTTTCAGCGAAAAAGTGTTAAACAAAAGAAAAAACAGTAAAGTGTACTGGGTGTTAGGAGCTACCAAATGCTGCTATTGTGGAACATCCACTTAGGCGTGTTGTGTCTGCTTCACATTTGCTCTCAGTTCAGCCTTTGATAACCCTTTTCCTGCTGGAAAAACACTGGTGGTGAAAAATGTCTTTGGCAGAGAAATGTTCCACTTGTACAACAAAATGCAATTACACGGCATGCCATGCTTCTTTGTGAACTAGTGTAAAGTGTCTCAAAGTATAAAGCTAAGCCTGTATTGGCCCTGTAGCTCGCTACATGTGCTTCCTGTCACTTTTTATTCTGATAAGGGAATTTTACAGCTACTGTGAAGGACTTAAGAGTCTACAGCATGGAGCAAATTGAACATGGAGTAGCACAGCAAAGATTCCATGTTGAGGAAGGTAACAGATCAATATGAGAAACCCAGATACTAAATGGGTTTAAATATTTCAGTTTATAGATCCAAGTTAACTTGTATTGAAGAACATGTGCTTGTTGGAGGTGAGGCTATATTGTAGGGTCATAGCATGGAGAATATGAGCTACTTATGGAGAAGAACATCAATGTGTGTGTAAGTAAGATCAAAACATTGCACATGGTCTAAAGACAAGAATAACAACACATGTAGTATTTCATTGGGAGCGGTTAGCAGACTACCAACATGTTGTTACCTCTCAGTTTTCAGACTTAGCAGCTTGGTCTGTTGCCCTAAGCTTCACAAAATGAAAACCATGATACCACTCTAGCATTAGTCTGACACAAACAGAGCTCCAAGCAATTAGGCCGTGATAATTAGGCGACAACCAGGTGGGATTTGAAGGGCGATGCTTTCCAGTAAAGCTATGACTGACTTTTAGACGTAAATACATTGGATTGGTTTATACATATAAACATACTTCAGGACATGCTAGGGTTGAACAATTTGTTTCAAGATCTTTTACATCTGGGATATGTATTGCACATTTTCAACACTAAAAGAACAGATACATTTTTATTAGTAACAATTTCATTTTAAATCACACAACCATCTTTTTTTTTATTATGAAGTGCCTAAAGTCATGTTCTGATTTCAAACTTATTGCCATGTCGTAATGGACCATATATGCACATGAGCCCAAACAAAGAGAATAAAACACAAGGAGACCAGTCAACAGGATGGATTTCCATTGTCCTTAAACTTTAGTCCAAGCAGCTAACATCATCTGTATACATTGTCACATGTCTTTCACAGTGCATCTCAGCAATAAGCTAGAGGACTACCTACAGCATTATATGTTGACACTTTGGGCCACTGAACAAACTCCAGGAAGAAGTAGTTAATTGTACGGATGTACTGACTCAAAGCTGTGGCTTTAAATCTGACATCGAGCCCACTCCTTTCATCGCAAAAGTAATCATTACATCCCTTAAACAAACAGACACATGTTGGATGTGATGGAATATTATTTGCTGCCTTAGTGTAATTACACCCTGTAAAACAGTGGTGACTGCATTGACACACTGGCGTGATGATTTGTTGGTCTAAAAGGTAGGCTACAGAAAGGTGCTCACTCGGACTTGTACAGAGCATTTATTTATGATCTATCCTTTTTTACCCAGGTAAAAAGCACGAGAAAACAGATGCCTGTGTATGGACTATGCTGTTGGATAAAAGGAAGATACTACGTTCGGCGTGTTTCATGAATTAATCAAGCTTCCGGGTACTCCTTTTTCCTTTTTACTCACTGAGGTGTATCCAAGGATGTCTGATGTCATCTTATTGCTGACCTCACCCCAAGACTCTCCACCTTTGTGTGGATCGGAGGGCAGGATGGATAGAGTTGTTGACAAATTCTGGCTAAACTGATGGGATGGAGGTGAATGAAGAGGCGAAAGGAAGTCTGGATTGTGACACTTAGCAGTTCTAACAGAGCTATGGCCTAGATTGGAGGAATGTTGGGAAGGGTACATGAATAATAAACCAGCTGAAGAGTCCCTCTGGCTGGATGGTGATGTTCTTCACTCTCATCACCCCAGCCAGATTGGAGACCTCTGACGAGGGGGTTTAAGCTTATTCAAATAAATGGAAATGCACCATGAAAAGATGTGTCATTTGAACATAATAACTGTCACTGAGATTAAGAATTGCTTAATATACTAGAAACGAATCAAGAAAAAAAACATTTTTGTTTGGGACTGTTGCAACGTCCCTGGGTATGTTCCTTTTTCAGTCATAAAACATCTGCCTGAAGATGCCCTCCAAGTACCAAGACATTTCTCTGTGCGGAGATTGCACATCAATCACTGCACACAGGAACAATTATGAAGCATTATCATTTCGCTAAGAGACACATGACTTGGCTTAGTCATACTGAAATGCACACAATCACAGTCAAATAACAGGCACTCATACTGCACACACACATTCATGTCGTATAAACCCATGGATACTCATAGAATCAGTTTGAATATTACAAATGCATTTTTTCCTTTTCTTTTCCCGCGACCGTAATCCCCTCCGAATATTGATAACTGAGTTTATATGACAGTTATGAAACATAGCTGCATGTAGCTCTCTGGAAATACAAGGCAACACCCAGCTTCAGCTCCCACAGCTGACAGCAGCAATAAGTTACAGCTGTATCAGTAATAGTGTGAAGGCCTCATTCAAGGTCTGCTAATGGAGAAGCTTAAGACAGCGCCAACTCATCTTAAAGGAGATGTATGGTCATATTTCAATTTCAAATGTTGAAACACAACTGCATTAAATTATAACTCATAATATGATGTGTAAGGCTTCACAGTATACAACCTTGAAAGGCAGACAGCAGCGAGCAATTAATCATTTTGTGATCCGTCATATTGAAGACGGATTGTGTCGTGTGGTGTTTGCAGAGTCCAAGCACAAACATGGATACTGAATATGAAACCATCTAGTGTCTTCAAAGCGTTGGAAAAATTAAATATATAAGACATATGAAAGAAATAGCTGGATTCATTTCATCCACACAGTCTACTCTTGGGCTAGTGTAACAAAGGTATGGCAACTCAAGGCTACTTTGACAGCAAACATATTTTTTCCCTGCTGTACGGAAAAAAAAAAACAAAAAAAAACTGTCTGTCAGATAGGGACAGAGAAACTGGCAGCTGAACCCTTTTGCTGGAGGAATTTCAATCTGTAGGCAGGACACCTTAGGCAGACAGAAATATTTGGTTTATTCATTACAGGGCTCCTCAGTCACATGCTGTCACCGATGCATGGGAGCAGCTTGACCCTGTATGACCTCTACCAGAGTTTCACTGGTGACTTCCCAAACACAACTGCTGTAACACTAATGGATGGAAGTGACTGCTGCTGTCTTTAGAGGGAGTACAACCTAGTCTATCATCAGCCATGCATCCTCAAAACGAGGTTTAACGATTTACTGTGCTTGTTCTCCATCGTTTCATCATAAACAAGGATTAGAGAATGTTTTATGCATTTTATTTGGGAGCATTTTAAAAAAAAACAGCCCTTAACTTGATGATGCATTAAATTAAAAGTATATCTACAAAGATTTAATCCTTTATTCAAGGGCAAATGGAAGAAATCAAACCAGCTGAGTACAGCATTAAGCCAAATGATATCATTTAATCATAGTTTTGCTTCAATAGACCAGTTTCTGTTTGGTAAGCACTCTTTTTGTCAAGGAAAAATGCTGGCCAACAAATATCTTTTGTCATAATTTTCCAAGAACAATTTATAACTGCCTTTTGATGGGGGAAGATATGTAATGGTGTATTATTGAACTTACATTTCACATTTGATAAGAATATTTCTCAACTGAGGTAAGAAACATGTAAAAAGATGTAATGCCAAACAGAAATAAATTACGTAAAAGGCAATTTCTTGATAAAGCAAATACTCATATAAAGTGAAGTTCCACTGGTTCTTAGGATGATGTTACCACCTGAAATAATTTCCTAGTTCTGATGTACACTCAGTGTCCTCTTAATATGGGACACTCATTTATCTAATGGAACACAGCAGCACTGCTGTAACCTTGTTAATTACAATGCAAAAAACAATGTTTTCTTCATTTGAGATGTGTTTCTGATATTTTAAACCCATTGTTTATCAAATATACCGGAGCCATATATGAATTATGACAGTATGCTGTGTTTTTTAATGTATCAGAATGTACTGAATTATAAAGTTGTTGATAATAGTAAAAACAAACCAAAACATTTAAAATCATCATTTAAAACTTATAATGACAAATTTACAGTATACTAAAAGGTCAAATCTCAACTTCAGCTTTTCTTGTCCCTGTAGGGTGGTTGGTTCTGTGGCAACGCAGAACACGACAAAAAAGGACAAAGGACAAAAGTAATTATACAAAGTTAATACAGTAAAAATGCAAGAGGCACTGAATACATCAGGCCCTGAGAAACAACTGAGACCACTGACTGAGGTTTACAGCAGCTTCCATAAAACTAAGGTGCTGAGAATCTCAAATTACATCTTTTGATTTAATTGTACATACGGCTGTTTTTTTTTGCTAGACAAAAATACAACCTTTAACACAGTAAACCCAGTAAGTTTGTGTCTTCACACCAGACATATGTTTCTTCCAACCAACTGTAAGAAAGTGCACTAGAGCTCTTAAAGGTGTTTGCATGGTCCAATTAACACCAGATGCTAGCCCTTAGCTAACTTACCAAATCTCATACTGCACAGACCTCCAAGGAGAGAGCATGGTCCAGTTAGCACCAGATGCTAGCCCCTTATCTCACTGACTTCAACACCCCCCCCCCCGCCAAATAAAAAAAAAAAAAAAAAAAACATGAATAAGTTCCGCTTGCCTGGCCTGGACACCTCTATATTTGGACTGTTTTGAGCATTAGACCAACTTAAATAAAATTGAGAATTGAGACAACCTACAACATTGAGGGACTATTCAAAAGGTTGTGACCATTTTAACAGCCATATTGTAGACTAGAATTATTATTGTACTGTATACTACTTTTGGAAGCAATGGCATGCAGTATTAAGAAAATAAAAATTAAAACAATTGGGTTCTGTGACTCTAACTGGAGTGAAAATGCAGATGGAAATCAATCAAATATTATTACATACTATTTGACATCCTGTGTGACCTCACAGCAGGTAACGACCCATTGTCCTCCTACCTTGAAGACATGTTCATTGTGATGAAGGCAAAATAAACTGGGCAAAATAGCATCCATGAATCCATCTTTGTTTTAATGCTACAATGACATGTTTGAGCTCTGACACATTATATTTGTGGAATTCATCTCTAAGAGTTTTTCGCATTTAATGTGTATCTGATGTGTCTGGGTTGACTGTAACTTAGGGCTCTGAGGTCTCCGAGTTGAAAAAAAGTTAAATTCTGAACTGACAGAAGCTCTTGGAAACAGCAGCTTTTTCTCTGTTGCCTGATCTCTGAAGAGCTGGAGGGTTGTCTTTCCCAACAGCATGGTCAAGAAAAAGAAAAAGAGAGAAAAGCTAGTAGTGCTTATTACTGACCGCCCGGAGGCACAGTACTTAATTAAACAGACAAAACTTGCCTTGACATACACAGTAAACATCAAACTTAAAGGAACATTAGAGGGGCACTTGAGCCTTTGGGTAGATCTTTTAAAAGTTGATTTTAGTTACAGCTGTGGTTTTGATTGCCTTAATGTTGCTGATAAAGTTATACTTGGCTTTCTGGCCCACCACAAATTGATAGCGGATCATTAGCTTCTGTGTTTCAGCAAAATGCAAAGTATCTCTTGGGGTTATTAGGAACAGATAACTACACGGGGAAGAATTATGGAGTGCCTAGTGCTCTAGCAGTGCACAAATCTTAGACCAGACTCAGGCAGCAATGGGCACCTTGACCTGATTTGCCCCTACTGACAATCAGGGGAGGTATCTGTTTTTGTTGCTTTGGGAAGTAAATGCTACCATTGTTTGACTCTTATTATCTGTTAATGTGAAATTTTTATCTCCTGAATTTCTTTTTGATATCAGGCAGCCCTGATAATACCAAACATGTCTGATACTTGAAATCTTGATAATTACGACTGTTCTTTCCCAACGAGACCACAACAGCCAATGACAGATAGCAAGAGAGAAGGAGCTTGCATGCTATTAATCCCATCGAAACTTCTGACTTAAGTATGGAATATTGATGTTGACTATGTCTTCATAAACATGTATCGCCAAGCCTCACTGTGTATTGCAGTATTGTTTCTTCTTACTGCCAGTAATTAGGACAGAACATTGCAGTCAGTTGTGCTTTGGTTATACCTGAGATCACATGAGCTCCTACTTTGTTATAGTTTACATTTGGTGTTACACATGTAGTATCATATTAATAATATCTCATTCTGGGGTGGTATCCACTTTTAAAGCTATTTAAGCATGCTTGTTTATGAGTATAATGTTTTATAACTGGAAAACCAGATTTCGAAATTCCATTAGTCTGAGTCTGGCCTTAAAGTAGTTGTCTTTGCTTAAGGATTCAGTATCTTGTGATAGTCATTAAATTTGAGGCAATCAATTCAAAAATTAAATAAATCTATTATAATTTGACACTGACTGCTATCTGCAAAGGCATAATATTGAGTTAAAGATGAGTAAATAAACTTAACCTAATCATCACAGGAGCAAAAAAAAGACCAGTTCCGATGAGCTTGATTCAGAAAACCCGGCACTCTGTGGCGGATTAACGAGAGCAAGGCAGAGGAAGGCAAACAGGGGATAAGCACACAGGAAGGCTGTTGGACTGGCAACAGATGGTGCAATGTGGCCAACCTATCTACTCACAGAAAACATTGACAATCTGCCTGGGAACACACAGGGCTGGCAGGCACTTACTTTGGATGTTGTCAATGGGTACGAATGAAATGCCTGATTGATGGCAACTTGCCACTTTCCAAAACACCAGAGAGAGTGTCTCCCAATGGAAACCCTACTGAACCTTACTGTAAGTGTTGTTCTACATTTTCAGAATCTCAAAACTCGCACTAAGTAGGTGCTTAATAATATTAGTGGCTAACAATAACCCCCGTTTCTGGTATCACTGCTAAGATCCCACCCAGAACTCCGGCCTGGATCTAGCGGAAGCTTTCTAATCCACTACCCACATGGTGTTTGCCTGTCGTAAAGCTCAAATATGGAGGTGGGGATAAATGATGCCTTCCACTTTGGAAGAGAACACTGTTTCATGCCTGGAGAAAGCAAGGCTTTGACTCTTAAATTATGCAAATTAGGCTACTGTTCTCTTCGCAGTCTTCAGCCTTGAGTGGCTCAAAGGAATGCCCGTCATTGAAGAGAGAACAGTGACAACAAAGCAGATAAGGAGGATGAAGATGATTTCTCAACAGGGAAGCAACACTACAGAGACTGAGGTCACATTTAGACTAACTTTCTACTTTCCTTCCTGGCTAAATTGAAAAATATCACCGTTCTAAAGTGTATTTGCCCTTTTCAGGCGGACGTATGAGGAAATAAATACCAATGTTGACCAGTTTTTATTACAAAACACAATTCAATGTATAAGAGACGATCCTATCTTTAAAAAAAAGACTTCACATATGCGTCACTATCCCTGTTCTTGCTCAGTATGTGTTCACGTTATAATTAAGTACCTGGTACTTCAAATTAAAAGAATGCGTAGCATCATTCTCAGTGCATTCTCAGGATTTTTGCATGTAATGTTAGTTTCCATTGAGACACGTATGAAAATGAAGAAGAGGAAACAGTCTCATGTTGAAAATCACAGATCCAATCCAATCCAAACAAAAACAGATTTTCTTTTTTATATTTCAACAACAGCAATTAGTTAACACATTTGCCAAATTTTGGTCTACCCTCGCCTTTTTTTATTTGATGGACAATTTGAAGTAAGGAGATGGACATTTTGCAAAATGTCATACAATAGATGTTAAAGTGAAATTACTTAAATTCTTAAATCACCAAGAAAAAATCAAAATGAACACTTCAAGAATAAAAAAAATGTAGCCACTTACTAACATTCTTCCCCAATTTATACACGTACATCTTAGAATAAGTACACTTTTGAGTGAAAATAATTTGACTGTGTGTTTGAAGGGCAACAGGATCAAACAAGTGACAAAACCTCTAAAGTGGAATCTCCACATCTCAATTTCAGTTTTCAGAGCCTTGTTGAGGATGAGTCCACTGTCATTTCCAAAGACAAAACCAAACCAAAACTAACGTATGGATACAAAAAATATATATTATGAACCCATAATACAAGAACTTTTTTTTTTCATTTGCCATGCTGATATGGCTCAATGGATGACAATGACTGTCTGTTGGTCTGTGTCATCTTAACAACTAACCTATTACATGGTTAGCAGTGACAATGTGTGGCAATTCATGTGTCCAAGATGATGAATCTTGAATGAGTGTCTCTCATATGTTTCTTTCCAATGAAAACTGTTTTCACGTTCAGTAGCCTACCCTGTGCTGTAAATTTGCAATTTGCAAAATTGCAATTTCATCTGTGCTGTATGTTTAACATGGAGCATATTTGACAATAAACAACCTTGAAATTATCTCAGCAACTGATTGATGGATCGGTACAACATTTTATACAGATATCCATCTTATGCCATCACCATGTCTAACATTTAATTTGTCCAGCACTTTATGACTGCATAGTGCTTTGCTTCTTATCAGAAACAGGTCCACCTCATGTTTAAGGCTATGTAATGCTGCAATGTAATACACCAACATGAAATGGATATTTCATGATTTTCAACCACATCCCAATCTGTCCAAGTTATGTAGTGCCTGCAGTGGTAATCATTGTTCCCTGTCTTATGGTTGCCTGGACAAACTACAGGCTATTTCGCTTTTGATGTCTAGTATCCACCTGCACCTGTATTGCAAATCTTATTAACAGCAAAAAGTGACGCAAAATATGAGTGTAAAGGATTTCATCATGGAACATTCATTTATCATGTTTACAGTCGTTGCATGGTGTAAGGCTGATGAAATCGTGGGGAGCACACATACAAATACATCCTGACAAATTTAACTATTGCTACTATGGCTTTGCTAGCAGGGCATTCGGCCCTCCTAACCAGTATAGCAAATATTGAGGAATAAAATGCACTGCACTTATTACCATTGACACTGATCACACATCCACAAAAAGGGAGCTAAACTTACTTTTGAATGTGAATATGTCACAGTTATATTTACAGAACTGTCTTTGTAGGCTTATTAGCATTTTGATGTCAGCAATTAGTTCAAAGCATTGCAACATACTGTATATGTTCCGGGAGTCAGGAGCAGCTTAAAAGACAGTAGATATGTTTTATTTGTCAATGAGATTTCTGCCATCAATCTTAACATCTAGTCTTATTTATTGGGTGAAACTCAAAATGGCTACTTCATTTAGCATGGAAAGCATTAGTAGCTTGACAGCAATATTTGCTTGACTTTTGAAGCCATGAGTTTATTAAAAATATTTTTTTTTCAGATGTTGGCTCTGAATCAACCGCTGTATCTCAAGTAATTAATCTTCAACTTTTTTTTTTTACCAATTTTTACCAAAATTCTAAAAGCACATGTCACTAAGGATTATAATGTGGACTCAAGCTTCATCTAACTGTGGCTGTTTGTGACTAAGAGAATTAATTGACGATTGTCAAGCTGAGCGACTTTGCTTCTAATTCATGTAGCACAGTCAAGCAGCGGGGGCTCATCTTGCTCTTGAGCTTTGCACTAATGAACCCCCTTGCATCCGCCGCCCCTCCACCCACACCTCCCTTTAACACATCACTGTTTTTTTTCTGTTTTTCTGTCTATTCTTAATAGTTGGAGAGAGCTGTTCTAATTCCATCAACAGCCACTCGGTCTGATATTTAGTGCCAGTCCACTAGTGGCCTGGAGGTCACACAGTTGTTTATTGACGTCGCCTGTGAAGTAGTACTCAGCTGCAGAAAAAAAAAAAAACAGACTGAGGATGTGAAAAGCTGGCTCTGCAGTCAGCCATGTTTGATTGCACACTCTGACAGCAGGTGACAGCTGATTATTAAAATCACATACTTGGATTTCAGAAACAAGCACCATGCTGCAACAGAACGAGAAACACAATAAGACTTGTTTGCCAAGCAAAAATACAAAAACCTTCTAATATTAAACAGACATGGCCTCATTTCAGAGCGAAATGGCTGATGTTATCAATTGTGTCAAATATGCACCCAACAAGACGGAGCAGGAAATAGAATTTCAACAAGGGGGAAAGATGTGTGCCCTGGTCTATCAGCTGACACAGTACATGTTCCCTACTGGCCCAGGATCAAATTTGCTTCCCTACAGTATCTTCCTTTTAGCTTTTTTTTATTTCCAGACTGAGAAAAACATGGTAGAAAACTCTTATCTAGGATTAGTTTTTAAGTTAAGCAAAGTATGTGTTCAGTGTAAACCACTTCCCCCATGCTGTAAGATACTTGCAGTACGCTGCAAGATTTAGCAAAGATCAAATAACCATGCAGATGGATAAAAATATGTTAATACTGTCTTTATGGACTTCATAATGTTTTGAAGTGAGCCTTAAGCGAGATGATTAAACCCAAGAAGAACAAACATCGCTGTAAGACAGAATCTCCAAAAGGAAAGAAAAAAATCTTCAAGTACTTTTAAATGTGTTTGCAGCAAATAGAGGACATTAAGAAAAGGAGCAAGGTTTATTTTATTTATTTTTTCTCCAAACTGAATGTTTTTCCTTTCAGATTTTTTTTGGCATATTCATCTTTTTTCAAGTTTAAGAGCTCAATCCCAAGACACAAAAAAAAATTGCCTTAATACTGTATCTATTGAGTCTCTGTCATGGGTACAGCTGGGTATTGTACAGCATGACTGTGTGGAACAAAGTGTTTCTTGGTAAGGTTCAGTTTACTTTCACTTCAAGAAAAAACAATTGTCAGAAGGTAAATTATTTGTTTTTGTGGGGCTGCCAGCTGTAGATTTGTCTGGCATATCTACATCATTTACATATTTCAATCTTTTCTCTCCTCTTAAGCAGTTGAAGTGGTTTTTTTTTCATCACATGAAATGAATGACACCTTCTCAAATTTCACTCAGACTGAAGCTGAAAAAATGCACGGCGAACCACCAAATTTGAGCTTGTACAGCGCAAATGTACCGCAGGGAGCAGCAACCCGTTGGTTAGTGGAATTTTCTAAGCCACTGGTTGAGATACAATGCTGCAGCCCATTAGAACATTTTAAGGATGTGTGTGGACTCTGAAGAAACAGACCATTTTGAGCCAGGCTCACTGTCAGAGAATCCCCACAGCACTTTCATCTACCCGCTCGCTCCCACCCGCAGCATCGCATGACAACTTTGGCTGCAGCAATACTGGCAGGATCCTGCAGCCCCTGGAGGAGTCATGCGATTATGCATCCCTGTAGCCATGATATTCTGAATTTCACACAGAAGACTAAAGGCTGGATTGGTTGTACGGTCTTTTATGTGAGAGACAATCCAGAAAAAAAAAAAAAAAAACCTTTCGACACTGTCTGCACAAAGAGAGACAACAGCAAACTAAATTGGTTAGTAAGAGTTTTTTTAACCAGCAAATAAACCTGAAGTAACTTTATTTGTGGGCAAAGTGGTGAGCTAAATATCTTGATATAGATTATGCCAAGCAATGACCTTGAAGAATATCTGGGGTTAGAATAGAAAAGATAGTTCAAAGACAAACACAGTCAGCTTTAAAGGAGATTGACAATAAGCACAAAAATCTCAAAGGCACTTCACATAAAGAGCACCTTGGAAACAGGATTTTAGATTGCGTGGTTGGTCTGTTGGTCATATAGCAGCCTCGGAAAAGAGAGACTTATTGAAGTATGAAGTGCACTCCAAAGAGCAAACACCGGTCCCTGAGGAAGACCCATACATCAGCAAAACACATAATTCATGAAGAAAAAAAGGCTACATGAAAATAAAGCATGACATACAATACATCATTCAAAAAATAAAAGAATATCATTCAATAGATACTGTATGAAAGATTTGAGGAAATATTTAAGCAGCTTTGAAGCAAAAATATAAGCATATTCCATATGGACTTCCTGATATACAGATGTAGCTCTGTAGGTTATGCTAATATCTGTAAGGCCTATTATATGCGATTATAATGTGAATAACCTACCGTTTGCTGCTTACACATGAGAGAGCGAGTATCTCTTTTCTAACGGAAAATAAAATGTTTTGTAGTAAATAATTGCTACTCCTTCACTTACAATGAATATGACAAATTGCGCCAGAAATTAATTCAGACTTCCAGATTGAGCTGCAGACTAAAAATGAGCTTTATTGTATTTAAGGAGAACCAGAAAATCCCTACAAAATCCTTCTGACACATTTATCGTGTTCATAAAGTCGGACTGTATTCAGTCAAGGGAATCAGTGGAGCGGCTGTAACATTTGTCTCTTGACACTGTGACGACAGTTTTGGGTCTCTGGATTCTTTATGAGAGAGAATTATTCACTATCTCCAAATATAACCGGACTGTTTAATATGAGCAGTGTAAATGTGACGTGTAAATTCTTATTACAGGGAGACTATAGTTTAATGAACTGCAGTGTGAAAAACCGCCATGTTGTCTCTTTTAATAGGTAAAAGTTTTAAACTGCAACATGGGCATACACTATACACTTCCTATTTGTGGGCAGACTTGTGTCCTCTCATATGCCCGGCACCTTTAAAAGCATTTCCAGAACAATTCACCGTTATTGATTAGAGAGCAAGGAGGGGGAATCAGTAGCAGTAAAAGAAGATAAGAAAGAAATAAAAGTGTCTAATGTGGAAAAGGCAATACGACGAAGAGGATGAGGATGTGGGAAAGAAAAAAAAAAACGTCTTGACTAATTTACCATTAGGGTTCAAGACTCTTGCCTCACTTTTTCTTGTTCCTATTGTGTGATGGAAGAAGTGCAGACACCAATTTCAGTATCAGAAAAGCCTACAAAACAAAAACATGGCAATGGACAATGACTTTCCTGTGTTACAAGGTTGCCAGTATATGTATGAATCCAATAGACTGACTATTTATAGACTATTTTTTACATTAACTCACAAAGCCACATTGTGCCATGCTTCCACTGTGGCTGATCCTAGAAACCACTTTTTTAGAGCAGCTTAGAACTGATTTCAAGTTTTTTTTAAATCGCTTTTATCAAAAATAAATAGGATGTGAAGGCAGATGACAGATAATATACAATGTCAACAATTATGAGAACATCGTGCAGTGGAAATACCAAGCAGTATAAGAGAAAGGGAGTATTCAAATATTCAAGGTTTCGAGGTCAAGTGGTAGCTCTGCTGCTGCCAAACAAGGTTAGTAGTAGAGGTCTACAGCTAATATGAGTATTTTTTTAATTCCACTGTAAAGAGAAAAGCACTCAGTGGCGGTCGATGCAAAGGTTCACATATTAGAATCAATATTGGATAGACAGAAAAAGGTGATGTCAGAAGTCGGGAAGAATGATTTCTCTTAAAAGCCGCACACATTATAAAGTGTGTGAAAAAATCTGCACGAGTCACAACAGATCACTGATATGTGTTAGTCATAGTCTTAAGTACCATAATATACATTATAGTAAGGACATTAGAGTCTTTGTCATGATTTCAAATGGGACTCAAATGTCACGTTTGAAATTGGGTGGGTGAATGCTTTGTGAATTTCAGATCAAATTGCGCGAAATTCCTCCTATTTTTGTTTGTGTACAAAATCTCTGTGAGAGTGAGAAAAGCAGAGTGGCGGAGTGTTTGTGTGTGCACGCGTGTATCTCCATGTGTGCGTCCGAGCGTGTGTGCATCTTGTTCATGGCAAGAAATCAGCTCAGTTTAGCACATAATGGAAATGCGAATAGCCCAGAGCGCCTCTCTCCCACACAGGGAGAGAACTGGCTGGGAGCAGGCTGCATCTTTCCAAATCCAAACAGTGAAAGGGGAGTCAGCTAGGTTAAAATCCTGCCCCCTCTTCCTCTCCCTCCCTGGAGCCATTCACAGCTCAGCCCTTACATTACTCAAGCAGGTCATCCAAACAGGTCTCACTAGCAGTCTGAAAAAACATATTCACAAACATAATGCACACACATGGCTAAGCATGCACACGCACAAACTCACTTGTAGGTTCAGTGGAGAGGTTACGGTGCTCATATTATGACAGATGACATATTAAATGTGGATCTCTAAGCAAAACAACCCCAAAATGTTTTGCTTAATTTAACATTATATCTACCTTTTTGGATTGAACATTAACACGTTTTCACATGTTCACACACTCCACAAAAGGTTAGCAACCTCAATACCGCTGCATAATAATTCTTCCATTTTCCTGTCATGCAACACTGAGATTCCTTTGACCAGAGCTTCACCTTTCCACCCAGAGGTATGTGATGAAAGTCAAGACTTACATGCAACTTCAAGAGACGCATTCCGGCTCACGGCCTCTCCGAGATAGTTTCTGGCCATGCAAACATAGCTGCCATCGTCAGGTTTGCTCCTGCGTCCGTGGACGATGCGTAGGAAGAAGAGGGAGCCGCTGGGCAGCAGCATGCGGTGGGAGCGGGGGTTTTCGCGGTCCGTCTCGACACGCTCCCCGTCCTTGTACCATTCCACCGTAGGGGCCGGGCGGCCCTCTGCCTTGCAGTTGAGAGTGGCTGGTTCCCCTTTGGACACAATGAGGTCAGAGGGGTGCTCCACGATGCGGGGAGGGGAGTCTTCCTGGCGAAGACGAGACCCTGGAGAGTAGGAAGAGTCAAATAAAACCCCATTAAAGAAATAGCAATAATGATTACAATCATTAATAATGCATTTTAATTTTGCGTGCGGCATCAACTGCAGCATGTTTTGGATGAATGCATTATTCAGTTAGAAAACTAAAGGCAAACTGAATGCAACCTGCGATATGAAACGCACATTTAGTCAACAGAAATTCAAAGTGTAGTGCAGAACGAGCAAGTGTCAGCAAAAGAAGTGGCTGACTGTGGAGCTACTGTGAAATATTAAAAGATAACAGATAGGAGCATATCTGCCAACACTAACGTTTTCTCTTCTTTTAGTAACGTAGAGATATACGCACATTTGCAAACAAGATTGGAAAAACAAAGCAAAGCGTAATTGCATTACAGTCCTTGGAAGTAAAGTTGATTAGCGTCAGGTTCTTCCTGGCTGCTGCACTGCTTGTGCTGTGTTACTACACTCTGGCTCACATATTTACTTTCACAGACAGGAGCTGAGGAGTCATTACATCTCATTAACTTTTTCATTAACACGTTCCATCAAACACTGACATCATCAAATATGTTGTCTCAGTGGGTGTAGAACAGTGACTGCTACATTAGATTTTTCACTTTGTACTTTATTAGCGTAGCTGTACAAAAGTTTGCGATTCCTTACCCTGCCTTGAAGGTACATTAGTTCATAAAGATGGAGAATGTTTAGTTTCAAACTCCAGCAAATGATTGGTTTCCTTTTCTTGACTAGAGTGATAAGAAAAGAGCAGTTGGCAACTAAATGCTGCTACTTTATGTTTTCATTGATATGGCTGTAGTAGTAGCTTAGCTCAATGTACTGTAAGGGTGTTTCCTAAATCAAACCTCTAAATGTCACCCAAGCATGATCCAGATGTTGCATCACAATGTTTGTTCACAGTCATGTCAGCATCAGGTCTCTCATCTATTTCATGGCGAGTGAGCACATTATCATGTCTGTGTCAAGAGGTCTTCCACTTCCCATCCTGTGTGTGTGCAAGCCAACAAACCTAGAGTGTGACTTTGGAGTGAAAGCATTTTTTTTTTTCCTCTTTCATAAAGTAAAAAGAAAACAATAAGATATAAATAAATGAAAATGATGTTACATGGTCTCTCGTGTTTTTGCTTCAGCTCGTGACAAATCATGCAAATTTCAGAGGCGCCCATGATGATTGGCTGCTACATAGCAACCAAAATAAAGCTGCGAATGTGAGCAAAATTGATGTGACAGTCTATAATGTTAAGAGGTTTGTTGACAAAAGCATTCCATTAGCTGGCGCCAACAAACCAAACCCTGGTGATACAATTTGTTTTTAACCTGCTTTTAAAACACTATTCATGTGCCTCCTTATTAAGTGTATGGATGGGCAAACAAACAAACAAACAAACACATCCTGTGACTTCTTTTAATTGGTTGTCCCATTAGTCGGCCTCTGCAGTGGCTAATGTAGAGTTTGAGACTTGTGCTGTCTGACAATGGAATAAAAATGAGATGATTTAAGTTGTGGGCGGCTCAGCGGCTCAGTGGCTGGTACTGTCAGCTAAACAGCACGGAGGTCCTGCGGGGTCCTGTCAGTCTGTTAGCTCTGGAATGGCAACCCGTCCAGGGGGTTAGCTTGCTTTCTGTTCTATGTATGCTCCAGCAACCCATGACCCTGAATATGAATAAACTAGGATAGAAAATAAATAGACAGAGGAATGTTTGGCTGAGTCTTCTTGATTTTACGTTGGCATTCTCACAGCCGAATAGTGCCATGAAGTTACATATACATTTTAAGACAATTCAGCTGTCTTATAATAATGCCTCCTTCCTTAAAGCCAACATTTTGCAAACATCTTTGAGTTTTTAGCTTTTTGTGTAACACCCAGAACTATATAGTCCAGCCAGTGGGACTATTTGTGAGGATCTGTCCATGGTGCTGAAGCTAGAAGTTCAAGGTCTTGTGGAAACAAGCTGGTAAAGCACGTTTGGCTGCCTGTAAGCAGGGACCACTTTAATAAAAGTCACTTTGAGGTGACATCTGTCTACCAGTAGAGCTTAGAGGAATTCAATTTCAGCTTATGATCAAAAGAGTCATTTGATTGTCAAGAAAAACAGCCCCCATGTGCTGCTTCTCAGATTCTTTCTGAGATTTGAAAATTAAGTTTGAGACGTCAAAGCCTCAAAGCCGGTGTCAGCCCAAAATCAGTAGTATTGACAAAAGACTTAAGATACATACAAACAGTTATAAGGGCGAACTGTCAGTGTAATATGAACTGTATTGTGGGCGGACTGCAAATGTTCAGCATTATCCTCTCTAATAGATTACCTACTGTACTGCCACAGGGATAGACAGCTCATTCTCTGGAGAATCAGGTAAAAAAAAAAAAAATTGTGTGGAAACAGACTGCAATTATTATTTACACCATTTAAGAGATGGGTTCATTAAAGAACAGGCTATGTTAAAGGATAGGAAAAGGTTTGAAACACCTTACAGTAGCAGCCATATGTGGTCAACCACCTTAAAGTAGCCTTTACATGCAATAACAACCCCTCTCTGGAAGTAAATCAACAAATACTGATCACTACAAGCTAGACACATATTATGAAGAATTGATTGCGGATCCATTGCTTTGCTTCTGATTGCACCACTTTGCGGCTGACAGATAAACAAGTAACACATGAATCCAAGTGTCCTGAATCCACACCCACTTTTATGCTGATCACACTTGCTTTCAGTTTACTCCACTGACACAGATCTATGCTCAATGGGCTGCAGTCGTGCACAACACTTCATGCTAGGGACACAACCTCCTCTCAGGGATGTCTTAGCCACGTCTCTTGTGGATAAAATATACAGTAACACATGTGGAGTATAGGTGCATGTATGAGTAATGTGAAGGCACTGACAGTCAGGGGTGGAATTTCCAGACTATGAGTAAGCATCTTCTCCATGGCACATTAGACGTTACAGCTACAGGACATCCAGTTCGCTCCATCATCTGCCTGAGCAACCTTTTAGCGTCAGGCCACACAAGAATATGACCCCAAGATAAGTCCACTACAGAAAAATATGGGGACTGTCCCTTAGATTATACGTTTGCAAGACTTCTGAGGGACCACTATGCAAGACAGCCAGCATGTGAGATCTGGTCATTTAAAAAAAGATTTAAATATTCAAAAAGCTCGCACTCTTGTGAAAATACAAAAGAAAAGTGAATGTGGAATGTTTCTTTGAGCTTTCGTGTATTGGAAACTACACTACTTGTGGGAAAAAAAAAGCCAATTCCGAATGTACCAAAGCTTTTTACACACGTAACAAATGAGTTCAATTAGAGTAGACCTTATGAATAAATGAGCAACTTTCGTCTGGCAAAGCCATTAAACAGTTGAGCTCACACTCTAGGTTGTGTTACGCCAGAACTGACTGAACTAGCTATGATATGTCATATGAGCAAAGTGCATTGATGAATTTAATCTGAGAATCAAGAGGCAGCACAGATTGAATGCATATAACGTGGGGAACCAGGCGCGATATATTTCGGATGCACTTGAAATTAAAGGAGCATGGGTCGAATACGCGACAGGGCACAGACCAGTCAGTTTTATTGAACTAAAACATTATTTTAACATTATTTCAGGCAAGAATGTGTATAGACTTACCGTGGGTTTGGGTGTACAAAAGTCCACAGAGAAATAAATACTGTAGAGGATCCATTCTGGCATATTGGCCCCGTGGAGGCTATAGGCGCATGAATTCCTCCTCAAGCGAAACCAGCAATCAATGAATCAATCAATCCTGTTTTTCACTTGTGCGACTTTCTCACAATTAACTGTCTCGGCTTAGTAGGCTAAACGACAGCAAGCAAATACTGTTATTTCAGCCGCTGAAAAAGCAACAATTCGCGTGTCCATTCTTCCTCTCCAAGAGCGCACCAGTAGTAAAGCAGCGGTCTGCCTGCCGACTCGCCGACACGTTGGGGAAATTTCTGCAGTCACCAATTGAAAACATTACCGACGCCCAAAGACACCCGGGTTACCATTGGCTTCTCCCATAAAACAGCATTCTTCTTCTGGCACTTTCACCCGTTCCTACTGTTGGGGAACGCACCCATCCTCGCACGGGACAAGTTGGGAGATGAGAGGTGGTGCTGGGCTTCAGTCAGAGGTGAGAAGCTGCACAGTGCAGCACAGCTCAGCCCCTCCTCTCCCCTCCGCTGCCCGGGGAGAAACTAACCGGAGAACATGACACACAATAGGTCTTTACAGTAAAACTCAGAAACACTTTGCATTATTGTTTAGAATTTCTGGGCAACTGAATTCTGTTAATCAAGAAAAATGATAACCCCCCGCCTTGGTCATATAGTTAATCACGTTTTTTTCCCCTCTCAATAAATGTCTTTACATAGTGCTTAGAGGAGCTTATTTAATTGCATTGGGATCATACTGAACGGCATGGCTGTCCTTTATAGTCAACACAATTCATTTTATGTGTTTTTATTTGCACTGCTCTCATCTCTTCCTAACATCCTCTCAACATGCTGCAAAGGATGGTCGTTTAGATCTACTTTCACACATACAGTACATCAAATCAGGACAGTCCAATTAAAAAGGAAAGTAAGAGCCCACAGCTAATTTTCTGGTTTGCAGCTCTGCAACTGTGATTTTGAATATAGAACATCACTGAAGCCATTTTCATTCCAGACATACAGTATGAAGTACGCTTATCTGTCTCACAGATCCGTTCCTAGCAGTAATCTTTTTTTTTTATTGATTTCTTACTTTTTCTCCTGTTCATTACAGAAAAAGAAAAAAAAAACTTGTGATATGATAATCTTGTTCAAAATTGCCATAACGATGTCAAGTGTTTTTCGTCTTAAACCAGATAAGCTACCTGTGTTTACGACATGTTCTTCCTAAATGCAAAGACAATCTAAAAATACTTTATTTCCCCTAAAGCTATGTTGGAACCAATTACTCTAAAGATAGCTGATTGGCTCAGTATTTCTGTGACTGCACCAAAGCGGTGACAGCATGGTCATCCATATGTTTGCATGCTAAGTGAGAATGCATTGCTTGTTTGCAAAACAATAATTTATCTTCCTAATTTTGGTCTATTCTGACAATATCTGTATTGCAAATGACAATACTGTGATAACAATGACATTTGATTTATTTTTGCAGTCCTATTCTAAACCCTCTGTAATGCACAGATACTTCTATAACATCAGCTTAAAAACAGAGAGAACTCAGTCGAATCAAAGCCTTCCTTTACTACTTTAAGGTGTCTTATTGCCATGTCCATGGTTAAAAAAGCTATTCAAAAAGAAGCAAAGCTGTAAAGAAATGGTCTTTCTTTCCTGCACCCTGCCTGAGGTGCTTATCCCGCTTTGTCATCAATACTGCTCAATATTGTCAATAATGTTATAAATGCAGTGGCTCGCCATGAGACGAGAGTGAGCCGGGCTGCATAAGGTGCTATTGATCCACTGGGTGAAATTAAACCATTTTTGGCGTTGTGTTCACAGCAGTAGATCGAATAATAATTGTGGACGATGGGTAAATGGAGTGTGTATGAAGGTGGGGGTGTAAAGCGAACACAATCATTTAAGCTGGATGGATCTCATCCATCAGAGAATGATGTTTTTAACAGAGTTTTCCTGCATGATTGTTCTTATGGCAGCTCATCTGTTGTAGGTTGTGAAGACCTCTTGTTTTGCTTCAGAAGTGGGAGCTTTTATCTTTTAAAGTAAAGTGCTGATATGTCATTGTTGCATTTTGGAAAGAAAAACAACAGTGCTTAGTGTATTTCTGTCCTCGAAAAACCACAGTGCAGTGCAGGACTTCATGTCCCCAACAGTTTTTCAGACTTTATGCAGAGAGTAACCTTGACCCTATTGCCCGTCCTCTCTTTCATTAGTGCAAAGAGATAATAAATAGGCTTTTCAAGAAATTAATAACCTCACAAAACCCATCAAGGTGAACTTTAATGATGGGAGAAGGAAACTTCAAAACACTTTAGTGCTAATTGTACCAAATGACATTAATGCCTCCATTCATCATTAGCTCGAGAATATCGTATCTAATCCCACAGAGAGTTAGAAGAGTAAGTAACAGACATATTAGACAACTGAAATGTAGCTTAAGCCATACATCAGTGTCTTATTGCAAGAGAGATAAAGGAACATATTCAGTCGAGACACTGACAAATGTGAAGATTAGTGAGCGTTATTCAGTGACACTGTCACAGTTAAGAGTTCTGAACGTGTGAGTTGAAAACTGTATGAGCACGACTGCAAAAAACAAAACGGTGAAGGATTAAAAAACATTCAAATATCGCAAGATTTGTCTACATTGCCATGTCAGTCTTTTTTTTTTTTATGAGAGTGACAACCTGGAACTGATGATACAGCATCAAATTTTGAAAACAAGAGTTCCAGGTTCATATACCATAATATAAACGCAGTGGACCAAAAATGTAGTTTAAAATCTGCAGAAAAACGCGCAGTGCTGAGCTCACACTTCAGCCTCTAGATCTGCTTATTTTGAAAGTGTGTTTAGCTAACATTTGTGATAAATGGTGCTATTCAAATAAATAAAGGTTGATTGATTAATTCTCTATCACTGATATTGCGTTTATGTTAAATTTATGTTTTATGTTCACTGAAAACACTCAACAGCTGAGACTTAAAGATAGAATCTGAAGCCTCACATTTCTTACTATGGTGAAATGATAATCTAAGCCAAAAAAAAATCAGGAGAGACATTTTCAAACACAACTTGCTCTCTTGCTGTGCCTAAATTAAATGAAATCAGACACAACAGGCATTTTCTTAATCATAATACTGTGACTAAATATCATAGATTACAGAGCTTGGGATACACACCCACTAAACGTGGTTCACATCTTGGAATAATATCAACAAATAAGTGCTTGGGAAACTGAAAAACTGAGAAATCTGGGTGAAAATTGCATCAGTAATTGCATAATGGCATTTTGATGTGTAGCATAAGGTCAAAACGAGAATGTGCATTTACTGAGTGAGGTGATTTGATGTTAATCTTTAAAGTTGAATAAGATAAGCGAGGCAGAAAAGACGCCATCCTTCGTCACATACGGAGACAGGCATGTTTCCTGGCAACCTGGGAATCTGCTGCCTTCGTCTTACAAAAAAAAAAAAACGAAATCAAAAGGGGCCTACGAGCTCTCATTAATCTACCTCTCCCTCTCTGTTGATCACACATAGGAGACAGTGTCAAGGTCACAAGTTTTGTCCGCACCATTACCTACTCATAACCATGTTTGTCCAAGCCAGGAGTGTCGGAGGTAACAGATGGTGTGTGTGACAGTGTGTTCATGCTCAGCCTCAGTGAGAATAGACAGAGTAGACATGTGTCCTGACCACGAAGCCCAAACCTGTACACAAGTGACAAACGCCTGTCTAACAGGGACGAGTGTTCACTCCAATGGATGCCTGACACAGTGTCTTAAAATGTACACTAAAGATTTACAGTTTCTTAATGTTCAACTTGATTAATGCACAAGGTTTAGTATAATTGATGAAGAAGGTATGAATTACAGAACAAGTAAAATGAATCGATCAGAAATGCAAAATGTCTAGGTAAATGTTTAGAACAAGACAGCACATCCATCATGCAGCATTTTAAATGTGCCATTTAAAATGCTGCCTGTGCTGCAGTGTTGAAATATGTTGATAGTGCCTGTCAATATTTTTCCACACTGCTGTTTTAGTTTGGATTATCTCCATCAGAAATAGGATATTCAAAAGAAGACACAACTGGCTTTTGTTGTTAACTGATCAATCCAACCTAGTTGAAGTAACTTCATTGTTTTGTATCAAACAGCTGTGTCTGTATGAAATCCACTGGAACCCAAATCATGTTCTTTTGCACTGTAGAAAACACATGACCTAAGAGAGATGTTGTTTAATGACATAGCTCATCAAAAACCCGAAGTATTGTGGTGACCATGAGCATAACAGCAAAAAGTGGAAAGGCTGTTTAAGGTTGATGTGTCGAAGCATACTTATTTTGTTTCAGATTGGGGGGAAAAAAAACAAGATAGTCTCCTTAATTCATGTTTTTTTTTTCTCCCTCTGTTCCATGACAATGAATAGACCCACACTGTAAACACTCTGATGAACCTGGAACCTTTAACTTCATGTTGTCATGTCAGCCAATGCTGGCTACGAGCTTATAAAGTTTCAAATTAGCAAAGTGCCTTTTAAACTTAGTAGTATTTTGTAATTGTTGTAGTTTACAAATGATCTTCTAAGCAAATACAACATATCTTACTGTATGATTCTGTAAGTCTTTGTGATATTCGGTTTGGATTGAGAATTTTTTAAACAACCATATTTGTTATAACATTTCTCATGGCTTTGGTTTGGTCTAAAAACAACTGAGTCTATGTTTTAACCGTCTACATCTACATTACATTTTCAGTTTGACTTTTGTTAATTCTTATTGAGCATCTCATCTTAGATATCAAATCTGCACATTTACTTTTTCAAGCCAAAATTGCAGAGGCTTTAACATTATAGAAATGGGAGTTTGTCAGTTATAGTAAAGTTTGCATGACAGTATCCAGTACTAACCTTTCATACATTTACACCACCATTGCTTTCAATATGCTGGACTAAGAAGTGCATTTTATTGGTTTTATTTATTTTCCTGTACTATTTTCTGCTCCAATGTCATGTTTCATCAAATAAGGGAAACAAATACAAACCAGTAGAAGACTTGAAAGTAGCTCAATTAACAGATATTTTTCAAGTACAGATTAATCCATATATATATATATCATATCATCCTCACTGAGAACAAACCTTCAGGCAGCTCGTATCAGCTTGTATTTTTTTCTACAGTACGCCACTCAGGCTCCTATATTGTTCCGTGGGATAAATAAAAAATAATAATAATAAAAAATATTTAGACTTTGCTGAACTGTAAATTGTTCAATAAGGGATCAATTATGTTGTCACGTATTGTACGACCCATCAGCTGCAGCGACGTGGGCCTTTGGTGGTTGCGCTTGGTTTCCGCCTTGTGCCTCTCCCTGTATTGTTCAGGTTGGCCGAGTTCCCAAAGTTATTAGGATAATGTGTGGGAGTGTTTTCATGGCTGTCAGGGAATCATCTTCTGTGCTGCTTTAAGAATGAAATATGAGCTATAAGACGGCTGACCAAAGATAGACAATGCTATCTGACTGTGGAAGCAGGGATGGTCCAGCTGCGTGTTGTAGGGAGCAAATCCCCAGAGATTTGCTGCTTGAGCAGTGACAACACTGCATGCTGGACCTTAGACTAAGTCAAGAAAATTTATGGTCATATGGCGAACTATTGTGCTTGGACAAATGATACTAAAGCCCTACAGAGCAATAACATAATATGGCAAATCATGTTCAAATAACCAAAACGCTAAATGTAAACCCAATTTAGCAACACCTTTTAAAGGAATAATTCTTCTTTTTTAATGGTAGGGTGTTATATCTTTCTATCAGGCCCAAATCCCTGGAAGTGTCCCTGTGTTGGCCCTTCAAGAAAGCAGAACACATGGCCAGGGGTTGGACACATTAAATTAATACCTGTGCAATCCAAAATAACAACCATGCAAGGGTACAAATTCTACAGCTGCAAAGCAAAGACAAAAAACTGAAAATACACAGTTTTGTTAAGGGTTTCGTCTAGCTCTTGTTTTACGGTGATAGCTGGAAACTGTTCTGTAAATCTCTCACTGTAACAAACCTCTTGGGACAGTTTTGAAGCTATATACTTAATGTAAAATGACTCTTGAAATCAAAGCTAGACAAGACATCACAAGATGTCTCAACTCAAGAGATACATGTAGTTTTCTGACTTGGAGTTGAGTGGTTTTGTCAATGTTTCACCATCACTATATTTGTTTGCAGTGGACACAATGTCTCCTCTGTATACCTTCATGCTCCACAAAACACCATTGAACTCCTGACACACCTTGCCAGAGTGGGAAAGAAAAGGGTCCAATCCATCCACCTCCATTTAAATGCTTTCAAGGTGAAAAAGGCTTCAGCTTCTGGAAGTGGGAGATGTACTTTCGAGGACACAAGTGAGCTATCTCTCCAGTGACATAGACAGAGGTAGAAGAAAAAGCTTGTGTTAAATCAGGCGCAAGGGCATTTACACCATTTGTTTTTCCTCTGGATGAGCACAGGAGAAAAATAGAAAAACAAGGAAGAAAATGCTGAAAGCAATATAAGGGCGGGGGGGAAGCAGGAAGCACTATGCGCTTAATAATTTCAAAATGGCAGATAATAGACTTCTCCCATGCGTGTAAACATTGCATTTCCATAGAAATGGCCTCTTTCTGTGTCTCAAACAGGTAGCCATGGGTGAGAGAGTTATGTAGCGTTCACTTCATAATCTTGTTAGATTTTTCTAAAATAGAAGCAGTTTGTTTTAAAAAAAAGAGACAAAAGACAATATGCAGGGAGACTTAGTCTGAAAGATATATAATGCACAATAAATAAACAAATAAACCGAGTTCCATTTTCCATTGATAACAGCAATAACATTTCCTTCACTTTCACTTTCCTCCACTTTCCTTGCAAAAGTTTGATTTTAAATTGACCCATACTCATAGTAATACTTCAGCTTAAACATTTACTTTTTTTTAAATGACACATCTTGAAGCCCAACATTGCATTGTGTAAAAGGTCACTTATCCAACACGTTTAAATAACTCTCAGCACTCTCTAAAACATCTCTTTAAAGTTTCTTGCCAACAATCTATTCTGATCCTGTATTTGATCATGCCTATAAGCCCCTCTATTTCAGCCCTGCTCAGAACAGGCTGTTTCTGTGTCTGTAGCTTTAAATGCAAACTGTGTTTAATCTCCTCCCTCTGAAGGTGGAGTGGACTTTCTTCCACCATGCCCAAATGTCTACAGTGAAAAGGCAGACTCAGAGGGCAGAACACACAGCCAGATGTGGTAGTGTCAACTACCTGGGGGAGGGGTTACTGCCCTTTATGATGTCATAAAGGGAAAATCTCCAAATGGCCTGTTTGAGTACGCACTTGATCTGAAAAGTGAAGCAGGCGAAAGACAGAGAGGATGGACGTTTCTCATAATTAGGGAGTTTTTAGGTAGGAACACATTTAGTGTTTGAAAGACATTTGCATACAATGTGTGTTCTAAGCTTTTGATGAATACAAATATTCAACCTATTAATTTGTAGTATTCATAACATTGAACAAGAAAAGATATTTGAAAAATACAAGTGATCTGAGATAGTTGCAGAAGCTTGCCCTAGTCTTTTAAAGTACACTTTTTAGACAATATCACAAATTATTACATAATATGAATAGACTTTATGAATAGACCTTCAGAATGAATTGAAATAAATCTAGGATGTAAGCATTGCAGTGTTTTCTGTTGATAAGAGTGGGACAAATCATAAGGATTGATGAATGATTGTTGAATTGAAGAAGATGATTTAGATGATTTTCCAAATTTCCACATAGATAAGAATTTAAACAATTTAAAGTGTTTTTTTTTTAATCCAAACATTAAAAACTTGTCTGATAATTTAGAGGTTAAAAGAATATATATTGATCACAAATTCTTCTCCATTTAAGACGGTATCTTTGAATATCTAGAAAATCACTATTTAAACCATTTTATTAAGAAAGGAGACCGATTTTTAGTGTTAGTACACATTTCCGTGAATTCTTTCAGTTTGGTAATTCTGTGAATATATTATATAAATATGTATACCATCTTCGAGTAACTGATTCTAGGTATGAGTAACTGTAATCACATCTGGTCAAAATATCTCACAGAAGCAGAGTTAAGCTAAATTGGGATGGAGCCAAGTGTCTGTTGCCTGAGAAGGTTTGCTAGAGAATGACATGTATATGTTTGACATTTACGAGTCAAGGTGATATCTTCTTCAAGCCTTATAAAGATGTACTCAGAATAGTGAAGAATGTGTGGGATGTACCTTTTAACAGATATAAGCAAGTATTTTCACAGAGAAAATTGTCAGTCAGCATAGCACTTAACAAGGAGTGTGTTATATTGCGATTTTATCTAACCTCGGTCGAAATAAACTGTAAAGATAACCCACAGTCTGTTCCGTGATTTCTTTATTGAATTTATACACTAGAAAGAGCCAGAAACCCAACAATGAGTGAAAGATTTGTAGATATGTTTCCAGAAATGATCCATGTTTCCTTTCACACTCATGGATAACAGGTAATCTTCAGAGAATTTCGGTGGGTGGGATTATCATGGTATACTTGCATGTCTGTGAGGATATAATACATACATTTAGACCACTCACCCAAGATGCACCTCACTATCTGTGGACCTTCTCCTCTCCTGGATAGATGTCGTGTGCTGCTCCATTAACAGACCCTGTGATCCAAGCAGAAGAGTCCAGGTGTGTCAGGGAGGAGGAGTACAAGGGGGCAGGGAGTTAGTCTGCAGATTGAGTGCATCACTTCCTACTCTGTGTTTTCTGATCAGTCGTCCATGTTTTCTTGACCTGTGTGATCACAAGGTTTCTGGGTAGTGACCGAAGACAATGAGACAGTGAATACAGGGAACAGAGAGTTTATGGCCTCCCTCTGCGTGACAGGCTGAGGGATTTAGTGATCCAAAAGGACCTTGGAATTTTTGCTGCTCCTTCACTTTGGCAGAGACTGCTATGGAAGTTCAGGCTGCACCCGAGGGTGCTGCCATATGGAAAGGTATAAAAACATGTCTTTCTTTTCCTTCAACTAAAAAATGATTGTTTCATGAAGTGCATTGTTCCGATTCATATTGTATGAAGTCCCTTTTTGGATATAGACATGTCCCACAGATTAACAGAAAAGGGTGAATTTGATTTCATTTTATGTTCAAATATTTTTTACTGTGGAGCATTAAAGTGCCATTGTTGCTGGGGTATCAAATCAATTAAAACAAATAGAAAAACAAAGCATAATTATTTCAAAGCCTGCTGTGAAACAAACTAAACAAAAACTCAATGTATCTTGAAAAATAAATGGCAAAATTATTGATTTTCTTCATACAAATATGTGTAATGTCTGTTACAACTTCGACCAGGTCGGTTTCAGAAGGGGCAAGTTACATCAAACTGCTGTTTGCATTTCTCCATGCAAAGATTCAAAGTCTTTGATGGGTTTTGCTGTTAAAAAAAACAGGATGAGATCTTTACTCATAAAACATTACTCACACATGTAAATACAAACGGAATACAGCTTTCTCCAGTGGAGACACCTGGGATCAACACAAAATCAAAGTTTTGCACAGCTTTAACAATTTACTAATATACACCAAAGCCATTTATTTGCAGTAGTAGATGGGGGTGGAGGTGTCTATCAACTGGTTTTCACCTTCACCTGATTTGTACAGAAGTGTCAAAATGAAAAGAATGAAATGCACAAATAATAGCAAGTGGGAGCTCATTATAGCATAGTTGACATACTCTTGCCTGCAAAAAGTTATGGCCTTTCATCAATCAGTCATGCACCAGACAAAGGTATAATAAGGTGCCACATGCAATGGCTGGCCTTGGTTTTGACCCCCTCGGCTCTCCGCTCTAGCCTACAAGCAAATGTTTTGTTTTTCATCATTAGTTCACATTAGCATTTCCAGGACAGGAGTCTTGAAACAACAAGAACAGTAAACCCTGCAGCATAGAAATAGATGTAAAAGATGAAAAATTCGACAGCCTCAACCTTTAAGAAAAACTTGTACAACACATCTTAGGATACTTTCTTGTAAATTGTAACCATCTGTGAGACAAATGGAAATAGAACTCAGACCTTTACTTACAGTAAATATTACCAGCATGAGAGTTGAGCATTTGTCCATTAATCTGTCAATATTTTTGCATCCATTTTTGTTATGTTAAACGTGGACATTAATTTCAAAAATCAAGAATGAAACCTTTAACTCCCTTTAAATTTGGTTTCCATTAATGTCCTTTTCACCACTGTGTGGTGCCAGTGCTCCCTGACTTAAACTGCAGTGAACACTTGGTTTAACTTACAGTCTACTTACTAATCAACAGGAGGAGGATCCAAACCTGACTATAAGATGGATCACAGCCAACCTGAGCAAGAGCACATCGCCTCCTGTATTTTAGAGAGCTAATAACCAGAGGGACAGTGGTGAAACATCTAAATGATGACAATTGAATCCCTGCAATACTAAGCACAGTCATTAGTGATCTCCCCATCAGTCTGAACAGAACAGAATGATAAGGTTCCATCAATGGACTGTATAAATCATGGATGCAGTCACAGTGACATCACCCCTGAAGCAAACTGTTGATGCCTGATGATGGCAGTCACCAAATTCAAAATGATTTCCGGTTACCCTAACAACAGGCAAAGACGTGGAACTGAGGCAGGATTTTAAACTCCTGGCAAACATTTGCCTGCCTGTCCGTCATATTAGCAATGTGGCTATGCTTTCCTGCTATATAATTAAACTGAATGACTAATTAAAACGATTAACCCTCTCTACAGCGTAGAGACAAAGGACAATCAATTGATACCAAAGTGGGGTTTTTTTGGTTTATTTTTAAAATCACGGCTGTCAATATGTTGTTTTTTTGTCACCAAAAAAGGCACTTAATATGGATTAGGGTAATTTAAAATACTTGCAGTTTTTACTTTCACATTAGCTTAGCCTGACACTAACATACTACAGCTACATCTATCTACATGGTATTTTGTACATGATTCATACCCCAATGAAACAGGCCCAACGGAAGAACTTAGGTGTTTGAAATTGAAAGTGGTTGACGAATCGGTATGCGTGAAGGTACAACATTTCATCACTACAGTTTTTAGTTCAACAGTGTTTGAAGAAGACACACTCAGATGTAAATTGTTGCTTACTTACGCCTTCCAGAAGTTAATGGCAAATGTCTCTTGCAATGTTTTCATTTTGGCCAAGACTTAATTGCGCAAAGTTATTTGCAATGAGACAACACTAGCCAGACTAGGGGGAAGATTAAAGGCAAGAAGTTGCCACTGTCACATTTTACTGTTTGATGTTTTCAATCTCACATTAGAGGATTGAAGACAAACAGTAGCTCACTACTAAAACACCTACACTATCTTCTTTATTTCATAATGAATGTATCTACAGGGAAGGGGGGGGGGGAGTCCACAACAATATACTTCATAGACATTCTGGTTAAATTGCAAGTGGCTACATCATGCTGTGACCAAACTGCAGGATGTTCCTGTGACTTCCCAATATAACCTTCAGAAGAATGAAACAGAAGAGAATAACAACCCCAGAGGTAATCGCTTTAGCACACAAACAAACGCAGGTATGCATGAATGTATAACAAATACACAAATAAAAGAGCACAGTACACTGTATGGTCCCAAGTCATTTTCTCAAGTACAGACGTGTGTATACAAGACTTTAGAAGTAATTAACTCCCAAATGCTCGTCTACCCCATCAATGTTCTTTGAAGTTTAATTCTGTGTAATGTAAGATGCATAACAGAGTCTGTTGTTAGAACTATAGCAAGGGGAAATCTGCTCTGTAGAGAAATAAACTACAATTAAATGTGTGTGGGGGGAATAATCTCAACTGTTACAAAGAACATAGTGTGAGTGTTAAAGTCTCTGTTTACATGTTAAGGAGTTACTTTAATAGGTAATTTTGCAAACGATTCAGATGCATTTGTAACACAATAGAAGGTTAAAAATTCAGATTGGTGGATGTTTTAAATCATTTTGCAAATTCAAACTCTAAAATGTGGTGCAGAAAAGTTCACTGTAAAGTCTGTAAAGTCAAACTGAAAGACTTGAAATTCTCTCTTGTATTTAAAAGTTAGCCTGCTGGTCCAGGTCCACTGACATTTCATGCAGGCAGAGAGACAGCTATTTCAGCCTAAAATTAAAGAAGCAACATGATTCTATCTCTGAAAGCTTTTCATTTCGCCGTGACCCATTTGCATCTACTGTACTGGAGAGAAGCTTTACGCAAACATGTATTCACACATTTTATGCATTCAGTTGTTCCTGTGACAGTTAATAATTGATGGTGGTTTTTCTCAAGTTTTTGACTTTTTTTTTATCTTGTTAACAAAAGATAAAAATGCTGGATTTCCCATGGCAACAACTTAATTTCTGTTAGTTTCTTGAGATCTTGACTTACTCTCTGGATAAAGGACGCTGAATTAATGGATCATTGATGTCATTATCTGGAGATAACAGAGCTTGTTTTCTCACGGTACCAAGATAATTTACTCTCAACCTAGAAGACAAAACAGTAGGATGGTCACTGTGATAGCCCTGACCATGATGTGCCATGCTGCCAACTGTAAGTATAATCTAACTCTGTGTAAGTGTTGTGCTTTAGTGCTTGACCTCTGGGTTTACAAGAGAAAACAACCAAAAATGACTCATTATCACGGGAAAACAAAATAAGATGTATGGATGCAAGTATATGCTTAGCTCTTCCATAACTGGTATATGTATGAACTATAGCAGACAACTTTGTAATTCACTTATGATTCATTTTGCAGCATGTCCAAAAAACCAAATTACACTAACTGGGAAGCAACCAGATATCGATAATCACTTTATTTGTGAAATATAGCACTTTATTGTATATCACACCACAAACAGTTAATTGACTTATTTTTATGACCATCCTATTTAAACTTAAACATGATTCTTTTGGGAGCACATTTTGCTGATTGTTGGACTGTAGCCCATGCAACAATTAAGCTAGTATTAAAAATACAAGAGAGCGATACGGAATGGATCTGCCCTAATAAGACAGGTCAGATGTTTTCTCTTTACTCACGTAGGTATCAAAATATTGAATCTTAATTAACCTCCATTAAAAAAGTAAAACAAAAAAAGAAGACAGTAACGCTATTTATCAGTCTTTCAAAACCTCTCTTGGGACTTTTTTTCCCTACGTGGAGAAATTGGTAACTGAGCTCAACCAGGGAAGGCTCTGATACAGCTTGAGGGCTTTTTAGACAGGTCTTGGTAGATCATCATTACAGAGATCAATGTCCCAGGAAAAGCTCATTATTTGTTTCTGCATCAGGTAATAAAGCTAGATTGACTGGTCAGTCTACAAAAAAGGTACTCGTTAGGCTGTTTGACATTTAGAAGGACATCAATTGGCTCTGCTCATGTCTGGTTTGGAAAACTAAATTTGGAATCCAACTTCCCAAGGTTACTTAATACTATAACTTCATTTGTCAGCTCTAATAGTAGACTTGGCTATAATGATGTCCCCAGGTTACACTGCAGTAATTCAGCCAAACTATAATGCTGCCACCATCCACTGAGGACGGATGAAAAGAATGGCAGAGGCAGTTTCCACTGCCTTGGTGATAGAGGACGTTGTCATTTAGTGTTAATGTCACATGTCATTTTTGGTAATGTACATAAGATTAAGCATTGGCTGAGTGAAGTCCTTTGATGTCAGTAGTCAGTACTTGCTACTATTTTACTTATCATCATGCTACTATAGATATGTTGGGGGATGGGGATACATGTTCAGTATGTGTGTTGGGGGGATTTTTTCAGCCACATTTGAAAGAGCCTGTGGAATGAGACAGCCTTCACTGTGCCACTGCAACACAGTTGATCTTGTAAAGGTGCAGCACTATGAATTGAGAGGGACTTATGGTGTTTCATGATTTAACAATAAATGCTAAAACTAGCAGCACATAGTATTGTTAGCTAGTTACCAGTAAGTCAAATTAGCCATAAATTGAACATATATGCTCACAAAATGTGTGTTTTTACCAAGATCCAAGATCATGTTTTTCATGACTTTGAGTAGGCTATTCAGTGTCTTTTCATTTGCAAGTAATTTGAGAAGAGGTATATTGATAAATAGATTTCCTAAATTGATACATTAACCGTCTTCAGAGATTACGGGACTTGGTGGGAATATCAGGTGCAACTTTAGATTGTTTCTTTTACAATATGGGTGAACCTCACTGTCTCTATTGGTGAGTTTACTTGACGCCGCTCCATTTTCTTGTGGTGTCCAGCACAACTTGGTTCTGGGACCTTTGCTGTTCTAATCTTCTTTCTCTAGGACACAGTATAAACAGTTGCAATGTTGCCTATACTATATGCATTTTCTTCTGAACTCTGAGATGGCCTCTCGGTTTTAAATGCCCTGAGACTGCCTAACTGCAATGGACTGGGATACTAGTAATTATTTGCAACTAAATGCTAGAAAACATTATCTAGGCATTGCCCAAGATAAGTATGATCCCAGAATATTAATACAAACATTGGGCCCCTCTCCTCTTCAATGCTAACCTCTTTAATGTAGGGGTTACCATTGTTATCACTTGACAGCCACGGAAAGCAGCTAACCAGAACATGCTTCCATCATTAAACTTAGAACTTTATCAACTACTGCAGGACTTGACCAATATACCATTGTCTCATACCGTACTGACTATTGTAATGCTCTTTTCATTCACTCAGCATATCTGCCCACTATGTCTCTAAGAGTTCTCACCAGGTGAAAGAAGAAGCCTCAGATCACTCACGCAGAAATCTCTGCACTGGCTCACTGTAGCTTATTAGGAAAATGTTTAATAATCTCACCCTTACCTTTAAGACCCCTCATGGTCAGGCCCCAGAATATTTGGAAGAACTCATTCGCCTGTACTTAACAGCCTGTTGACTAAGGTCTGACACCCTATACCTGCTGTCTGTGCCACAGACACGTTGTATGTGGGGACCATGTTTTGAAGCCATAGCACCAATCCTCTGCAACTCTCTGCTCATGTCATCACATTTATTTATTTTTTTTCTTTCTGTTCAGTCCTTCAAACTTGTTAAAAACATGTTTCAACAGACCTACGTCAACCCAATCTTCCCTCTGTGGTTAACCAATGTTTTAAAGAGCAACTTATCATTCCTGATCACAGTATGATTATATTATGTTGCTCTGAGTGACCATGTTGTTTCCCTTTTGTTTCTATTGTGCTGTTGTGAAGCGCTTTATGACCTTTGTCTGTGAAAAGTGTTGTATAGGTAATTTACTTATTTAGATTATAAGCGCTTAAGCTGTCTCAATGAGATAAAAAGGAAAATATTTGAATATGGTGAATTTTGCACCAATCAAAGGTAAACTCCCACACTCCAACAGTGCAATGTTTTGTTACAAGATCTTCATCAGGCAAATTGAGTTAATTCTTTATTCCTTTTGTAAATCAAAAGTGGACATAAGATGACAGAAATATGTACCACCTAATACATGTCGATGTCATATTTTGAAACCCAGTGAACATGTGGTTTCCTCCAAATGTTGCACATTGGCCTTCTCCTCGTTTAAAAGGTATGTTTTCATCAACACATTATGTAAGTGTGTAATTTTATTATATACATATAAATATGTATTAGTTATACCTTTCCCCCCCTTATGACAATATTCTATGATTCTTGAATGATTGAAGCTTTTGGAGAATGAACAGTATAGGGGAGAGAATGTGCATCATGTGATTTAAGTGCAAATCTGTGTGTGTTTGAAATGGGTCCCTTATCAATTTATGATGACGGTTGGTACTATTAAGCTTCAAATGCTACACACAGACACAGATGTGGAACTGAGCCATCTTTTAACACCTAGAAACAGAAACCACAGCTGAAGCAGAAAGATCTCCCTTCAATTTGGCTGATTGTTTTGTGACCCATAATGCCTGCTTCCAATACATAACCTGTTTTTTTGTTTCAATGTAAAGAGAGTGCCTCAGTAGCAGCTGTTGTGGAAAAGCTTTACAAGCAATCGTCCAATTATCCAATCAATCTTGGAAATTGTTTGGAATTACCCTCTAACAGCCTAATAATATTCTTTATGCTGTTTTATGTATGTGTTTACTTCTTGGTGTAGCAGCTAATCAATTCACAGTCATGGCATCAACTGATTGGCCTCACACCAGCCTGTACAAGTCCATTCCTAGTGTATGAGAGACAACACTTTTTTTTCCTGAATTCAATAGTGAAACGTTTATTTATTAATTTATTTTTTTACCTTGGTACTGGATTTATCAACTTTAAACTTAGCTGTGTTGATGCTGCCCCATAGAAAGCACCATAGAGAGACGTTTATATAAAATCTATAAATGAAATGATTCCTTTTCTCACCCTGACCATGAATGTTTTATAGTTCAGCCTGATGTTTGGATTGATTGTATGAATTGTGATAAAATTTGGAGTGGAATTTTTCATCAGGCATCTAGGCGTTTTATCTTCCACATAAGGTTATCACATCTGCCCCCCCCAAAAAATGACTGAAAACGCACTGAAAGATTATTCATTATTCAGTTAATTTATTTGTAGAGCACTTCAGTTACAAAAATCAGGTTACAAAGTGATTTATAAGGACAAACAAATCAAAAAACAGGCAGGCCATAGAATAATAAGCAAGATAAGGATTTAGAAATAACAAACATTTTAAGACATGGACATAACATTAAACTAAAATGAGGAAAGGCTTGCCGGTAAAAGTGTGTGTGTGTTTGTTTTTTTTTGTTTTTTAAGTGATTAAAACAGAATACTGACTCGGCTGACCTGATGTCAACGGGCAGGTCATTCCACAGTTTTGGAGCCCTCACACCAAACGCTCCATCCCTTTTGGTTTTCAATTCTGGAATTTAGAACAGAGAAGACCTCTGCCCAAGGCTCTCAATGTTCAAGTCTGCTCACATGGCACTATAAAGGTCTGGTATGTCGGTTGGAGAAAGGCCATGGAGAGCTTTAAAAGTAATCAATAAAATCTCAAAGAAAGAATGTGTGATATCTGAGGCGTAAATATCTCACAAACCAAGTATATCTTCTGTAAATATCGAAGAGTTATGACTGTCTACAATTTCTTTCTATATTCCATCCAGATATTAACGAGACATATTCCAGTATCACCAAAGACAAGCAGGAGGAGGACCAATGCTACTGAGAAGCCTCAGGTGTTAACAGGCAACATTTGATTTAAAATCCTCTTCACAAATGTTTCGGGGTAAATTAAGACATTCAACACATTTGTTCAACCACAAAGTCTTGCACAATCTGTTCTGCTATCCAGTATTGATTGCAAACATAGGATTTGTGTGCTTACACACATTCGGTGTCTCTCCTCAAGTCCACCAGGGTTTTCCTTACAAAAACTCACCTCAAATTGACCTCCATGTATTTGATGCGCACATCCGTGAGAAAGCTACACCTGGTTCTCTAGGTTAGCCGTGTTTCTTTGTCACAAAAGGATTGACGTTACTCTCGCGTGCATCTGCGAAGGCAACCGTGCTGCCGATGTTACGCTAAGTAAGGCGAAGAGGTGCTGTTGGTATTGGGTGAAAATGTGTCTGAGAAGAAGACAATATATATAATTATTTCACAATTAAGTTTCCTTTACTATTTACTGTGTACGTGTTCAACAGCTGCAAGCAGCAGAGGATGCATTTAAACACAGCAGGACTGCCTTTCATTGTCTCTGGCACGGAGTCTATGAAGAAATAACTAAGTGGTTCACTATGTTTATAGTACTGGAAGCAAGTCGATGCACAAAGGGTTTGGGAGGGAGGTATAGTAATCAAAGGGCCACAGCTGTGGGGGCTGAGCAGCTGGTGAAGTGGTCACTAGAAATATTTGTGGTGACCATTTACTCATTGTTTGTCTTTAAGTCATATCATAGCATAGTTACTGCTAAGCTATGTGTAGATCTCCGATGAAGCAGAAGATCATCATCAAGGGGGAAATGTGTTGAATAGGATGGTATGTATAAAGGGCTGATAAGTCCAACCTTTGATACAAGCCTCTGCCTCCACTGTTCTTCTCCTTTCCAATGCAGCAATTAAAAACAGCAACTCACCGTCTGCACTGCACTACTGCCCCCTACTTATAAGCAGAGGTAAAAAAAAAGAAAAGAAAAGAAAAGGTGGAATTAGAATGTTTTTCTTTGTGAATGCAGAAGGTGTTAAAGACATCTGTTTCCTAAAAAAACAACATGTTTTTTGCCTCTACTTCCACAATGTTCAGTAAGTTGTACAAAACAGCTTTTAGGCTTTATTTTTCTCTTTTTTAATATTCAAGATTTCAGTCACATCTTACCACCCCCATAAAAAAAAGAAAAAAAAAATCATCCATGTTTCATTCACAACAAACAATGAGCAAAAGTAAAAATGACAGAAACTGTCTGCACCAGCCTTGAGACGCTTGTTCATTCAGTGCTGTTGTGTTGGGTGTCAAACAGACAGCAGAAATGCAGAAACATTATACACAATAGATGGAGCTCTCAAGACTGCAATGAAACAAAGAAATATATCCAACACATTTGCATTCACTCCCAGGAGAGGTGCTACTCAAGGCACATCTAGCTGGAAGATCAGCCTATTCTTAGATTATTCAGATAGAAGATGTGCCTTTCACATACATAAAATATGATGTCATCTTCAGGAACAAGAAATACTCTGTATTTTCTCTTCCGACACTGACATATTCTTTGGAGAAAGTCTGTATTAATTCTTACTTGAACCGACAGCTCGTACTTTACATTTGGATAGAAGACATTCTGTCTCCACATTCTTTCTGGTGGACTTTGCTGCAGTTTGAAGAGAGCATATTGGACAAACAATGCAGTCTGAACAGGAAACTCCATGAAGGGAGCTTAAGGGTGGGTGCTTGCTTTAGGGAGGGTGCACGAAGTGATCAGTGCATGTGGTTGCACGAGAGGTAAATAGATGGCAATAAGAGGAATAGGGGAGGGGGGGGGTTGTAGTCTGCAGAATCTACACAGCAGCCGATACTAATAAGGGAAAGCTAAGCCGTTAGTGAGGCTTAAAGCGGCTTACAGAAGAAGAGAGTCTCAATTTGGCTGCAGTATTTTTTTTTTTCACCAAAAACTTAAAATCTTGTAGGGCTTAGTAATTTCTTCAAACATACTGTGTGCCAGACAGAATGAGGGGGGGGGGGGGGGGGGGGGGGGGGGGGGGGGCTCAGCTGTGTTGAAATGCATCCTCCATGGCCTGCAGCTTACATTGAGTATTTAAAATGTAGTAAAGGGAGCTTAATTAGAGAGGAGATGTGGACACGTTAATGTTAACATTAATGCAAGTGTACAATTCCTATCCTGCAACATCTCCATGAGATTTGATTTTCCTCAGGTAATTTAGATTTTAATTCAGGGTGAAGTTAACAGCGAATATCACAAAAGGAAACACAAAGAAAATGAATTAAGATGTAAAGTTAAACAGGTTTACAGCCATGTCTTATATTTCCATTTAAACTTTTTGAATAGTTTAATAAGAATATTGTCTGTCTACTTTGGTCCCCTCTCCCCATGTAGTTATTTGTTCAAAGGTACATTTTAGCATTAAACATTCATACTCAAGTTAAATGTGCAATCCCCCTCTCCCCACAAAAAACAAAAACGAATGGTGCATTTTTATCATATCCTTCCAACCCCAGACAAGAAGATAAAAAAAAAAAAAACAACAACCTCAGCTTATGTTGCCAAAATTCATATAGCTCCAAATAAGAAATGTAAAGGTAGTTTGAGTCTGTTTCGGGTGGTTGCATCACATCTGTTTGTGTCTTAATTGTCAATCGACGCTGTTTACCAGCTGTTTACGTGCTTCTCATCATCCAGGTTTGCAGATTTCCCTCACATCCTCGCAGCCAGGGAATCTGCATATCTAAACAAGAGCACAGACAGATTTAAGACCTGTCAGATTAACCAAGCTGCTCATCATTTTCTCCAGGCATCTCCGAGTAAACCAGGTGAATTATTTCTGCTTTCCTCTTGTACTCTCTGGGATGAGCCCATGCAATCAAAACCACACTTCAATGTTCCTTCATATTTCCCCTCCTCTAACCGTTTTCAATTATTGTGAATTTACTAATATTTTATTATTTGTATTTTCATTTTGTTTTTTTGGAGACGTTATATAATGCTTGATTTTTTATTTTATTTTTTATCTCATGAAGAGTTGTATGCTTATCAGAGTTTTCATTTTCTTTCCTTCCTCCTGGTCTGAGTAATCTTGTCTCACACACAAACTTTTTGGAGATAGTATCTTTTTATGTTCAACTCTCTCAGAAGGTGAAGTACGACTTCTCTGCACATGTATTACATGACTGGTGTCTGGCTTGTACCATGTTTTTTTTTTCCTCTTGCAACAAAATGAGGTTTACATTTTTGTTTCTTTTGTAGCTAAAATGTCTGGTCACATTCAGACACAATTGACCTGCGATCGAAAAAGTTTGAATTATTTCAATCAACTTATTATTTTGGTAGACCGGTTGAGGTTTTTCTGTAAAGTCAATTTGAAAGTGATTTTTTTCTTTTGCATCTGATAAGATAATGTGTCCAAAGTTGGACAAATGTAAGTAAGCGTTATTTACATGCAGATAGGTAAGAGAAAGGGGACGGGATGTGACTCCAGTTCTCTTCTTTAAATCAAGACACCACAGAGACAAAAAGAAAAAGACTCAATGTCATCAAATATTATTCAATTATTAGATATTCCTGAGAGAGACTGTACTATTAATAAAAAATGATTCACCTTCCTCCTGAGTGCATCCCTTGTTCCACATGCAGCTAATTTGACTCTCTCATCAAGCGTGACAAGCTGCTGGATACATGCTATCAAAGAGTTAGAGTCATGCGACCTGTTATTCCTAAGCATGAAGATGCAGCTCTACGAAACTCACTATAAGCGCGAGATGAAACACACTATGCACCCACCACAGCAGGACACGCGACAACGCTCCGGCTCCCCACAGCAACAGTCCCAACTGCTTAATCTAATCAGTTCAAATTAACCTTAATACACACTGTGCCTCGGGCTTTTGACTCTGCTGTATCTCGCTGACACACCTTGTACAACTTCACCAGTTTCCTCGCTGAAAGACAGCCGCAGAGCCTAACTCGAGCTGACAAAGAGGGCTTGAAAAAGTTCGTCGGCAGATAATTTTGACTTAACTGACATCAGGGATCCCAAGGGATAAGTGGAAATTTAAGTGGATTAAATATTTAAATAACTATTTGGGGAGTATCATATATATTTTGGCTAATGGAAAAATCTAACTGAAATGGCATATTTTGACCACTTCATACAGTGAGACTCCAGCATGTCATTATGTCATACTACTGTGTTCCTGAAAGTAAATGACAAGGCATTTGACAGTTTTAAGATTGTACAGCAACTGTATGGACAAAAGACAGGGCCATATTTCAAGAGAAACATGCACATTTGGTTACTCATTAGACATTAGTTAATGTTAGCATACAGCCACTACCAAAGTAATATCACTGTAAGCTATGTAGTGGCTGAATGCTAACATGTTGACAGTAGCTAATAGATGATCAAAAACGTTTTGATTCAAGTTGAAGTGTAGAAAATGAGACAATTCCACACACGTGCCACAGAAAGTACAATGATCACTTCTATAACTTTACATGTATACAGAATACCCTCCACGTGTATAGTGTAGAGGTCAAAACGGATCAAACCGATGGTCTTGTGATTTTTCTTGTTTGTGCCCCACAGATGTTTCTTCAAAATGTCACTTTCCTTTGTGTTTAAATTGCCCCATAACCGAACAGTGCTAGTGTGGCAGTTGTACCCCAAACAACTTACAAACCAGAAAACAGCAGTCCTCAGAGTCCAAATACTGAGAACGATGCCACTGAAAAAGGGCTGCAGTACGAGTACGTTGAATTCTTGCATAGAGCAAAGAAACACAAAATAATGTTGAAGGCACACGAAGTTGGGAAATCCTAATCCAGGTTATAACAGTCACGTGGTGGTAAATAAGAACATCATTTCACTTCATTACACTTGTCTTGGCTTACATCTCATTATCCCTGCCAAAGCAATGCACAGACTGTGGCATAGGATGCTGGTCATTTTATACAGTGCCGGGGTCATCTCGCTGCATGATCTGACAATTCCTGATGAAATATTCATTTAAGCCCAGAACACAACACACTGCTCTGTTTAACATTAAAATTTAGCCAGCAGGCTGCCTCTCTTCTTAACACCGACTGTAACTGGCTCACAACATGCTGTTTACCATTTCAAACGGTGGTACCTACTGGACTTCTCCTGCTCTCCTGAGCAAGAAAGACACATGGAATATACTACAGAGAAGCATCTGACTTATAAAAAACATCAAGTTCCGTCATTTGACTCTGATTTGCCATTAAAATAAAACTCTCGTTCTCTGTGGGAATTATACAGATAGGCTACTGACCCCTTTAGGAGAGCTGCTATTGTTCTGTTTTTGTATGCGTTTTCTACCATCAAGAGAATGTTGTCTGCTGTCTGCTTTTTTGTCAGTCTTAATTTCATGAACAGTACATCCAGACCTCTTAAGATGCTGATTATACCTCTCTTCTCTGTCCCTCTATCTGATGATTTCCAAAAGAAGAGAGTTGGTGCTATTTTAAAGTGTCAATTTTCAGAAAAAAAATAATTTCATATGATAGCAGTATGAAACATAATAGGTGATGTTTTTTTCTCTCCAGCATAGTAGTTTTACTTTAATTATTTGGGCAAATGCAGATGTCCACAGTTACACTGCCATCAAGTGGTGAACTGAGGTCATTTGTAATTTAGAATGTGTGTCACTCCACGGGACTCAATAAGATGACTTTATTTTTCCAGCACATTATTTTTCCAGGAGATGTGAAAAATATTTCCTTGCTTTTAGATTGAACCTGCATAAAAAAGTTTAGCAGGCAAAGTTTATTTCTCACAAAGGGATAATTCATAACTGTACTCAGATCAAACAGACTTCATTTAATGGGGAACATATGATAAGGACATTCTATATGAAGACATGGAGATACTTTTTTACATGGGTGTGTCTTTCTGAGTAAAGATTGCACCTCTCCCATATGTTGTGCACATTGTCTTCAATTCTGAGTTGTGACATTCGCTTCACTTTAATGGATAAACAATGAGAAGATCAATCTGCCGTCACACACCCACAGCAGTCAGAGAGAGAGAGGGGAAAGGATTGTGTCATTGAAACTATACGTTCTGCTGCCATCTCCTGGTGACAAGGTCTCATTACATTAAATGCAACACAGCTGCATTTCCTTTTAAAATGAGCTCTTAAAATAAACCAAAGCTGCACATCCTGCATCTTTATCTTAATTTTGTTTTAAAAATAAATTTGAATTCCCCGTGCCAGAATTCACCTGAATTGCACTTAGCTCAGGAGGTTGTACTCTGTTACTATAGAAACGGGTTGAGTCTGGTTCATATTTTGAAAGCATCATTATAAAGGCATGAGCCTGACCCTTTACTGTATGAAAAAGTTCATCTTTAGAACTTGAACTTTTAAACCGTTGCATGTTTTTTTCATCTCATCCTCAGTACTGACAGCACCGCAGCTAAAAGAAAGCACTGCTCTGAGGCAGTCTACACAGGATCAGTAGCTGAATCACTGTGTAGCAAAGCTTGAGCCATTGTTTAACCCTGAACAGAGATGCCACCCGCTCGCAGCACTTATTGGATTTCACACTTCTGCCCACAGATTCCATATAATTTGAACTTGAACCTTTCTTGTGGTGCATTGACCTTGTAAAGCATCTTCTGGTGATAACGCAGCGGACCAAGAAGCATGAACGTAAACCCAGTGTCTGACTTTCCTGAGACATATAAGACACTTTTTTTTTTTTAAAAGTATACGTTGTTTATCTTCATCATAAATTCATACAATATCAATATAGAGCAGAACTCTTGATATTGACTCTGTGCCCAGATCAGCTGCCAGTAAGTCCTTTATCATGTGCACACAGCCTTGAAACAGCAAAAATCATCAAAAATGATGTTGTTGGTTCCATCCAAATCTTCTTTATTGTGGCGTGTAATGAATACTGCAGCGTCTACAGATCACAAGCGGGATTTTGGATTTGTATTTTTATGAGATTTAGTCATAGCCATGACCTTCTGCCTCATATCTTTTCATATCCCTTCGAGCTGTGTCACTGCAGGAGACAAGTTTGGTAAAGGCAGGAGCGAATTCAGAGGGGAAAAAAAGCAGAAGTTCAAATCAGGGCAGCATTCATAACCAGGAGGTTGATTGTTGCTTTGTGTACATTTCTTGACATTTAATTGCCTTTAAGCCCTCGTGGGGCACTGAAGGTAATTGGTTTGGATGTAAGGATGATAGGAAGGTGGGAGAAAGCAATTGGAGCTGACAAGTGAAAATACTACCCTGTTAAAATGTTAGACCAATAATACACAGAGTTAGACAAAACAGCATAAATACTTCATGCAGCACTACAGGTGGACCAATACTCTGGCAGGTGGGCCACAGATGATTTGGAGCTCCATTAATTGGCTCTGAAAATTTAAATCAAAGTCCCATTTGGCAGTGCTCTTTTATATTTGAAGAATGCTGCCAATTGGCGGTCAACTTAATAAGATCCACGTTGCAGAAGTGTTTACTACTGACATTAACTTTACAATTAAAGTTTTGTCGTCCTGTCCTTGAGTTGTTAATGTGATATGCATCCTCTGCATGTCACTTAGATTTGAACACGAACGAAACCCTCAACACTAATTTGTTTTTCACTTCAATTTAAATCAATTAGAAAGAAAAACTTCATTTGAATGTTTGCATCCCAGCAATAATAACAATGATGCGCTTCAAAGTAAGCAAACCATCATCTGAACAATCAGCTATTAAAAAGAGAAGATTTTCACAGCTGGCTCCCATTAAGTCCCACATCCCACTCAGCAAGATTCATTAGCCCCAGTGGTTCACACCAAGCATATTAAGAAATGTGCCACAACATTGATGCCGCCAATGTGAAGTGATCAGTTCAATTGAAGTTTTTCTAATGGAATTTTACAGTACAGTGCTGAAGTGTTAAAAAAAGTGATATTACTTCTTGTTTTGTTTTTTTCTGTTTTTGGCATTAAGAAAAATGTGAGCTGTCTGTTCTTGGTATTAGTGCAGATATAACCATGTGTAATGTCTCTCTGAACCAAAACATACAGTAAATAAATAGAACGTTTCTTATAAACAAATTTTTTCTGTCAGTCGGCAGTACTCTGAACTCTGCCCCTCAGTCATTACAGAGATGAACCCTAGCACCTTTACGCATTGATTTATTGAATAGAACGCTGAAGATTCCCGTCCATGAATTATGTTGAACGTGCTTTTGTGTTAGATTGTAGACTGGCGCAAGGTGCAATGTTGCTGACACAAAGCTCAACCTAATTTACATGCTATTGTGAGGACAACTCTGTTATAGGCTTTATAGTAGAGTCATATAGCGTGGACGAGGAATAGAAACACATTTGCACACATCCATTTCAAAGTACCTTGCATGGATAAAAAGATATACATGTGAGTTGTTGTTAACATTACCCTACATGCAGCTGACAGAATAACATTCCTGTGAGAATCCAATGTTATGCGTCCTGCATTATATTTACTTATTATTTAGCTATAGAGGCTGGATGGACAGGCTCATGAGCAGGTGGTCTATGATCCTTTCATCTATATTCACCAAGCACATTTCTCATCGTGCTTAATTACAGAAACTTCAAGGAAAACGAACAAGAAAGACCAACGTTTACTTTGTGCATATGAGCCTTCAAGATAGTGTGCTGCCCTCATCAAAGAGTTGACTTTCTGTACAGGACAGACAGACAGCTGGAGTTATTTCATGGCGGTTTACATTCACATTGCTGCTTTGTTAAAACAGAATGAGAATAGTAGTACTTGACCAAAGAGAGGAAACCCAATGCTGTTAGATCATGGATTATATTCTCATGAAGACAACCTAAGACATATGGGTTGAAGTATGCTAGTTTAAGCCAGTATATGGCTTAACATGGAACATGGTAGGCACGGCCCACAGACTATGGCCGAACCAGCCATCCTCAAACCAATGACAAACACTGACACATAAAAGTATTGTACCCAGACAAGACTGTACTTACAGATAATGATTTCAAAGGTTACTCCAAAAGAAAATGGAAACAGGTCCTTTGACGAAACTGCACCCCAACATATGTACCAAGGCCTGCATAGAGAGCAACATGGCCTCCTAGGGTTCAAAGGGAAGAGGAAGCACCTCCTTGGTATGACTTAGGAGACAGCCTTATAGCACATTCACTCATACTCCATGCGTGCTGCTTACCATCTGCTCCATGTTTTTTTTTTTTTTCCATCGGACGTCGGCACCAATTCACACTAGATCAGTTTCTGAAACAATCAGCTAAACACACATCACAGGAGAACTACAAGATCTCGCGGGAATAAAAAGAAAAACGACAATAGTCTCTCTGTCTTTCTGAGGACGATTTGTCTGTGGTTTGGTGCTTGTTTTAACATCATGTTGATCAAGTGATGGAAAACACGATCACTAGTCCGTATATTGTGTTTTATTTTCAAATTGACTGGATGCTCTGTGCGTTTTCTTGTCTGACTTCCTCTCTGGGTTGTGATGTTCTGTCTAGCTTGACGTGTTTTTGCAGCGTACTTACGTTGAACATAGACCTGCAGCGTATTTGAAACGGAGCAGAGCGACATAGGAGGTACGCTCTGGAGACGGACTGCCGTGCCCATTGTGTGAATACAATGATTGACGAGAGTGGCAGCTAACAACGGCATATAGTATGCTGCGCTGACGGACCGTTGAGTGCACGGAGTATGTGTAAATGAACCTATACTATGTTAATTCTGTAAAATACAGTGTTATTTTATTTATTTATTTTTTTGAAAGGATAACACTATAACATAACAAATATGCAGGAGTGCAATCCCAAATTGTGATGGACATTTATCTGAAGTGCATTACTGTTTGACTTGGTAACTTTGACTTTAGTTGGAGACTGAGGAACAGGAGGTTGACATAAAAACGAAACAAAAAAAACAAACAAACAAACATGCATCAATCATCATAATCTTGTTGCAAGCAACTAAAAATGAATAGAAAAACTCATAAAACAATTTTGACCGGTATCCAGTCTGCTGCCACCAATTTAGCTAATGCTAGTTAACTTCTTGGGTTTATTGTTTCATCCACAGGGCGAGTCATCTCAGAAATTGTAAACTGCGGGTTTTGTTCACATGGTTGCCCACTGAAATCAGTCTGGTTTGGTTGCAATTATGTTTCACTCCTATAGCTGGTAGCTCAAACTTCTATTAGCCTCAGTTTGGCGCAAGGCACATTTTACTTTTGCCTCAACTGAGCCAGAGTTTTAAAAGTAAAATGAGCACAATGGTGTGATTAATGCTGCAGTGGCAACAAGAAGCAGGCTCTTAAGGGGCAAAAAAGCGTGCCATAGGTGAATTTTGTTTTTCTCTTTTTCTTGTAAATAAAGTGTTTGTTTGAGGCTTCGGCTGAACTGAGATAATTGTTTCGACAGTGACAGCCCTTCTTTGAATACGATGCATACACAATCTGAAACCTTGCTGTAGATGGCTCCATCTTTTAATTTCTTGATCTCCATCTACCTCACCTCACTGTGTTCAGGAAAGTCATAATAATGATGTCCATAAGCCATGTTTTTCTTTTGTCTTACAGTTTGATTTGTATAACTGTTATTGATATCATAGTTTTACTTCACCATTTTGCCATTTCCTATATCTCTGAATGGTTGGGAGATACTCTGTCCAGGGACATCCTCTGAGTCTCTTATGTTTCTTTGTAGCACTACCCATATGACACACTGATGAAGGGTGCTGCTGATTCATCCTTTTACACCATCCCACTACTCTCAGGGATTCTCTGTGATACACCACACCTCATGCTGGACATGGTTGTTATAGTGCCACATGAATACAGTGTCTATTACAGTCCCATAAGCTAGTGGTTCTTAACTGGTGGGTCCAGACACTAAAGTGGGTCACAGAGCTGCTTAAAGTGGGTTGTAAACTTGTGCCATAGAAATCAACTGTGCCAAAAAGTCTGTAAGGGGGCTTTTTCAAACATATTTGGTATGTTCTGTTTCTTGGTTCCCTAACATACTTTGTCCCGCCTGAGGTCCAAACTGTACACATTTGTATTAAATAAACCTGATTGGTTGAAAAATGATGGCTGTTATGGTTGCAATTTCTCACATAAGTTGGTGTTGGATCCTGAGGGTAAGTTGGGAACCAGTCTAATCCATGTCTAACTAAACTCTCTTGAGATAGGCATCCTCCAACCTTGAGAAGGCCAAATAAGCATCAATGTTAGTGAAAATACTTGAGCAGAAATTGATAAGAAACCATTATTACCCCCTCTAGTGGATTGTTGTTTTTTTTTCCAGTAAGAGCATCATGCTACACACTACGGAGTAGGAGGGTCCTTGCCTTTATCAATCAAGTGACTGCCAACTCAGGAAATCTCTCAAGGCCCTTCTGATCTGTCCTTGGCAACACTGTTAGCAATGAGAAGTAGGTAGAGTGGATATTAAGATATGATCACCTAGGTTCTCATGGAAGTGACATACATGTAAACTGTACTTCCACGAGACTGGGCTAGTGAGAATGGAGCTGCAATCTCTTGTCTTGAAAAATTTTAAATCACATAGATATGTTGTGCAATTTGGATCGTTTTGTGAACCACATTTCATGACTAAGGCTATCTCACAAGGTCATTTCTTCTAGGATCTCCAAACCAAAACAGCAGCAAAAAGCTGAAGCTTGGGGCAGTTTGGAAGAAAAAGCCAACTTTGTTACTCACCTCAGTTGGCAAGTAGGGCTATGAAGCAATACTGGTTGCAGATGTGGCAAATCAATCACAGTGTCTAATAAAGTGTCTGCCAGGCTCATACAAATTAAGTTCTATTCACTGTCTCTGTTCCACACACTTCTGTTTAGACAGGGACATCAATGTCATATACCTCTGTGGTGGATTATAATGATTTAAAACCCAACTCTGTATGCTTACAGGACCAGCATATCCAAGAGGATGAACAGCTTCTATGTTGTAGTCAGAACCCCTTTCTTTTTGGCTGCGTCCAGTTTAACAAGCAGATCACCTAACTCACACAGACATTTCAGAGACTCCATTGAAGAAACGTTGGAGCCTGTTAAAGAGAGAAGTCTCCACTGCCCCTGCACATTAATCTTCATATCTATCATAAACCATACTAAGGGCCTCAGCAGGGTGTCTGGTGTGAACTGAGTTCCCTTTTCCCTCACACTAACCAGATTCTGGTCAGAGCCACCTTATCAGCAGGTCAAATTTGTTCTTCAACTCAGTCTTCAATGACATGGGAGAGCAAGACTTCAAGGCCAGTAGTTTTTTTTTTGGCAATTTCTAAAACAAGCTGAGATAGGGGGATGTACTTATTTCTTTTGTATCATGGTGACCAGCTTATAACCTTGATGAAAGTTTGATAAGTTCCCCTCACTCTCTAATTTAAGCCTGTCACAAAGAAGTAGCACCATTAGAGTTGGGGCATATGGAGATTTAATGCTGCCTCTCACATTGCCTAACAGGTTTGCAATGCAGAGAGAGTTTTTAAAGGGTTTTTGGTTTAACAGCTGTTGTGAGAGTCAATCTAACATCATTTCAGGCTGTTGATTGTCATTATATTCTCCTGGCTGGTTGTTGTTTGTGTAGGTACGCTGGTTTTATACATATACATTTCTTGAATCAATACAAATGAGTAAAATATATCTTGTAAAACTGGTGCTCAAAGAAGATTTCTAATACTGCAAGTCAAAAGTCAACACTTCTATCTACGTGTCCCAATGCTGATATGAATCATGGATTCCCTGTCAAATTGATATTTGCAGGGTTATATGCAAATGTAACACTACAACAGGGGATTCAACTGATGGCAGACTTTTATGATAAAGGAGGGGTACTTTCCATAAATATTCACAAAGACTGCAATCAAGCTCAATTCAAGTGAATGGAAATGAAAAATACTAGCGGTCTAGGCCTATTTTAGAAAACAAACACTCAGATCAAAAGGGTATTGTACTACTGTACTGTTTTCTCAGTGCTCCTTCATATTGCTGTCTGCCTTTTATAGTAAACATGATCACCAAGATGGCGGAATAGTGATAAACATTTTCGAGAGGAATGAACTGATGTCATGTTATGTATCTTAAAAGGTGGCTGCTGATGAGGTTTTTAATATCAAAGAGTAAGATGATATAGCATACAATGTTTCAAAATGGACAAAGAGGCTGTGACCACAATTCAACATGCACATTGCAAAGGGAATGCTGGCAGAATGAATTGTTTTTTTTGTTTTTTTACATTTTCTTGAAATCCTAGATCAGGACCGGTTGCGTGTTTAAGAATAATCAAATACAGGCCAAATCAATCACTGGTCATGCATGTAATTGTGTACACAGTACAGTCTTACACTGCCTTTTTATACAGTGCTCTTTTATCCAGGTCACAAGCCATTTGACAAACTGTGACATTTTCATGTCTTTGTGCTCGTTCATATCACAACTGCCTATAAATCCCAAACTCTGCTACTCAGCCCATTGTAAACAAGCAGCATTGGAGGGGAAGATGCTTTTGTGCCTCCTCAGCATTTACCAAAGGACAGCGCTACCCCTAGGTCTTCTACTTTAATGTCATACTATAAGTTACTGTCATAGGAGTGAAGACAAATGCCCCAACTGACAAACTGATCAGCATGAATTATTTATGAAGGTTTGAATAGCCCTTTTTACTTAATTATACGTTTGTGCATTGGTGCAAATGTGGACAATGAGTCACAAATCCGTATCTTTCTCTGGTTAAACCTAAAACATTGGCAATTGTTTATTTGAAATGTTGGGTGTGGCTGGCATTTTCCTATAAACATGACTCATTAATTTAGTGTAGGACTGTCAAACAGCTTTTAAAAGGCTGTAAACATCAGGCTGGTTTCATCTTGTAGACAGCTTTGTGGAGCAGTTAAAGAACAGGTTGACTAAGAAAGGAAGGCAAGGAATATTTTCAAGCAAGACACATTCATTCAAATCAGATTCCTGGTTCGGGTTCGCTATAATAATTGAGTTCGAATTGTCTTCCTTAAAATACAGAGAGAGACATTTTTCCATTCACATCTAATCATGCTGAAGACAAACGTGAGGTGCACCCAGTCATGCCATTATTTTACTAGTGACCATGCACACAATGTAATTAAGGCGTTTCATGTCAGAAACTGCACCTCTTGTTTGAAGGATTTATATGAATAAATGTTTTTTTGTTTCTTTTAGACTAAGACTCAGCTTAAACATGAAATGCGTGTTTTACTAAAACAAAGAAAACACCCAAACTCAGAACTCCATTGCACCCACCCCCATCAATTTCTAAAATAAAATATAAAACCAGGAAACCACACTTTAAGTACTCATTTTATGTTTTATTTGAACCATAGTAACACTAAATGTCCTTTCTGTAATACACATTGGTCAGACTCTGGAGGAAAAACCAAACACTAAACTAAAGACACAGCCCTAAAAGGGAGGAAAAAAGCATCAAATTCCTTTCACAGTCAAATAAGCACTGATATCAGTTTGTTGAAAGCCAAGTGTCGTCTGGAGAGGCCTAAAACTGCACGCCGAGTCATGGGAAGACACACATGACTACAAATGACAGAGAGAGTTTAATCAATGCACCTTTTATTGCCTACTCCCTCACTGGTACACACTTGAGTTAACAGAGGCTACGGCACTGCCCTGCTGGGGTCTCATACCAACACATAGGCTTCCTTAAATATCCCAAGCTGTGACTTCGTTCTCGTCTGATTGTTTTGCCAACAATTGTCTCATACAAGCTGGTGTGCTGAGAGCGGCTGCACACTATCAGTTCTGAATTAATTTTCTGACAGAGCCTGAGGGGGGATTTGACACCTAGACAAATATTTCAATAGTGCATAGTAAATATCGCCATTAACAGATAGGAAGCTGACATTAGCTAAATTGACTCATGGTATTTCTTAGTAGTGTCTCAAAAGATAAGTGTAAAATGATTAGATCGTCAATGTTAATGAATCTGTCTGGAAGCAGCCTCTTACATTTTTTTAACCTACAGGAAGTAAGATTTATTGTAATAACTTTATTTACTGATTTTTAGGCTTGTGTAGAATTGGTCTCTCCCATTTCATCAAATACAGCAACTTTATCTGTGGCTAAACTTCTAAATATGAACACTTAGTGTAGGTACATGTTGTGTGTTACCTGCTCAAGATTTTTTGCATTATGCATAACTGATAAGACTTTCAAAATAAAGCAGTCAAAATAAATAAAGGAGCATAGCAATGATGTAGAAATATCATGTCCATCTTGATGACTTAAAGGAGATCTACTAAGCTGATCCATACTTAAATATAGAAGTATAATGTTACGATGTTACATATCCATTCTAAACCTCAGAAACTTTTATTTAAAAAAAGAAAAAGAACAAGATACACAGTTGCTTGCTTAATCCCATGGTTTCCTGCTGCATTGTAGAAGATGTTAAAGAAACAGCAGCTGAAATGGATTGTTTCAGGCAGATGCTTTTTTTTGTTTTACTGACGCCAGTATCAGATAAATTGGATGTTTTTGAGCTACAGATCTCAATGGGTGTCCCAGACTGACATAATAAACGGTTAAAGTGGGTATGGTCAGTCTCCTTTGAGGAATATGTGGATATCTTTGCAATTTTGGTTACATTCATGTAACCAAAATTTGCATCCGTAAAATATCATGCATAAGTAATTATTTACTGTAGATAGGCAATAACAACTTCTGTGTGTTTGGAAACTATCACCGCACCACACAACTGAGGTTTATTCTATAAATCAGCAGACATTGTAAGTTACTAAAGAGGCCATATACTTTATAGAATAATGCATGCCAACTGAGTCACATTTGAATGACTTTGGCCAATGACCAGGTGGCAGTTTTTACAACCTGCACATATACTGTAATAGTCTGGTAGTTCATGTCCCAGTGTGGGCTCCTACAAGTCACAATATGCATATATTGAGTTTGTGCTGAGGCAATTTTTCCTTTTTTAAATTTTACAACCTTGTGTATTTGTGATGTGTTGGTGGATTTTTTCTCTTTGAATGCTGCAAAGTTTCTTTCGATTGATCCATCTGAAATGTAGGAGAGTGCTTGGGAGAACAGATAATGGCTCAGAAAGTAATAGGAGACCCTGGTTAGACTATTAAGTAAGAAGTAACACAACAAAAAGACCACCAACCCCTGTTCTATTTTTTTCCTGCTGTGATACAGATTTATTTATTGTAAACAGAAAATGACAGCATGGCATGTTTCAGAAAAACCCCGAAAAGAAAGATGTAATATCAATGAGACATCTGTTTAAACGCAGAGCTGTTAGCCAGTGTTAGTAATAGTAAGTTAGATCAGCGAGTAAGTCATTATTTAAGATAAACAAATTAATAAGGGACAAGAATATACAAAGTAAATTAAAGGTGGGGGTTGATGACAGGCTTTTGAATGGCACCATGTTTTTCCGTTTATAAATAACCCCGACTATAGTGCTTACCTTTGACATTGATTTCACATCCTCTATATGTTTGGGTTTTTTTCTCTGTGGTCTTACTGGTAGCTGCGTTGGATCAGAAAACACTTTAATGTGTCAATCTGGAGAAGAGAAAAAAACATATCTTCTCTGGAAGAAAATATCTGTTATTATGGTGCTTTATGGAACAAGAAATGTCCCGATGTTGACTCACCAGGCCAGCTTTTTTCTCCTGCTTAACAGAATCAGACCTTCAGAATCAGATTTATTGGCCATGGTATGTTTAACAGACAAGGAATTTAACTTTGGTAGACTGTGCTCTCTCTGTACGATGTAAACATTAAATATTAACAATTAGCTTAAAATATAAACAGGTAATTAAAGACTAATATGTACATGACTAAATATGATAATAGTGCAGTGGTGTGTAGTGCAAAAAGATGATGAAGTAACATGAGGTAGTTATCTTCTACAGTATTTACATAATAGAGTGTGCATAGATTATCATTTAAATTAAATAATATATTTACATTCACAGTGACACTTTAGTTTCAGAGTTATTTCCCAGCAGCAGGTCTAACACTGTTACTGTTTAGCGTTCATCAGAGTGACAGCCTGGGTGAAGAAGCTGTTGTTATCACGGGTCGTTTTGACATACAGTAATCTGTAGCTCCTGCCGGAGGAGCTCGAACAGTTTGTGTCCAGGGTGTGAGGGGTCTTCAGTGATGCTGCCCGCCCGTTTCCTGATCCTGGACCAGTATAAGTCCCGGTGGAAAGAAGATCAACACTGATGATGTTTTCAGCAGTCCTGATTGTCTGCTGCAGTCTGTGTCTGTCCAGTTTGGTTGCAGATCCAAACCAGACAGTGATGGAGGTGCACAGAACAGACTGAAGGATGGAGGTGTAAAATATGATCAGCAGCTCCTGGGGCAGGTTGAACTAGCTGAGCTGATGCAGGAAGTACATCCTGTTCTGTGCCTTCTTTTTGATTGTGTCTATGTGGAAGGTCCACTTTAAGTCCCGTGAGATTGTGGATCCCAGGAACCTGAAGGATTCTACAGTAGACACACTGCACCAGAGAGCCAGCTGTTCCACCTCCCTTCTGTAGGCAGACTCGTCACCGTCCTGGACGAGACCGATGACAATGGTGTCGCCTGCGAACTTCAACATTTCACAGAAGGGTCCCTGAGGTGCAGTCACTGGTGTAGAGGGAGAAGATCGGTGTGGAGAAAACACACCCCTGGGGGGTGCCAGTGTTGATTGTCTGGGTGCTGGATGTGATGCTTCCCAGCCTTATCTGCTGCCTCTTGTCAGTCAGGAAGTTGGTGATCCACTGACAGGTGGTGGCAGGCACTGTGAGAAGCGTACGTTTCTGATGAAGGATATCCAGGATGATGGTTTTAAACGCAGAGCTGAAGTCCACAAACAGGATCCTCGAGTAGGTCCCCTGGGGAGTTGAGGTGATGCAGGATGTAGTTCAGTCCCATGACTGCATCCTCCACCGACCTGTTTGCCCGATAGGCAAACTGCAGGGGGTCTGTGATGTCCTTCAGGTGGCTCAACACCAGTCTCTCAAAGGACTTCATGACCACAGCCGTCAGGGCGATGGGTTATAGTGATTGAATCCTGTGATGGCAGGTTTGTTTGGGACTGGGATGATGGTGGAGCTTTTGAAGCAAGAGGGCACTTTGCACAGCTCCAGTGATAAGTCGAAGATCTGTGTGAAGATGGGGGCCAGCTGCTCAGCACAGACTCTCAGGCAGGAGGTGGACATGTCATCTGGTCCTGGAGCCTTTCTGATCTTTTGTTTCTTGAAGAGCTGGCACACATCCTTTTCACAGACCATCGGTGAGGGGTCAGAGGGCAAGGGGGTGGGGGTTGTTGGGGGAGCAGGTAGGGCAGAGTCTGATGGGTATGAACACCTGCAATAGAAGCTGTTCAGGTCTTCAGCCAGTCTATTTTTACCTGCAGGGTGGTGGGAGGGTTTCCTGTAGTTGGTGACCTCTCGAGGCCCTTTCCAAACTGCTGAGGGGTCGTTAGCTGAGAAGTGTTGTTTTAGATTGTCAGTGTAGCTACGCTTAGCTACCCTAATCACCTTTGTCAGTTTGTTTCTGGCCTGCATGAACAGGTCCCAGTCCCTCCTGTAGGCTCCATCCTTGGCCTGACACAGCTTCTTAAGTTGAAGTGTAAACAAGGGCTTGTTGTTTTGGCATGTGCACATGGTCACACATGTCCTCACAGAAGCTGATGTAAGATTTCACAGTGTCAGTGAGTTCATCGAGATTTTCTGATGCAGCTTCAAAAACACTCCAATCAGTGCAATCAAAGCAGACTTGTAACTCCTGCTTTGACTCCTCTGTCCACTTATTTACAGCCCTTACTGCAGGCTTAGCTGTTTTTATCTTCTGCCTGTAGTTGGGATGAGGTGATCTTAGTATCGTCATAACTTGGCTTAAGGGCCATGACATATACGATGAAGGACACATATTAAGCTGCAAAAAAATCATTTATTAAGAACAACACAAACAAATGAGCATAGTTCAAAGAAACGGAGTGAATGTGTGTAAAGAGAGAGACAGTGGGAGCCACCCTGGGGTTGGGCTGTAATGCCCCGCGAGCTACAGGCCCATGCTCCGAATTGAGTCAGCCAACTCCTCAATGACTCGGGAGACAGAACCAATTAATAATAGCCTGTTAATACACTAAGACAGAGACCATCACAGTATACGCTAATTTAACTTTTTTTTTTTTTATCAGGCATGAAGTATTAAAATGTGTTCAAAACGTTGAGTTTGGCAGCTAAAAGTCATGTATAATTATTTCATGACATGTCCGTCCCTTTGCACTGTGAAATTATTAATAAACTGGCGTTTGAGACTCCCACCTTCATTCAAAAATGTAGGGGAAAAAAATAACAATTTGGGCTACTTTTTAAGACACCTTGCAGACATGTGAAAACAGATGTACAATAATCATAAGGGTTCATGACTGATGGCTGTCTGGGGGACAGCAAAATAAATACTGCCAGCTATGTAAGCACCTTGTGTTTGTACCGTCGCAATAAATCATCACACATTGAACGTGCAGAGAGAACTGGATTTGAATAACAAAACACGTATTTGATGTCTTTTGTTATCACTACTTATGTTCCGATGAAAAGCAATTTGTTCAACTTATTTGTTTACATTGTCATGCCACTTCTTTTCTTGGTTAAGGCATCTTCCACATTCTTGATGAACAGTGAGCAAACAGAACATCAAAAAATTACAGAGCGGCATTAACACTGACTAACACAGCATGGCGAGAGAAAAAAAAAAATGGGAGAAAGAATTGCCTCTCAGCACTTTCACAGCCCTAGGAGATTTAAATAATAAAAAGCACTGGGCCTCTGAACAAACAGGATAATTATGGCCTACAGTCTTCCTGTCGCTCGTCTGGCACGGCCAAGCGGAAAGAAACATGTTATTACCACTCAAAGGTTCTGCAAGGAGAATTAGGAGGAATGAATGTTTCATGTGGAAGGATGGCTTCATGGTGAATCCCTCGGACCAAATCAACAGCGACGTTTTATTGCCTCGATGTATGTTACAGTAGAGCGGTAACAATAACGTCATGTATGGACCTCGCCCACACATACATTAAACGTTAAAACACATCAAATTAGATTAGTCTGATTTGTAATGTTTTAAAATGATCCAATTAGTCTCGTTAATCACATACTTCTTCTGGGCCAAATACTGTTTAAGATGTGCTGCCTTTATACCTCGCTCTATTTGATTCCATTCAACGTTTAAACATGATTTATCTGTGTGCGTCAGAAAAAACACAGATGCAAATAACTTCCACTGATCAGCCGAGTTAATGAAATATTTGTCAAATAATAAGTCTCTGTCGGGTCTTCGCGCAAAGCACAGAGACTCGGACCCCTCAGTCTGGCTTTGGAGGCCTCGCTCCAACATGCGTGCAGTTGCCAGCAGTACTATTCAGTGGAACAGATGGGCTTGTAATGGAAAGAGCTTGTCTCCATTAGCCGCCCTGCCTTTCCATAACATAGTCATTCAAGGCAGCCGCGGCTTTCACATTGCCACACTTTTCAAAACATAACGATGGCAGCACAACACAATGCGCGACCTTTACGCCTGATGCTTCACCACTCGCCACCTCTGAATGCAATGCTTCCTTCTTTCCTGACACTTTTTAAAATCAAGGAGAGCGACTGCTGCTATGGACAAAAAAAAAAAAAAGAAAAAAAAAACTTTCTGACAGTTGAGCTATTATACCTTTACATTAGTGTTATGTATAAAGAAAATAAAAACGTTGAATAAAGCGCTGGCTGCCCTTTACTCATTTATACATTTTGTAAGTCCAAACTGTGTTTAAGTTTAGTGTCACTCAAGTTGAGAGATGCATGGTCACAGACACTTGAGAGACTGAAAAATAATGAGAAATAATATTCATCTAAAGGCCTTTCAGTCCCTCACATTCAGTGACAAGGCTGTGCAAGGAAAAATTCTGTCTGGCCTCTATACTTTAAATTTAATGAGAGCTGCTTGCTCTAATTCAAATGTCATTTTACTTGCATACCAAGTTTACATCTTCTTTTTCCTATTTAGCCCGGTTAATGCAAGAAGACCTTTCAGTCAAGCAAAATAAAAAAAAATAAAAAGCCACCTTCAACCAGACGTTGTGTATTAATTATGAATATGCTTTCAGGGCAGGACCATCCAGATGTCTTGTGGCAGTTTGAAAACCTTTTTGCTTCTTATTTTTGAATTCAGATTGTGGAAATCCCCAAAGAAGGAGGCAGTTTCCACAGACCAATTAGTATCTTAAGCAATTAGAGTGGAGCCCGTGGTGAGTTTCAGTGCAAGCAGTGTGAACCTTTAGGGTTAGACCCTGCTATGCTGAATGCCGGCATACTCAGAGCAAAATATGCAATGCAATGAGAAACACAGAAATCCTCTTTGTGCTGAAGAACCATTCAAAATATATATTTATGCAGACATATTTCAAAATATTGCTCTCAAAGTAAAAATGAGAGATGTTGAAAATAAACACAAAATGTCCTGTATCCACTCTCTAGCCTCAACCATACTTTTGATTGCATTTCTCATTTTCTGTCACCGGCTTTATCCTTTTCTTTGACATTGCTTTGGCAGCATAATGGAGTTAAACGTGTATTTTAGCCGACACTCAAATCAAACTCTGCAAATATTATTATATCGAATTGCGTGTACTGTAAGCAATGTGCACTTAAAATAATGTAGCAAGAGAGAAAAGAGACAGAACAAAGCAAATATCTCAAAGTGACACTCAAATGCGAAAGATGTTGCACATGATGGAAGTTCCAGCAGCACATGCCAGGAAATAATGACATGGAGCTGTTTACCTGTTAAGAGTGATGGTTACCGATATGAAATTTCGCTTTTATACAGAGATACTGATTGCATCAAGTGTGTAATGAGATTATCAAGCACCCTAACAATTTATGGTGACTTCATAAAGAATGCTACTCCCACAAGAGGAATAGATTTCAGTAATGATCATCTCTAAATAATTATATCTTTCATGGTTTTCCATACTGCAATCTAAAACCACTAATTACTTTGTTGGTAGTCATCCAGCAGCACACAAACAGTCCAGAGTTAAATCAGACATGTTGTTGTAGTAAAAAAAAAGCTTTCTATTTGATTCCCAGCAACAAACATGACAGAACCACAGATTTAAAAAAACTAACAAACACAGATAGCCATACGTGAATCTCAGTGGCTTAACAGAGTAGATAACACTTGATGAATGTTTGGCTGCTACAGCAATACTTTGTTTTCTTAACCAGCCTCACAACCCTTTTTAAAATGCTGCTACAGCACCCTCTACGTATGTGTCCTGAAACTTAACTAGATTTTTAAATGAAAGGCAACAGTCTTTCAAGCCTCAAAATAACATCTCTTAATAAAAAAATAAATGTATAAATTGATGGATGACATAGGAGTTCAATGGCCCAAGAGTAAAGCCAAAACATCTGGGTGGCTCTGGCCCAGTTGTAGAGTCAATAAACCGGAAGATTGGGGGTTCAATCCCCAGCTCCTGCAGTCATGTCCAATGTGTCATTGGGCTAGACACTTAACTCCAAGTTGCTTCCGCTGCTTCGTCAGCAGCGTGTGAATGTGCATGAAATGGATTAGTTAGTTCGGACGGCCGCTTTCCATAGTAACCCCTGCATCAGTGTGTGAATGGGTAAGTGTGACATAGTAGTAGAGCTCTATACAAGCCTAATCCATGTCAGCCAAGCCATTTACCAGTTTCCTAATTGTCTCTTGTTCACTGGTACTGTAGGTTGGTATTATAAGCTCTGCTTCCTCCATGTTAACAGATGGGACATGGGTCGACTCATAAAAATAAAAAATCTATTTGATTGTCAGCGATTTATTTATATTTTATATGGCTCCTGCAGGTAAACCTATAAGATTAGCAGAGGAGGAATGGCCAGAGTAACGTACAAGACCCCAGGTTTTAAACTTTCCTTAACCTGGGCATGTTTGCTTCAAACTAAATCCACCTGATGAAGTGTGTTTTGTGAAGTGTAATGGATGGGACCCTTGGGCAGGTTACAGAGGTCCCTTGCAGACTCTATACTAGAGACATGGTGTTTTTCGAGCATACAGTGGTTTTTTCATGTACAATTCTTTAGAGCCACAATGTATGCAAATGCACAGTATATAAATACTATATCAAGGAATTCCCGTCTGATCTTAATATCCGAGGTCAAAGGTGCACCATGAATGCTAATTAAAAGGTTTTTCTTGGACCTTGAACTGAGGGTTAACAAAGAACTATAACAGTTTGAGCCGATATTCTTCTAAAGAGATGATTTTACCTGCTTCGTTTCGCTCCAGAATGTTCCATATCCCACAAAGGAATTCCACATCTCCACACACAATCACAAAGACGCATGAATGCTTGGCAGAGAATGAATGCTTGGTCCCTTGACGCAAAATAAGCCTTTTTTTTTTTAGATTCTGCTTTTTCTGCAAAGGTCTTGCAATCACACAAGAGACAGCTGCACTGGACATAATAATGGTGGGAAGCAAGTTAATTATTGTGCTGGCTCACAAAGGCTAGGGTGATGTGAGGTCTTTTGATTGGTCAGCGTCTTAAAATCAGGATTAATGGAGAAGCACTGTAAATGTAGGCTATATCAAACAAAGAGCTCTGGGGAAAAGAACAAGATACTGTTTGAAATCCATAACTGCAGCACAGGTTGAAACGCACATTTTTGAAACGTCCTTCCAAGAATTCTTAAGAGACAGACTAATCCTTAACAGAAACATTTGTGCAATTAAGTATTTGGCTCACACACCCTGCTTTCCCTTGCCACTTTGCTCTCACTGAATGTTCCTAAAGGTAGAACTTACTGATGGATACAATCTCCACATATTTTTGATTATACTTCCCTGAAACACCACAAGTAGTTAAAAGGTAAAAACATAACCTGCTGACACGAGATGGAATTAGATAAGCTAAATAGTTTCTTTGTAATATGACAATCCTCACTCTACCTAAAACATTTTAATCTAATGGATGTTTCATGTGTTTCTCTATTCCGTAGTCCTCGGCACATGCTCTACCTTTAATGCAAACCTATTCACACACATAATTTTATATCTTTGTCTACAAGACAAGCATTTATGTACAAACAGACTCATCCAATAAAATCAATCATTTGTATTTGTCGTTTTTCTTTCCAATCTCTTGTCTCATAATAACAATAATAATAATAAAAATACTAGCTTTCTCCTTGACATTAGCTTAAAACTTAAGCAGCCTTTTGGTTGTTGCCAGGCAACGGCGACAGCGCCTTCAAGATCAGGAACAGTGGCAAACACTTAGATGATACACTATCTTTAATGCATTCGATCATTGTGACATTTATGACCTTTATAGGTACAAGAAATCCTTTGTTTTGTAATTGTAACCAAAAAAAAGTTAAAATGAAGAAAGAAACACATATTAAGGAAACATAGGAGTCCTATGGTGCACATTTTGAAACAAATGAACCACATAGAAAACCAAAAAGATGGTCTAAATGAAGGCTTTACTGATCAAAATCTATGATTAGCAAACCGTAATCTTTATTTTATTTTTTAATAAATGTTATATAAAAATGAGACAGCTATGCACTGTACTATGTGTCGTTGTTTAAAATTAGATACATTTATTTTAGCTATGTACATAATGTCTTATTTTGCTGGATGCAGCCGAGCATTGGCTGTTTTTAGCCCTGCTTTTAAATAGGCAATATGTATGCCAAGTGAGTGTGTTCATCAGATAAAAACAGTTGAATTAAGACTGAGTGCTGAAATGATGGACTCAAGATGAGTGGCTTAAATGGAAAACCCAGATGGCATTATTCTCCTCCACCTCAGTCCCTCATCCTCCATCCATCCCCGCACCATGTTACTCTCACACTACATTTCCTGCTCCTGTCCCTTAAAACAGGCTGTACTGTTCAAAGAAGTAAGCTTTTAATTGCATTTTCATGTAGGTGTTTTTTGAGGGTGTCGTTCCCCAGGCAGCGGGAAGAGTGCTCTGAGACAAGCCGTACATGCTCACCAGTGCAGTCAAGCCCCACCAGGCGAAGTGCGTCAGAGTGGAGAGGTGCTGGAAGTGCAGACAGCCCTGTAGGGACACTTGAAAAAGCCATAACAGCCAGAGTATAAATAAATGCATGGGGAGAGCATTTTTCCTCATGGATGAAAAGCCTTTAACCTTTTGGTCCACACAGGAGCACAAATCGTTCCGTGACATTTAACTTGCATATTCCTCTTTTTCTTTCTGGATAGATAATTTTGAGCTTTTATAGCTAAATCAGCAAAGATTTTCCAAATCCAAAAGCCTTATTGGATTCCAGCAGCCTATTTAACATCCTCAATCCAGCTCTGTGCTGGTAAATTTGAATACATTTGGATGTTCTCGGGGAGCACCTGTGAATGTTTTAAATGCAGTCCCTTTTGCCCTTGGACAGTTTATTCAGCATTAGTAAACGGCTCATCCTGTGCGGCTTAAAAAAACCCCAAAAAAACAGAAAAGGGTTTGTTTTCGTCCTGAATCCGTGATGCTATACTGATGCATAATTGATTCAGAAAAGGACAGAAAAGGAAACGGTGACATAACCAGAACAGTATTTGAAGTTTAAGGTTAGGCTTACTGGTCTGAACAGATTTCACGAAGATAACGCTGAAAAGAAAAAAAAAATGTACAAATGCTGCTTTAATGGTCTACTGTTAAAAGGCAGACAGCTGAATTTGAAATTGCTTTGAATCCCGGGTCTTACAACGATGCAGAGAGATGTGTACAAAAAAGACTTTCTCAATTTTTTTTGCCTTTCTACAGACTCAAACGTAGTACTTGACTTATTGAACATTTTGAGGGAAGAATACACAAGGTATAGGATGTGTTTTTATACAGACATAACAAGAGTTTTTATACAGACAAAACAAGAGTAAACCCTTAACCAGTCATTACAACCACATCATATTCAGGTATTTTCACATACTGGTTGTGATTGAGGTGTAATCATCAACTGTAAAAATTGATAATGCATCCTCTTCATGTTCTCCAACATGCACTGACAATGACATTTGGCTGGTGAGAAATCTGTGCACTCGACATTACCTGACAGAGGTCAGCCCAAACGTGTCAAGTTCAATGACTCTTTTTGTTTCGTCCCTGTTTGTCCTAATCTGGTGAACACAGGATTACAAGAACCTCATTTGTCAACAGTTGTGTCAGTCATGGCTTTGTACTCCTTTTTAGTGCATCACATAAATGATTGAAACAACACTTCTCCAATAAAAAAACGTTGCACATGGGATAGCACAATTGAAATTAATAACAATGTTAAAGTTAGTGTCAGAAACCTAGAGGAAGAAAATTTAGTTGGACATCAAACTTGATTTTATAGTTTGACCCATGTCCGATCTGATAACATGGAGGAGGCGGAGATTATGAGCTATACTCCAGGGCGTCAGTGAGGTAGAGACAATGTTTTGGTTCACTTTTTTTGTCTAGTTGTCCGTCTTTTGATACAGTGTATAGGTGTTATGCTTTGCAAAAGCCCTTCCCACCATCAGACATTAACCACGTGCAGACAGTTATTGTGTCCAAATGACAGGGTCTAGTTACCATGTTTAATTACATCAGAAGACCTAATAAGTCAATGTCTTATCCAGCTCGATAATCAACCAATAAAAAGTAACCTCATTCTACTATGTTTGTTTGTTTATGTCCTTGGTGGTAAATTACGAACAGTAAATTTCAGCCAACACATGGTCAATCTGTTGTATGGTGGACATCTTGCTGCAAAACATGGCAAATGTTTAGGACAATAAGGCTAAGGATGAAGAAGAGGACTATCTAAATTAGCAGTATTAGTATTGAAAATTAGCTTTTTTTAAAGAAGTAATCTTCTGTCTTGTACTACCTGCTTGCTAGTTACCAAAAGTAAGTTACTACATGTGCTTTATCACTTTTTTTGTTGTTGTTGTTGACCATGAACCATTGATGACTTACTTTAAATGTTGATGGCTGCTGTTAGTGTGTTTCACATGCATGTAATTTGTGCAACCTGGATTTCAGTAAGCTCAGATGCCTCTATGTATTTCAGTTTTACACTCCAACAAACTAAACACATTTAATACTAGTAGAGGGCGATCATGTGTTGTTGTTTGTTTCCACCTCCTCTAATCACACTTCCCTGTTGCTGCTGCTGATAAAAGACCTGTCAAGATCAGTGCTATCATGTACAGACGTTTTGACATTTAGTAGCAGGTCAAAGCTTTTTGCTAACACCAGAATCACACAGTGTCCCTCGAAAAAACTAAAGGGTAAAGTGCAGATTGATTGATCAATAGCATCACACTATGGTTGTACATGGCAGCTAGGGGAATTAGGTACAATCACAATGAACAGTAGCATTGGGGCTCATGCAGGTTTCACTGGATAAATAATGGTTAAAAAAATCCTCCCAGTCAGATTCCAATCCATTGATGTAGAAGAACAGCTTCGGGCTGTACATCAATGTGACATCGCAGATCATAGACACGGATCTCTGAGGGCTCATTTATAAAGCTTGTATATGCTGAAGATACACCCTAAAAAGAAGTGTGCACAGTGGCTCCCAATCTCAGGCGGAGATTAAGAGAACATGAATGTGGCCTTATGTGTCTGTGGAGAGGGAATAACACTTAAAGACTGACTACAAAAAAGGAAGCAGGTTGTAAAGTATGGAGATTAGGGTAATACTTATTTGCACCATTTAAACTTGCGCTTGCTGGAGTGTCTTATGATCCAGCACATACAGTATGACTTGCTTGGATGGTATGTAATGCACATTTGATTACTTGCTTTTTAATGAGCCTTATAAGAAGGTTTTTTCCAGTAGTGCAGTAGCCTACCACAACAAGCAAGTTGTGTTTTGAACGTTGAAGTCCATTGTAAAATATGTATTCATATAAAGCAACTACTTCTTTTATTTATTATATGACAATAACGGGCTGCAGTTATTGCCCTTTACATTTATTTCTTTTTATAACCTGAATGAGCCAGTCTTTCTTTCCCCCTTTATTGGACACTTTTATACTTCAGAGACAGAGACAGGAAATGAGGGGAAGGGACCAGCCATACGCTTGGTGCCCCAACCTTTTTTTCCCCCAATCTCTTCTTCAACACTAACAATCATATCTACTTGCTGTTAGTGTGGTTGTATGCAGTTTGGAAAAAGTATGCAAAAAGCAATGTTATTAAGCCTGGACTACTCAGCTGCAGATGAGAGCTTCAGTGTAATGAATATCATTCTGAAAAGAATTTTTAATTTAGTCTCTAACCACTAAAGCACTAATAGAAAATGTTTCATTCAGAGGATAAAGACGTGGTGTTTGCTATTAATATTAATATGCACCTTTTATCATTGGCCAGTCTTAAGCCCTGTTTCCACTGAGCGGTCTGGTACGGATCGGTACAGTTTGATACGGTTTGGTTCGGTAAAGCCTGATCCTGTTTGTGTTTCCACAGCCATCCGTGCCCTATTTGGTTGGCCGCATGTAAACCGGATGCCGATAGCCGCATCAGCGTCACATGATAGCAGTTAACAGCTAACCGCTAATTAATAAATTTAACAGAGGAGAAAAACGCGACATATACAAAACCAATGCTGGAAGACATCCAGCAGTTCATCTACTCTGTCACTGACATGTGGCTCTTTATTACAAAACTCAATCAAGCTTTGTTTCAGAGAAGGCTGTGTGCCGTGAGGAGAAGTGAACAGACATAGACAATCGACTGTGTATTTAAACACGGCAGGGTTTTGTTTACCGTTGTCACATGGGAAGTGACGATTCTTTTAACCAATCAACAGACAGCTGTGTTTAGCTCCACCTTTTAGGGTCGCCTCGATATCCTTGGCATTTTGTCTCACTGGAGTACAGACGCTGTAAATGTGGAGTATGGACATCGTGCCCAGAGAATAAATTGAATTTTATGAAAACAAGCAAATGATCTGTTCATCAAAATGGGAGCTTATATAGGAATCCAGACAGCAAATGCCAGCAAGAACAATCAGCAATGAAAACCTGACGAGGTCAGGGTTGACGATACTGCAAATGATGAACAAAGGTTTTGTTTGGGATATTTTGTTTTTTTTTTTAATTTGGAATTATATATTTAATACAAACAGCAATCTTCAAAGTGAAATGGTAATTTTACATTAAAAACTACATAGAATTTAATGCCGACTTACAGCAATAGATAACAAAATTTAGTACAAACATGACATGTAGTAGTACAAATTCAGCGTAGTGGATTAAGATATGGAAGCATTAAAGGGGAGAGCACAAACTATGAATATGTTAGCAGTAGAAAAAGCAGGAGTAGCTCATGAGCGAGGAGCCGGGCTAAAAATATGTGTTGCAACTTGTCAACATGTGTAAGAGTAGGAGTTACAAAAACAATGCAGGATTGGAGCAGGCAGCTGCATGAGGGGATAGAAAATAAAATAAATAAACATCTAAATAAAAGCCACCTTCCCTCCTCATCAGAGTCAAACCAGTGCATCTTCAGTCATGCTATTTGCCAGGTTTGAAATGTTAACCTTGAAATATTTCCTCCCTGACAGGCATTTGTTAGTGCCAGAACACAGTGCCAAAAATCCTCATCCCTTCTCCTTCAATCATAATCACAGGAGTGCCGAGGAACATTTTCAAGATATTAACATAAAGAATATATATGACTTCTTCTACCGTTTCTTTTATGAACTTTAAATCTTCTTTAAATCTATGGATTCTTATTCTATGGGGTATGTTCAGCATGAGTTCTGTGATAACAGTGTGAGGTATCCATTTCCCCTTTTGATTGACGTTTTATTCCTACTCCCAGCATTAACATCACTGAATCATTGAATAATATATTAATGTGGATGGCTCTGCTCAACTGGGCTGAAACTGCAAATAAATCAATGTCCGGTGGATGTATTACAGCCCTCTCTTTGCAGTTGCCAACAAGTTTGCCGACACAAAACAATTGTTCGGGACTAACACAATTATTTTCCTCCAACCTTTGGGAATAACTTTAATTCTGGCCGGCTGCTTCCCCCCTTTAGAAAATAAATGCAGTTGATCAGCCACATTCTCAGGAATTAATCGTGAATCAAATGAACTGGTCCATAGTGTATTCAATTTGATTGGACAGCTTGCAAGAATGAAAAGAATCCTCTTCCTCACTCTGAATCCAGTCACAGGGGTTTCAAACAAAACAAAAAAACAATAATCATAATAATCATTAATCAGTACATAAAATACAGTGGCTGCCATTCAAAATACTGTTTTCCAAATTCTTTAGACATACATTTAAAAAATAAAGGTCAAACATCACCCTACAAACCAGTCAGAGAGACAAGGTTCTTAAATCCATCCATTTTCTAGTAAATCTTTTCAAATCTATATTTTATACTCAGCGTTGCAGGGAGGCAAAGTTTCAACAGTAACCCACAGAGTTTGAATTTTTAAACTTGAAATTCTTTAAATCAGCAGCCCAAGAGAAAGCAGGGTTTCTTTTTTATCCTAACCAACGTGTAAGAAAACATTTAACAAGGCAAATTTCAATATGCTGGAAGTAAAGGTTCACTGCAAGGTTTGCCTTATTAAAGACACTTCTTGTCTTGCTACCACTGTCAACATTTCTATCACGATTTCCTTTAATTGCATGCCATTGTTCCAAATTGGTGAAATGCATAAAATGAGGAATAAACAGAATTGGTGAGAATAAGATTTTCAGTCCATTTGATGCTCAGTTACAGCATTTTTGATACAAATATTCCCATCCAAATGAATGATTTGGAAGTGAGACAGTATTTCATTAGACTCCATAACTAATAACATTTTCTGTCACTCACAATGGTTTGCCTGAGGGTAGAAGTAGCAGAAAATAATGTTTAAACACCAATGACATGCTCTATTTGATAATAAGAGCTACCTGGTCACTTACCTCTTCTCTCTCTCTCTTTTTCCCTCTCTCTAAATCTTTCCACAGCTGCCTCCCCTGAGACCCCTGGCATTGACAACCTCGATATGATTCCCTGGCAATTTATTTCATTGTTTTGATCTTTCTCTTGCTATGAATTACCCATGTACATTGCAGGAAAATGTCAAAGGAGTATGTGTGCATGAAATAACAATGCAAGTTCAGTGTGTTCAGCCCTCACAGTGTCTGCTGCTTTCTTTGATGCCTGCATTGAAAAACACTAAGACATAAATTTGTTCTGTTTGTGTGCTTAGAAGGCATGGAGTTTTTTCACAGAAAACTCCGGAATTGAAAACAACTGAAAAAAAGATGCCCCACACACACACACACACACACGCACACACACACACACACACACACACACACACACACACACACACACACACACACACACACACACAAACACACACACACTCTCTGTGCTGCAATGTACAACATTTGCTAGGTGCCAAACAAATGGTAATATATGTGTGCCTTATTACTGGTTATTGTAAACAAGTCACAGTGCAACAGTAACATTTCCAATGTTCCTTTACAATGTACACCAGGGGGATTTTTATTTTTTTTTGTTTGTTTGTTTGTTTGGAAATGGTAAATGGTTGCAAGAGGCCATGCTGAGTAGAGCAGCTACACAAATGATCCTCGCAAAACCTGCATAGCCAGGAGGCAAATTTGTGTAAAACAATCCTTAAAATACTAATAACATGCTCTCTGTGATGATATTCCATTATAGCCCAGATTCACATTTCTCCCCTTCCCTCCTCTCCTTTTTTCCTGCCTCGCCTGTGGGCTCTATCATTCTTTCTAACTCCACCAGATCCAGTTTTAACAATAGGCAGGAGGAAATGCACACAAGTCTTTATTTGTTACAAATTCTCCATTAAAATTGAACAGAAGTATTACTTATCAATGTATGCTAATGGCCCTGCTATGTGCCTGCGAGAACACAATGGGCTGTTTAGATATAGTGCAGAAGTAAGCTCTTTGGCTGACAAATAGCTTAGCTTTAAAAGTGGGCGGCTGGTGGGTTCCATTAGCAGCCACAGACACAGGTAAACCACTGCAGCAGAGTCCACACTCGATCTGATCTGCTTTTGAAAAAGTGACATCTATGTTCAAGGGTGTCGATTAAAGGGAGAATGAGAAAACATTGTTTATAAATTCAGACAGAGGCATTTTTTTCAAGTAGATGGAAAAGATTTACCTTCAAAAATTAGTGCTAATACAGCCTTCAGTATATCAAAAATAAGTGCTGGCTTTTGAACAAAAAATGTTGTTCAAAAACTTTATGTTTTCTGACAATAAAACGTTTTTAGCCTTTCATTCAAACTTCACTGACACGAATAATGACAGGCAATTAACAGGACTTTTTTTTTTTTTTTTTTTCAGTTATTTTCCTGTCCATCAAAACAGTTCAATAACTTTAAAATCAGTAATTAGGCAGAGTGAATAAACAAATTAAAGGAAATGTGAAAAGAAAATGTCAAACACGAACGTATACTGCACTTTTAGAGCTGCATGAACCCAATAACTTTATATCATTCATTTTTCCCTCTCAGTTGTTTTCACCAGTTTTTCCAATTAACATCAATGCCATGAAACGTAATGCTTGTCGCCGCTTCTTTACATGATATTGTACATTACCAATGGTGGTGTAACTCATGGTAGCTCACACATCTAATGTTGTTTTTGGGTGACTTTATGAGACAGTTTTTAGGCTCCAACAATCCTCCTTAACAGATTGAAGGACTTTGTTTGGTAAAATGTCTCAGCCACTTGTGACCACATTTGGTGTGAATGCAAAATCCATTCATTCCATTATTTCTTTGTTTTTTTTTTTAACAGATGCCGCACTTGCCACCATGAGCATCTGGTCAGGAAAAAAAAAAAAACTTCTTTCCTCTTAACAAAGAGAAAAACAGCTTGAGTGTGCAGCTTTTATCTTCACCCGAGTATAAAAGTTTTAAATGTCTTGCGATTATTTGTTTCTGAAGAAAAACATTCACATTAGAGTTGCTTTGTGCAATCCACTGAGCCCCAACATACCTGAAAGACACCGTACGCCGCAGTCAATTAAATACATCTTAATGAAAAATTACCTTATGCAATGCACCGCTCAATTTGTCTTCAGTTGTAATCAAAATAATTACACTCTTCAGTGTCTTTGTCTTGCTCCTTTATTGTGATTGTGTAAGTGATAAATTGACTATGAAGCACAAACAAGGCATGCCCCCTTCTCAGGTTCAAGAGAAAAGTCAAGTTGATCTGTGGGGTGTTTTGTTCTGTAATAAGCATATATTGTAAGTATGACTGAACAATGCTGAGGAAAAAGACAGTACTGTTTGTGACTCTTATTGAAATGTTTGAAATAAAAGCTTTTGTGAATACTTGTTTTTCTGTCTTTGTCTTTACACTTTGAGAATCACAGGAAATGCTAAGCTCAGTAGGAAGTCGCAAAGTGTAGGTTGTGTCATCTATGCCTATTGTGAGAATATGATGCAACATCTACTATCAGCTCGTTGTAACAATATCATCCAGTCTTAAAGATATAGAATTGTGTTGGAATGCAGAATTTATATTACCTGAAATATTTCCAACACTTATCAAAGCCAGGTTAAAACTTGTTTTATAGTTGTAATGGGACGTGTCTTGTGATGGCGGCCGACCTGACACACAACAGATACAACATGTTTATCGTTACTAAGGAAACAGTGGCTGTTATGTCAAAGAGGGCTGCATAATAAGGCCCCGTGTCCGCCTGGCGTTTTTTTTCTCAGTGCCAGCATCTTTTTTTCAGTTGTTTTCAATGAGAGCGTTTTCAGCAAAAAATGGCCGCCTGGAGGAAAAGCGCAACGCCCAGCGTCTTTTTAACAAGCGCTTTGCCATTTTTGTGCATCTGCTCTGAGCGCCCGAGTTGAAAATATTCTAAGCTTTTTAAAAAGGCGCTGCCGACGTCACAAGCGCTTTTTCCGATGAACCAATCACAAGGTTGAACAGTCGGTAGTCGTCACTTCAGAAACCAAATTCAATGGAGAAGTTGGTCTTGGCCGTTTCAGTTCATGCTGAACTGTATGGCATGTCAGATAAAAATGAACATAACGAAGAGAAAGCTCCTTATATGGGAGCAGATTGGACAGACAGGTATGTTGCTGGTGAGTGTTTTAGTCACAAGTCCTGGACAAGGCGGCGATATTCCCTGTATTGTTGTCTCCTACAGATCGTGTTGTGTACCCACATCCTCCTTGTTCCGTGTCCGATCACTGCCATGATAGAGCGTCATTATTACGCTCATCATCCAGACAAAGTACAAGGGCAAGAATATTCTGATAGATGCTCATATTAAAGAGAAGAAAGGATCTCAAATATAATAAGACATGTTGTCAACAGACTGTTGTCATAGAGACAGGGCTGATGTGCAGTGCCTTTCTTCTCAGTGCACTGAGCTCTTTTCTGCCCGGAAAAAAACAAAAAAAAAACGTTAGGTGGACACAGAGCTTAAGGAAGCAGGAACAGCTACTGAAAGCTGCCACACTGTTGCTGTATGCACTGCTTTGATAAAAATCATACATCGTCGGTAAAAATGTTCAATCGATCGTTTTTTGTTTAGCCCCAATACATTACAAAGTGTTATATCGAGACACTTTACAAAAAGCAGGTACAATCAGTTGTTCAGGCAGGCTGTCCACCAATGATTCCGAGGAATCACAGAGAGCTCAGGAGCACCCAGGAAAAGCTGTGGTTAGTAACTGAGATTTACAGATAGCGACATTCAGTAATATGATGTGCATGCACAGAGAGAGAGGGAGAGATAAAAACTCAAGATGCCAGTTCCCCTGATAGTCTAAGCCTATAGCAGCATAACTATAGGAGCTGGTCTATACCTGTGCCAGCCCTACCTATGAGATTTATCAAAAAGGAAAGTGAGGGGCCTAATAACTGAAGGCTCTAGCTCCCACAGTACATTTAGAGACTGTAGGTACCACGTGCAGGCCTGCATTCCGGGAGCAAAATGTTCTCAAAGGTTATTACGGCACTATTAGCTCTTTAAGATAAGAGGGTGTCTGACCGTTTAGAGCTTTGTAAGTGAGAAGAAGGATTTGAAATTCTATTCTAGATTTTATATGGAGCAAGTGCAGAGAGGCCAGCAGGAGTAGTGTGGTCCCTTTTTCAAGTTCTAGTCAGTACACGGGCTGCAGCGTTTTGGACTAGCTGAAGAGTCTTGAGAGATTTACCATAGCACCCTGATAAAAGAAAATTACAATAATCTAACCTGGAGGTAGCAAATGCATGAACTCGTTTTGCTGCATCGTTAGCAACAGGATCTGTCTGATTTTAGAGATATTACAAAGGTGAAAAAAGGCTATTCTTGAAATTAGTTTCATGTGAGAGTTAAAGGATTGATCTTGATCAAATAGGACACCTAGATTACTAACAGTGGTGATGCCACGCTGATGCCAAAAAGGACAGTTATATCGTTAGATAAAAAGTATCTCTTAGAATTAACATACTGGGCCTTTACATTTTACAGTAGTAGTTCTTTTTTTCCCATTATTTTTTTTTTCACTTGCATTAGTCCTACTCTCATGGTTCAATATAAACCTTTTGCATAAATCTCAACTGCCAATATTTCATTTGAAATGTATTTTCCTCAATATTGTTGTAATACAATGTGTAAATACCACTTTGAGAATCTTTTTAATAATTGAACACAGGATTTCCTGCAGTATACAATCGTTTGTTTTTTTTGTTTTTTTCAAACTTGTCTCTGTTTATGCAGCTCTTCATATTTATTCAACAGCGGGGACAACTTGGAGGAAAAAAAGTGCTTTGAGAATACCCCGTGAAAGGGCGTGTATGTAAACTGAAGTGAATCAAATGTCCCTGGGTTCGCAATAGTCCACTTAACTTACTCGGTAAAAGGAAAAAAAAAAACGAATTAAATATTTGTACCTCTTTATTTTTTTTCTAAAGATTTAAATGTGGTTTTCCAGCCAGATGAATATTTCAAGCAGAGAGGCTTTGATAAAGTGCATTTGAGAGTTGCTGCATGTTGTGTATCTGTACAATGGCTTTGGTGGGCTCCATGCTTACAGCACTTTGGCTGCAGAGTGGCAGAGAGAGAATGGCCTCGGTCCAGCTGAGATAATGGAATTGGTGTGTTCTCCCTGAGCTGTGCTCCTGGCTGGAGTTAATTCTGTTAATAGCAGGAGCTTCTACAGTCAAACCCCTTTTCCCTGGCTTGGGCAGTGCTTAGAGAGCACAAGAGGTGGCTCCTGTAAGTTGGGTGATGGATGTATAATGGATTAACTGGAAAGTGGCACATGCAGCTTACAATTGTTCTTGAAGCTGCTAATGTGTAATCATAAAAGAGACTTGGCGCTTCATATTTAAATCCAAGTGCTATTCACGCAGGGCCAGCAGCGGCACAGTGGAATTTCTGCAGTGCACCTCCAACAGTCCGGCACTATTAACATCAGACGCTTTTTGACAAGTCAGGATTATTTGCATAACATATCACATTCAGTGTCTCCTCAGGGTTCATAGGCCCACATCAGTGACAGTTCCCCACCCCCGTCTGCCCTCTAAGAAGACAACTCCCCCTAAACTCTGAACACATGAGGACAAAAAGAAAAGACAGATTCCCTATATGGCCGAGGAAACAATTGTATCTACAGTTTACCCTTCTAAAAACCCCAAATATGCGTTAACACTGACAATGACACTTGCATTGCTTTTCTCTTAAAGTTAACTTAAAGTCTTAAGCAAGTACCAGATCTTTCAATCTTTTTCATAACGCCGGCCGTTTACAGTCTCTGTTTTATTTCAGTCACCTCAATGTATTACACAAACAGAGTCACGCTAAGATAATATGCAGTTTGACTGATAATGTCTGGGATTTTTTTGATGAACGCAAACAGCAGAAATTATTGAAAAGAGCAGCTTTAGCTTCATTGTCTGTCTAAACTAAACTGGCTCCTCATTGAAAGGTCATGACCTTTCATTGTTCCCTGGTATTTTTTTTTTTCCACAGGCTGCATACACGAGGAGAGATTAAACAGTGCAAGCACACTCTTTGCCCAATTTCCATGGAGCCCTACAGAAATAATAATAATAATAATAATAATAATAATAATAATAATAATAAAGAATATGAAGATTTCCTGACAATAATAACAATATAAAGGTACATCCTGACAAAAATAAAATTGTTAGAAACATTCATTTTGGGTCGGTTTTGCAGCCCATAAATCTCTGTTATGAAACTTCAATCCCGCTTCCTCTAAATTGTACAAATGTATCACTGTATGAAATGCTGCTGGTGAAATATAATCAAAGGCTCTTTCAGTCTCGAGGCTGTTAATCGCTTGTTGGAATTTGACGCAGTAGCAAGCTAACAGGCACCAGCAGTTGTTATATTACAAAATAAGACCTTTTTTTTCCCATGATTATAGACAAAGTCAGTATTCGAGCTCATGATCTGATTTGCTTTTGTATGTATTAAAGAGTAGGGCTTTAATGACACCAGATTTTCAAACTTTGATACATTTCTAGAAAACAATTAAACAACATTGTTACCTGTTTCGATATCACCACAACAAACTACAAGTCCTAGGTACCCAATATTGGGTAATTTATCCTTTTAATTTACCAGAAAATGCAGGTAAACTCCTGCACCCTCTTCATTGAACTATGAAGTTTCTGCAACTGAAACGTTCCAAATATGTGTATATACTGAATATGCTGTATGTACAGTTCAGACAGTGCTCTCTAATGTCTGAGCTTTTGTTTATCTATTTAAAAAAAAAAAAAAAAGTTTTGTAGACTTTGTGAAAAATTGCCAAAGCAAATTGGTTGAAAGTGTTGACAACCTTTGTATATACATCAATATGAAATTGAGGCCATTTCTGTAACTGGTTGAGAAAACCTCACAATAAGTGCTAGAATACTAAACAAGAACTTACATAGTCCAACACTGTCGCCAACATGAATGAGTGATAAATTGACTTGCGTTTATATAGCTGAGCCATCAGAGTGACCTTCTGGCCAGCACATGTTGTTGTTGTGTTTGTTCGTATGTTTTTGTTCATGCATATACTGCTTGTTTTGATTGCATTCACAATGTACGTAACTCCGACAAAGCACGGCAAAAGGGATTCTGTGGATGAGCCAACACTGAGGCATATATCTGTGTGAAGATGCGACAGCTATGATGACACCTTGACTTTGTGTGATTACCTGAATATTGGCAGTCAATATCACAGGCTCCTTCTGTCAACCCAGTTCTCACAGTATCATTACAAATGCCTCCTTTTGTTCTCCCTCTGATAATGTGAGAGTGCATTAAAATGCACGGCGCGGTTGCCATAAATACGTATCAATGACAAATGCCAGCTGGGCGGATTAGTGTGCAGTTTTGATCGCTGTCAAACGCATTCCCCATCAGCTGGAGCGGCAGCTATAAATGAGGCTCATTGTTTTGGGCTTAGGTCAGACTATGAATTCTGCATGATGTGTACACACTAGAGAAGAAATCTTCCATAATCTTCACCTCCAGTTAATTACTGGAGACAAACATTATGGATCGCCAGAGACTCTTATCAGCGACTGCCTGAATACAGAGGAGATTTGCCCCACATCTGATATGATTTTAAACTCTAAGTAATCTTTGCAACAAAACAATCTGTTTGCCCTATTGTCAAATTTATCCCTTTCTCCGTGAGCCGATCTGAAGGAGATGGATGTACATTCTCACTAATTACAGCAATTATTACTCAGTGATGATATAACAAGCTCTCAAACAATTACCCCCATCTCCCCTCTCCGTCTCTTCTTCCCACACAGTCTCACTAAAAGTATTTCACTGCACAAATATATGCTCGCCAATTTATTCTAGCTCGTAAGGAAAAACTACAAGCACGCCATTCATTATTTTGCACACAAACATAGACACTAAACAAGACCAGCATCAGGGAGCCGACTTACTTCCTGCTGAGCACAAGATGTTGGGCTGGTGACACTCTCTATTACGCCAAATTTACAAGACTGCTGACTTAACTTGTGCTTAGGCCTTACACACACAAAAATATACAGCCCGGAGTGCAGAGAGGCATCCACTTTTAAGATACTGTTGGACTTTCCTGACTCTTCTGTCACTGCAGAGGCAGCATTCAATAAACTAGCATTCTTATATCCTTATTTAACAAGGCATGTTAACTAAAAATACATTCTTATTTACAGCATGAGCCGTGGGGGGGAAGTTATAGGTTATGTGTACCCACACTCACAGCTTGGAGAAAGCAAGTACAAACACTGCAGCCTTGTCTTGTTGGCCTCAAAGCAGATCTACTGCTGCAGTTTCTATGCGCCTTGTTTAGTGCCCTGCTTAGGGGCATTTCAGCCACACTGGCTGACAGACGGTGAGGTCATTCTGCCATCACTTTCCTGAACAGATTTTGTGCTGCTTAAGCAAAACATTTGTTTTAACTATATCACTGCTGCTCTATGTCTTCTGAGTGTCTGACAAATCCTCATTGCTCTATCAGTGATGATTAACTTACAATGCAAGGATCAATGAAAGTGTACGAATGTAATAACTCTCTGACCATATGTTTCATCACTAACCATACATTAAATGTTATGATATCATATTGCTGTTCCAAGTGGTTCTTTGTTTAAATGTGAGGAATTTGACAATTATGAACATCTTGATGTAACAACAGATAACAATGGACACAGCATTTGATTAAAAAAAAGGAAAAAAAAGAAAGGCTAATATTATGTTTTTTATGTGATACAGTCTTAGGCAACACATGGTCAATGAATCAATCCATCTGTGTTTGCATAGTTCCAATTTACAACAAAGGGTTTTTGAAAATTCAACAAAGAAAGGTAGAAACCATACCTTTTACAGTAGGGGTTAACTCCAGCTAAGAGAAAAAAATATCAAGGGAATGGTTGAATACTAACTTTATGTTTTGTGTGAGGGTAGCTAAGGAACAATCACATATTGTAAGAAACTGCAGATCAATTCCCCTCCACACCACAAGGAGACGCCTTGCAGTTTATAGTTGTAAAGGTCAGACCCTCCTCATCTATAAATAGGGGTCAGAAGAAGCTCTTCTTCCTTTTTGTTCACAAACATTTCTATAATGGACTGCTGTTTGCCATGTGTCTTTTGACCACGACCAATGTGAGTAAAAGATTTCTTTCTAATTTGGATTGTTTAAAGGAATGACATTTATTATTTGACTGACAATTATTAGACAACTGAAGTACTTAATTTGAAGATTGTGCATATGATTTGTTTGAATAAATACTGTAATGAATTCATTTATTTTTCCTTTAGAACCATGGCAATCAGCAGTTCAACTGAAGAGTAATATATGTTAAAATAAAAGATTTAATTGAACAAAACTCCGTCTCCTGGTGGTGTGTGGCTCCAGTCGAACAATAACCTACACATATGTTGAATGACCTTGGAATATGGCCGGATGTTCCTCCAGTTTTTCTCAGCAATTGTTTTTTCAGTCGCTACACAATCAGGAAGTTGTGAAATTATCAGAAATGCACACGTTTCATGTCGAAAGAACCACACAAAAAAACCCATGGAATAAAAAAAACCTGGAACACAGCAATCAACTATATAATGCAACTATATTAAAGGTTCCAGACAGAGGAAAATATGAAGTAAATATGATGAGATGCTAAAATTAGACATCTGATTTTGACAAAATGCCATTTGCTTGTTATCGTTTAAAAAAATGCTAGAAAGGAGCTAAAAGCTTATATTATTAATATTGTAATGTTTACCAGTATTTTTGAAAGGCATAGCCTACATGAATCAGTTGCATAATGTTGAAAAGGGTGTGACTAAACGCTAACGTTAGCTTTTGGTAGCTAATAGATTATTATTACATCAGCTACCTTGATTTTCTTTGAAGAAAATGGCCAAATTTTATACAGTTTTTTACTATCCTGACTTCAGTAGCTAATTATTCTGGATGCCAATAACAATCACAAATAGTCTTCATTTATAGTATACAATTTTCATCCTGAAAGAAGCTGTAGACAACTACTTTGTATTAAGATTTTAGCTACCTACATAATCCTAAAAAAAAAAAAAGCATCTTAATTTATAACCAATAGATACTTGTCTGTTATAACACATACTTTGTTCACCATGCAATATCAACAGTTCTATTACAAGTAAGAGAGATGTTTGGGAAACAAAACACAAGAAATGATTCCTGGAGTATTTGGAAACTCATCAAAGTGCTCTCCTTCAGTTTGTCACTGTCTCCAGCCAGCTTTTTTTTTGTGCCACATGGCAGACGCTGTCGAGGGCCTGTGGGGGAGTGAAAAGTGAGCACCATGGACAAAGGCATGTGTGGCACCTCAAATCCACTTCTCTTCCTCGGAGCCATTGTTGTATGAAAGTGCTGTCGACAGCTTTTGCGGCGCACCATGCAGACTCAAACAATAGAGAACTTACCTGCCCTCTGCACATGGAAATGATTCCTGCAAAAAGAAAAAAAAAAAGAAAAGATCTGTATCAGCAAGGATCAGGATGAAATACAGTACGGCCTCAGATCTTGAAACTCATTTTGAACACTCAACAGTTTGGTACACAATATTGTACAATGTGTTACTTATTCCTTTGGGAGGTTTGCTCTTAATCTGTTCATAACTGTTTCATATTTTGACTTCAGAATTGAACAATGGTGCCAAAACAGTTTATGTCAAGGGTTGGTCAGGTGACTCCTTTGTGATAACTTAAGGTAGCTATTTGTTGTACAAACACACAACCTTTGTCAAGTGTGTTTTGACAAAGATTCAGAGGGACCTAAATGTTGCGATTTTTTCTAATTAATCTGTCAACCTTGGTAAATTAGCGTTCTGAATGTCCTATGCACCTACTTCATGAGATATGAGTGTGTGTGTGTATAGATGTAAATATATATACATATATATATATATATATATATATATAAAGTTTATCGTAACTGGATCTTACTTCAAAGACTGCTGCATAAGGAAGCGGGAGCTGCTACTGAAAGCTTTTGTATTGTTCCTTTTTGTGCTGCTGTGATAAAAACAGTCATTAATTACACTTGTTGGTAAACACGTTTTTTCTCAGGTTGGTTTCGTCCATTCTTATTGAGTGCGGTTAAAACATAGTTCATTTTCGGGGATTTCCCACTAGCCTCGATGTCAGCTTTAGTTATAGTTGTGTTTTAGAGCCCCCTGGCTGTGGATTTTACATAGTGTGCATTTAAGACATGGATTTAATATGATGAAAAAAACATTGGACATTCTTTCTGAAAACGTGACATTCCTTATTAAGCACTTTTTTCTTCAGCGTAAAGAAAAACTTTACACTTTTTGTACAGTCCATAATCTCAGTGATGGATTTTTTTAATCATTGATTGATCTGTGAATGTATAAAATATTAAATGAATAATTATGTACACAAACAAAACAACAACCCATAATTTACAGGTTATTTACAGGATAAAAGTGATATGTTTAAAATGTCCTGTTTTGTCTTGGAAACAGCAAAACTAATTGTACAAATTCACATTTTTATTTTTTTTCATGTTGAAAGTATATTGATTTTGTGTTAATTTACCTTAGACAAACCCATTAATCATTCACTAGTTGTAGGAAGAATATAAATACATTTAGTGTATATTGACATCAAACATAAAATGTTTAATACATACAACAGTAAGTATGTGCCACTCAGATATATCTTAAAATAAAAATAACATCCTTAATCTGACCTGGAGAAAGAAAGAACAAGTCTAAAACAATGGCGATAACTAAATCATTTCAATGTAACTGTATCACTGCAGGTCCTATGGTAAAAGAATATGAAGCCCGAGCATTTGCCAGAACCAAACAATCTATATATCGTATCATTATTTTACTCATTACACTTTCATAATACTAATCAAACATTGTGGGTTTAGTGGGCAGCTGTCTTTGAACCCAGATGGTTGGACACAGCTTCATTCATCCTTTTGTCCCTCGTTTACATTTCAGTCCAGATTGTGAAGGATTAAAAGATTTGCCATGTGGCCTTCTTTCAACTTTCAAGGTTTATGTCTTACGACGAGGATATTCTGATGTTGGTATGAGGATAAAGTCATCCTCAACATTTGTATTCGATCAATGAAAGTTGCTATGTTTGTGATTCAACCATTATGGCGTGATAGTAAGCTGGACACTTCAACCCATTTTTTTTTTCTTAGTCATTTGATGCCAAGATGTAAACTGCTGTCGGAGGCCTTGAGATTCACCTCCAGCCTAATCACACCATCAGTGTTTTCACCACGGTGCAAATGTGCCTGTTGATGGGCTGTCTAATGTGAGAGCCGTGGCCAGGCCTGGAAGAACTCATCCACTCGCCTCATTTGGTCGCTTCATTGCACTCTGGGAAATATTTCATGAGGTCTAAGTGACTAAAACACACAGTGAGCATTTTTTATCAGATCTTTACATTTTAATATGGTTGGGATATTTTAAAAGTTTGAAGTTGAGTGAAGAAACTTGCTCTATTGAGCACATGTGTAGGCCGTACATTGATGGGTTTTAGATGAGTGAAGGATGAAATTGTGATCATATGACTTTAATGATAACCTTATTTATTTCTATTTATTGCATATCTGTTATTCTAAATGATGGATCAAATATGGGGAATAATCATACTGGGGCTTTTTAACCTATAGGAGTCCAAATTGCATGTATTTCATTACATTTCCAATTATAATAATTAGTACATGGTTGCCACTTCTCAGACAAATCAAGAAAACACTGTAACACTGCTTTAAAAAAGGATCCAGTTTATTCAAAGTTCTTTTTTTCAATACAAGAAGAAGTATATGGCTCTAACTAGCAATCATTGTATAAAAGAACTCTATGTTGTGATAAGACTCAAATAATCAAGTTATTTCTATTAAGTTTTTAATGAAGAATGTTTGTGTATGGTCTTAATAACATCTAATACAAATTAAGAAAAAAAATGTGGCCATGAAAAGGCCATTTTCAACTTTCATCTACTTCTATGCAGTATATGAAATAATTGATATTGTTTTCTTTTGAATTTTCTCAGGTTATGGACCTTATCAGATGTTATCCTTTTTCACTTCCTAGTTGTAAATAACACATGACATCTGCTAACATGACCTTATCTATCTTTTCAGTTTTCTTTAATCTTAGGTCCTGCATTGTTTAAAGCCATGGTCTTTTAATTGACGTTGATTAACTCATTAGTTTACCTTTTTCTTCAACGCCTAACAGTTCGCTGCTCTTTGATTAACCCTACAATGACACTATAGAGGATTTGTACATGCAACCAATGAAGTTTTTAATGAAGCGTTTGTTTTGTTACAGTGTCACCTTTTATTCAAGTGAAAATAGAGGCAGAAGGTTTGAGAACTGTACACAAAGTGTGGGAAGGAGATAAGATATTTACAAAACAGACCATGCTATCTTCATATTTTTTATGAAGCTCCTGGAACAATAAAGAGTGTTTCTCATTCACTGTGAAAGAGGGCCGTAATAAAAGATGTCAAATTTAATTGAAAATACTGAAACGGTATATGACCCCAACTAAGGATTTACAATACGTCAAACCGGATTGGTCAGCTTCTGCCTATCATTGGAGGACCATGCAATTCAACTATTTTTTCCTAAACTTCATATAACAATGACGTCTATTTGGTAGACAATATTACAGAGGCCTATCACAGCAGGCACACACACTGACACCCCGCCCTCTAGGACTTTAGTTTGTGTGCCAATTCGACCACCATAGGGGCCACATCTAACATCCGTCAGACCACAGACAAAACATATATTTTTGCTGTCTTTTGACTTATAACATTCAGTCAGAGTACTGCATCAGCAACAGCCCCTTGATTCAAATCCAGTAAAATATTTTAAGAAAAACACATTAAATCACAAGTTTATTTAGATAATTGCCACTGTTGTATTTGCCAGCGCAATATTTGCTGTAATGACTTATATTTATCAAAGCAGCAAATGTTTCACAGAAGTCAACTACAAACTGTTAAGGCTAAAAAAAAAAAAAGGTTTTGTTTGAGCACATTTACATCTCGTTTGGGGTCTGTTTTATACTTACGCCCTGTCCTTTTACCAAGCGCTGCTCTACTTTCATCTAAATGTAAAACTGCATTCTTCAGTTGTTTTAAACAGACTTTATAGTCTTGTGTCAGAAAATGTTTGGCAAATAAAGATCTCAATGCAATCAGCGAAAAAAAAAAAATGCAAATGTTTAACAGCATTACTTTGTTATTGCAGTTAGATGTTGGTGGTATTAAAACATGAATGTATATTGTGTGAGGGTGATGGGTCGCTCCCATTTGGGAAAAAGAGTTCAAGGATAGTTGTGTCATTCTCAGGCAATGGTATCAACATTCAGTCGCTCCAAATGCTGTCAACTGTTCATCACATTAATTCCAACCTTAGAGGACAGAGGTTGTTCACTGAAGCCCTGTTTTGATGACCCTATTCCCCAACCTTATCACCTGGGAAACTGCCCTTTGGTGAAGAAAAAAAATGCATAGAGGTACTCCATCAAAGACGAAATGAATGCAGACGGCAAAGAGTCAGTGTCTGAACAGAGAATCAGGACAGGAATTCTGGAAAACATCATTACAGTCTGTATTGTATTGACGATATAGCATTTGCACATAAAGAAGGCTCCCTTAATGCTATCAACTCTGGGACCCACATGCCAATTCACCCAGCAAATATGGAATGAATTCATGTACATCAGCAGCTCATAATGTGTTTCTAAATATGGCTGCTTGATATAAAATGAAAAAGTCAGTAAAGCTTTTTTTTTTGTGCCAGTATCAGACTCAAGAGGGGGGGGACTTGCAGGCCTTTGCATTTAAGTGGCAATCACACTGCTTGGGTGAAGCATAAGTGTTAAAGCAAACCACTGAACACCCGCTGATCTCACTCTTGATCACACAAAATGACTCAAAGACCTTTTATGATCTGCTGTGGGTTACAGACTGCCAATGAATGGAAATGACAGGGACATCAGATTTTTTTAATGGCCAGATACTAATGCTTTTCTTTACATGTTTGACAAGGTGAGTGACCACGGGAGCTGTTATACATCAAACTTCAGAGTTTTCTTTAAGTAGGTTCTGGCTTCGAAATGACTCTTAAAGTCATGTAGACATACTTGCTGTTTTTTTCCCATTAATTAACTTTCTATCAGAATAAAAAGAGAAATTTGGAATTCATCCACAAACCTCATTATGTTTGTTTTTTTAGTTGTTTTTTTTTGTCTATACCGAAACACTACAGCTGCTGTCCCCTGCCAAATCTAACCACTTGACTCCAGCAGTCTGTTGAAATCACTGAGATCTCTTCTCTTGGCCTCAGTGGCGAAAATGATACACTAATGGTTCTGCATCTTGACCTTGTTGGCAGCTTCATTATCTTAGGCTACATCTGTGGAGATCCTGCACAATTTCACACATCCCCCAAATGTTCAGTTTTTCAGCAGTAACCAGTTAACGCCATTAGTTTTCTCTTTCTCTCACACACACACACATATACACACATATACACACATACACACACACATATGTGTGTGTGTGTATATATATATATATATATATATATATATATGAGAGAGATATATATCAAATATATATGTATTATAAATGTATATGTTTGGGGTTTTTGCTGCTAAACTCCTTACTAGTCCAATGCTTACATTTACAACCCTAACTCTAAGTGTGTCTCTCACTGCCTCAGTTTCCTGTTCCATTTCTGTTTCTTGCTTTTAACGATAATCATGGCAAGTATAAAGAATGACTCAGGTTTTCAGTTTAAATAAGTTTTGTTTTAAAGGACACCAGCAGCTTTCTTAGGCTGCTATAACTTTAGGCACAACTCGAAATTAATCAAATAAACATCATCATGTTTCTTGTTACTCACTTACAGTCCAGCTCCAGTAAGAGCCATGATTTTTATTTAATTTTTTTTAAACTAGCCGGATAACCCTTAAAATTGTTTCTTCAAGAGTGACAATTTGGTTCAAAAATCAATTGAACATCTATATATATTTCCAATTTGATTGGTTTCCTTGTTCTTAAAGAACCTGTCTAGCAATTGAAGTGAAGTACAGTGCTTGGGATCATAATTTGTTCCTCATTTGTTTTTTATATTTTTTTTATTCCACCTGTTTAATTACTAACTTTAGAAAAAAAAAATCAAATCATCCACTCCTGCACCTTTATTGTAAAATCCAGAATCTATAAATATGTAAATCATTCATTTGCATATTATTCATTTCACAAGATTAGCTGGATGCAAGATGTCTTCAGCTTCCCCTTTAATTCATTTTCAGTGTATTTGCACAGGAGGTTTCAACTTTTCACATCATACTTGTGTAAGTTGCATATCAGTCGATGATTGGCTTCCAAAGTGGGTGAGATGGCCCAAAATGAGTTGCTAACATGAACTCAGATTGAAGGTTGGGAGAGAGAAACTTATTTCCTGGAGAAGATGTAATGTAACGAGACTCGTAGTGTCAATCTCTGCACATACACCATCATGTAAAGTGAAGCTGAAGTACAAAGTTATATAGATATTGAAACACATATTTAGAGGAGGGAAACTTTACAGGAAAAGGTTGAAATCTTTATTTAACGCTTTTGGTCCATTCGTTGTTTTTGAAGAAGTTCCTTTCTTGTTATGCTTTGCCTCATCCTTCCCTAGTTGCTTGTTTCACATGTGTGTTTCGTTATTTTAATAATCACTAGTTGAGTCTTTAGTGTTTCCCGTTTTTTTTTTTAAATCTCTTATCCTTGTATTTCTCTATGTCCTCGTGTGTATTGTGACTGTAACATTCCCCAGTTTTCTGTCTTCATTGTTTCCCATTTTATTTCGTTGTTCTTGTCCCCAGTGTTTTTTATGTCTCGTCTCATTTCCTCCCTTTGTCTGATTGTCTTCACCTGTGTCGTTAGTCTCACCTGTGTCTGATTACCTCAGTGTTTGTACCATGTTGTTGTCTGTGTATTGTATGTGAAACCTTCTCTGTGCATCCTTGTGAAGTTTTCTGTGTTCTAGTCTTTTTGTTTATCCCTGTCCCTACTTTGATACTTTTTGGAATTTGGACTTGGACTAAAAAAAAAAAGTTTAAAAAAAGTGCTGATTTGTATGATTTGTTGCCATTTTAACCGGTGACAATTGTTGCAAAACGTTTTCCAAAAAAGCTCAGTCATTTCCTAAAATAGTTTTAATTAATAGTTTTTTAAGTTTTTAGCAAGCAATCCTCAAATGGAGAAAAAAAAGGTGCTTTTGTCGGGGACTATTTTCAGCTTAATACACAATTAGCGCAAGAGTGAGGAAAAAGCAAAGTGTACTGAATTGATCTACATTGGTCAAATTTACTATAGTGTAGCTACATGTCAATTTACACCAAATGGAGCTCTATGTCATAAGGGGAACATTGTGTGTTGAAAGAAGTTTGAAATGTTGAAAAAAATGTGTGCAAGTTTGCAACAGATGTTTAAGAAAGCTTGAAATCAGAAGTGTGGAGATGTACATCGAGACGAGAATCTGACCATAAGCATTCCTAAAGAGGTGAAGTTGATTTTGGCATTGTAGTTCACTCATAAATGACTGAAAGTTATGTTCCCTCAGTCGTATTGGGGACTCATTTGCTCTTATTTCTTGTCACTACCTTCCAGCCTTTGCTCAATTTTAAAAATATTGCGTCTTTTACATTTCTGCCGAGACCAAAGAAAGGAAGAAGTTCTCAACATCAGCAGGTAATTGGAATAAAACTTTAATAACAATCTTAAATGATCAGAGACCAGATGGAATTAGAACATGAAAAATAAAACTTTTGGAGAAAAAAAAAAAAAAAAAAGGAGAGGACTTCAATGGAACATCATCAAATTTAAGCAGCAGAAATGTGGGGCATTCATTACTGCAGTGCACCGCTGGCACACATGACTTTGATGTGTATATGAAGTGCAACAAGAAAGGGAAAGAAGAAGTGACACTGGAAACGGTAACTAGTCTGATAACGGCGCTGCAATCCTGTGGAGAGAGCCATCACTTTTCATACATACCAATTACATGGCTCTCCTGCATGGCCATCATGAATCATAGAACAGATCATGATCCTTTAATGGAGACACAGGAACACTGACACATTGGGTTTGCTTGTTTCTCCTGTTATTCTGTGCTCGGTGGTGTAAGGAGTGGACTTAGAGGATTTTCACTTTTCACTAAAATGTGAAACACATCAATCATGTCTTGATTAAGGACATAATTGAAGGAACAATGACAGATGATAGCAGAGTAATCCTTCAGGGAATGGCAGGGAAATAAACTGAAGGGTGTTCCAGAACAGTTCATGGAGAAAAAACTTTTTTAGCACAATTGCAATTTAATGCATGAATGGTATTAACTGCATGTTGTTACCTTTACAATGAATATGATGATATGTGTGTATAAGCTTTTAAATGGCATGAACAGAAAATACAAACATCCAGTCTTAAGTATTTCCAAGACTGTATATGTCTATTTGACAAGATGTGGTATTTACATGGAATATAATGAATGTGGTTATGCAAATCACTCATTCATGATCAAAACAGAATCCAGGTTTTAATCATCCGCTTGCAGGTGTGTCTTGAGTTCTGATCATCTCAGTCGTGGTTTTCCTCCAACAAAGAATGTTTAGAAAAATAATAACTGAAGCCTCATTACAGAAACTGATTAAGTGTGAAATCCTATCTTATTTCAGTTTGGGATGGCACTCAGGATTTTTGAGATATGAGAACATTAGCAGCATCATGGTATACGTTTCTATTTTGACTGCCCAGTAGATTTATTTCAAATTTAGTCAAAGAGTCAAACAACTTAAAGTAAAAAAATCAAATATAAGCTCATCCAAATTTGAGACCCAGTTCATTCTACTACTACCTGGCATTTCTGCACAATTTCCCAAATACAGTAGGGTCTCAATTAGAGAACTAAGTTAACATCTTCATGTTCATGCTCAATCCATAGCACTAAGGTCCTCCAACCAGCTGCTCCTGGACGTGCCCAAAACTAGGCTTAAAAATAGGGGCGATCGAGCCTTTTCTGTTGCATCTGCATTAAGTGTATATATGCAGATTGGAATAGATGGGCTGTCTCATAATTTATAGCAAGATCAAATTAATGATTTTGAATTGAATGTCTTTATCCATTTTCCAAATTTGTATACAGTCAAGTGTTCTTTCTGGTGTAAATTAACATGTTGCATCATCTTCCCCATCTTCTAATATTTAGAGGCCCAACTCGTATTGACGTCTGTCCTAAATAAAGGCAGGATCATTTTATTGTTTGAAATAAATAAAAGCCTGGGCTCTTTAAGTTGTATGGGAGGTAGAGTATCTACTTTGGCCTCAAATTTATTTTCAATGACAAAGCTTGTAGGGCTGGCTCTAGCTTAGACCAGCCCCTCGTTATGCTGCTATATGTTTAGATTGTATGGGTATTGGGTACATGATACTCTGTGATCCTCCCCCTCCACTCTCTCTGTGTGATTTTAGAAATAAAGATTTTTTTTCGGGTTTTTTTTTTTGCCATATTGGGGAGACAGAGGGAAAGTGGATAGTGTCAGAAATCTGGGAGAGAAAGAGGGGATTGACAGGCGGGAAATGGCCCACAGGCTGGGGTCGAACCCGGGCTGCCTGCGTGAGGACTGTAGCCTCAATACATGGTGACGCTTGCTCTGCAACTGCGCTGTCTCCGATTCATACATGTTACTACCTTTAAATGAAAGGCTTCTTTGACACACACACACGCCTTTTGATTATTTCTGCAGACTGTCTGCTGCCGTGGACCTTCTTGACTTCACCCGCTGAGATTAATGTTATTAGCAAACTTGTGTTACCATCACTTTGGTTTTTGATAACTGTAGTTATTTTCCTAATTGAATTCTGTATTGCTGCTATTACTGTTGGTGTTGCTTGCATGTCTCTCTCTCTCTTTATGTCCCGCCTTTTTCAATTTCTTGATCACAGCTGGTCATCGTTGATGGCTGTCTGCCAATGAGTCCGGCTCCTTTCACCGTTTCTGTTAAAAGGAAGTTGTAAAATATTTTCCTTATTGTGGATAAGGCGTCTAGATCTGAGTTAGGTAAAGTTTTATGGGGTATTTGGTTGTGCTTTGGTGGCGTGTAAATAAGAATTGATTGATTGATCGATTGACCTACATTATATCATTCTAGTTCAAAACCGAGCTCTCTGGGTTTTCAAAAATTTCATCTGAACATTGAAAATACAAAGCCTGCAGATGTCTTTATCTCCAAAACTTTTAGTAAAGGTCACGTCAGCCTTATCTGAGCTGCATATACTCTTCCTACATGAGCTTATCTTCGGCCAAAAGAACATCCTCATATCATGGCAGCTCTGCTTCCTTTTGCAGGATTCACTGCCTGCAGGTAATCCTTGCTTTAACTTTAGCCCATGTGGATTGTCGTTTGACTGAGTGACATGCTTTCATGAATCATGTGGTCACATTTCCAAAACTGACTCACTCCATTTTGTCACTCTGACATCTCCATCCAAGCATACAAAATGCCACACCGAAGAAGGTTGGCCTCAGAGTTACAAAATGGAATGCACTGGGAAAAAAAAAAAAAAAAAAACATTATCTAGAGCAATGCTTTTTTTTTTTTTTTGCTACAGAAATCATTTCCATGGTTGGAGTCATCCGATTTCCCTTGATTTGCATACAAACTTGTGCTCATTTCTAGTTGGATGTGAAACAGATGTCTAAGCTCATTCCACTTCTGTCTGTGCAGACACTCGAGGGTTTTCACATTTTGAGATCCTTCCAGTGTTTGTTGGCTGCCCTGACAGTTGACTCACCAAAAATTATTCAAAACCATACAAGCTCTTTCTGATAAATGAACTCGTATATATTAAGTGTCCCTTCTGTTGAGCACCCGTTAGTTTGTCTTGATATGGAGTTCTGTCTGGTTCTCAAATCCTTTTTTGGAGGGGGTGTGGGAAGAATTTATACCATTTTCTTTTACATAGTGTCTCTGGATACACAACAGCTACATGTACTTTTTCCTCCTCTCTTTAGAGGGCTACAGTTCAGTTTAGTTCACACACAGTTTTTCTTTCTAAGGAGATAAGGGAAGCTTTTGACCGGGACTCACTCCACTTTGCAAAGACCCTCAACACTTTAAAAAAAACAGCAGGCACTGACAAGTGATTTTGACTCTGGATGAAATAAGTCTGCAGTGTGTATAAAATCTGCACTAGAAGTTACAGAAAAAAAAGTCAATGATAAAATGGAAGGTATGATGAAGAAGCAACTGAATGTGCTCCATTTCATAAAGATTTGTGGTTTCATTTGGGGAGTGTAGTGGACCCAATATTGTTCTGTAAGATATAAGTGCACTGCCCAAATCCCTGGCAAACACATCACAAATACACACACAAAACAAACAAAGACAAAACTAAACAGACACAATTAAAAAAAATGCACATGTGCTTATCCAGTTATCTAAACAGACATGCTTCAAAACTGTTAGGCCTGTATGCTATTTTCAGCCACAGTCAAAGTAAATTTCTTTTGAAATTGATGTTGTAATTTTCTTAGATTTAGAAAACTTGTAAAATCTGGGCATCTATGTGCTTTAGTCAAGGATGACATAACTTCAACACCCTTATTGCTTTGATTACTTTGATATTTAATTCGACAGCTGTGCTATGTAACCATAAAACGGATGAAAACAAAGCTAGTTTCACAAATTTAACAAAAAGTGGTGGGGTTGGTGGTTTGCTATTGCTGTTGGTCAATTATAAAATGTGTTAAAAAAATGTTGGACAATTGTCAGCAACGTAGTATTACAGCTACACGTCTTTGTTCAACAAAGCCTGTATCCATTTGCGTTATTATTAAGTCAGCGGCAGAGCAATTGGAAAACATCACAGAGTTAAGGACACACGCACACGTCAGGAGACATACATCAATCATAGCGTACATCTGTACTGTCAGGTTTATACCGAAAACTGCTCAACACCAGCATGTCTATCCTAATGTGTCATTCCTGTTCCAAAAACACTTGGTCCCTCAGTTTTGTTTTCCATTTATAGTGCTGGAAAAGCACATGTAGGGACAGTATGTATGAGCTGTTTTGAATGGGGAGATCCGTTATGCACCACTGACAGTACAAGAGAGGTAGTCAGCAGAAGTGGCAAATCTTTTCCTGAGTCTCATAAACTCTCACAGACACAATTTCCAGGGTCACACAGCCACAGGAATGCTTGGTATTTATTTTTAAGGACAACTTGTGGAAGTGTGGTGGAAATCGGTGCCACAAAGAATCTGATGGATTGTGGAATTGTATTTGTCACGCGATTTCAAATGTTGTTGCTTCAAACGTGTTAATCCACAAATGTCCAGAAGGTAATCCTAGCCTTTCAAAAGGAAAAAAAAAAGACTCAACAACTATAAAAGCAAGAACAAGACACTTATTTTCTGTGAGAACATTGTTGTCTGCCGGGTGTGGTTACATGATAGTACACCGCTTGTTTGCGATTTTATAACTTCAGTAATGTGGCTTGATCTGCAGTTGAATTACAATTGTTTTCTTGATGTGAACTGGAAGTATGGTGTGACTCTTTGCTCTATTCTTCTTTCTTTTTTTTTTAAAGGCCTTTTGTGTTTACTGAGGAACGCACACTTGAGTTCACTTAGAGTGGAGAGAGGCGGTGGTTTTAAGCTGTTTGACAGAACCATGTAATATCTCACAATTTACCTGTCAACTGTCAGAGCTTTAGTAGACATCAGGGGCCGTGTGCATACATGCATGGAACACTTATCACACACACTCACACACAAATAATGGCTATGACATTTTTTTTGCAGGTATATTGTTTTTTTCTCTAAAATTACAAATATCTGTATAAATTTGTTTCTTTCTTGCTTCTTTCTTGTTTCTTTTTTTTTTCTTTTCTTTTTTTACAAATGTATACATTTCCATTTTGACATTTAATCTTGGCAGTTAATGTGGGAATAATGCATTTGAAATCCTAGATTGAGTGTCATTGATCAATAGGCTATTATGGCTCAAATGGCAGTGTGTAATGGTTTAGAATGAAGGCTAAAAGCAGAGGGTGTTACTGGATATATCCAGTGTCAGACCAGATTCAGAGCAGACCTCAATACATTGTCTGCTGACTTCCCCCTCATTGGAAATTGCATGAATATGCAATCGACAGTTTAATGTTTGCAACATATTGCAGTGATTGATACGTACACATAGCCTGTGGCAATTCAACACAAAGGTTACATATACTTCTTTCTGCATGCACACACACATTGCATGTTAGATGGCCTTTAAACCAGTGTTATGGAGTCTACTGGGGCTGGTAAGAGAACAGCAATATAGAGAGAAAGTGACGAACAGAACAGGCTGCTACACGTTAACTGCATACAGTATGTTTCACACAGAGAACATGAAATCAGCAATCAGGTTAATAAATATTTATAAATGTGCAAAGTTGTGTCTACAGAATCTGTGTGTTCAGATAATACTGTCTCTTTAAAATATAAAAAGGCAGATTAGTGTGTTCCTTAATTTAATATGACTTCATCGAGCTGCAATCCAACTGTGTTCTGATTAAAAGGACGATACCAAAATGCCCACATTGTTTAATATACAAAGAACTGAGTGTTCAAACATTCTACATACTGCCCATCATTTATGTAAAAGAATAAGAAACAAAAGGCTGACTTGTTTTGTATAGTCTCTAAAGAGCAGGCATTTGTGTCTCTTGGTTCCACGCTTGGTATGTCGTCTTCTTGTAATCTGCATTTAGTGCAATGTTTTTTTTAAATAAAATACCCTATTGCAAAAGCTATATTGCAGTCGACAGGGGACGAATTACCAACCAGCAAGCACTGCCTTTGTTACTAGCTTGCCTCAGGTTGACTGTTTATGCAGGTAATATTAACAGCAGCACTTTCTTATGCAGTAGAATGATGCCTTACACCCCCTACAGTCACATGTCTTCAAATATATCCAACACCATTACAAGTTCTACATGAGCACGGTAATAGTTTGTTGCTATAATTTGAAATTGCTACTTGTTGTCAATTATTCAGCCCCTTAGAATAGCTTAGGGCTTTACAGAGGAATGCTGTTGATTGGAATTATTCACATAAAAAAAAGAAGAAAAAAAAAAAGAGCAAAAATAGAGACACAGAAATAGTGCCGAAAGTCACTCAAAGAGACGTATTAAAGCACAATGTTTCAAGAATTTCTTTTAGAACATCCACAAATTGAACACTTTGAAACACCTGTCAGCGTTTCAGAACTTCTGCCTCGGGGAATCAAACTCTCAGACTGGAGCTGAATTTCTGACATTAGAGGAACAGTGTTCAAAATTGTACCACTGGCAGCAGAGGAGTGAAGGAGAGGAATAAATGTGCGTTACAAACAGCATGATTTAAAAAAACAGCTTGTTGACAAATGCACAGCCTCAACCTTAGGGATGTTTATCAGTTGTCACAACGCAATAAATTTGCATTTTTTTGTGTTTTTTGTTTTGCCAAATGTCATATTTTTAACTATACTATAAAAGCTGACGCCTTAACCCGCCATAAACTGCGAGACTATCTTCACTAGTGAAGCATATACTGTTAAGAAGATTATTTTCAGGTGCTACGAATGAGTTATGAACTATGTTTCCTCTGATGCCTTTCTATATGATTGAGTTTCTCCAGCCCTGGTGCGTTCTGTGGGGAGCAGAGCATCATGGGGCTGCTTTGACAAGCTCATCCATCAGCACAGCATGTTCAAGTCCCCATCAAATGCCTGCACCGCTCCATAAAGTGGAGGAGGAGAGGTGTCACTCCCTAAACAGGATATATGGTCTCTCACTGAGACACAAATTAGACAGTAAATACATTACAGTGGAAGTAGCCTCTTCCACCGCACCATGTTTGTACTGCCGCTGTGCCAAAACCAACACTGCAGGGCTATTACAGGAGGCTGCACGCCTGCCAACAAGACATACACATTTGCATTAGATTACCATGAGTCTCTCTCACATCACAAGGGGGCATTAAAATAGTGACAGGTTTATTTTTAAAGGGGAGTCCAAAATAAATTAATGTTTTAATTCATAAAAATGTTATACACCTATTTTCTGGGCTAATTCTAAATAGATCAGTTTTACCACCTTGATTTTCAGAGTATATATAAACTGTATATATGTGGATTGGGGAGATTGATGGCTTAATGATGATCACTTTTGACCTCGATGGACCATCAATCAAAGAGTGTTACAAAGGAGGCACAAGTCAAATGCAACTCACTAAAGACTGAAGTTCTGTATGCACTGGGGTTTTTGTTGTCAGGTATCTTGTTGGTATACTTACCCACACAGCAGCCAGCTGTTGTTCTTTATGTGTCAAATACTAATGCATTGTCATGGCTCCAGGCCTCTCAATCTGCACATGATACCCTTCAATGTAACAAGAGATGCACTGAGTTTCATACATGTGATGTGAACATATCTGCAGGAACAATAGACCCTTTAGAAAGTCTGCTTGGTGGTCTTGGGTGATGGATGGACCAAACAACTCAGGAGCCTTGCCCAAGAGACTAAAAACAAGTATTGTTTTAACCTATAACTAATCTTTTATTTTATTTTTTTCATCCGAAAACCTATTTATTCAACAGTTGATGTAAACCAAACATCAGACAAGGATAAAACACATGCCAGCACGTGTACCTGTTAGAAATGCAACAGTGCTACATCTTGCAATTGTATGAGACAACAGAGAGGTCAGACAAAGCATTGATATTTGATGACCTGGGCACATTGCACACACACCAGACAGCGATGTCACACCATCTATAACACTTAATTAATTTCCCTTTCCTTTTTCCATTTTTTTTCCTTCTACTTTTGTGTCGCCAATTCCCACCAGCGCTTGTCTCGGCAAGTTCAACTATCTGATGCAGATGATGTGGCCAACAACTCTCTGCCACTGCCACTGAGAAAGCCACAACACGCACAAAAAAAGGGAATATAATCCCCTTGACTGCACTTCCTGCACCAACAGGAAGAAGCTGCTTTTGAAACAACAAAGACATGCTCCCTCTTTGCTTTCCCAGTAGTAGTGAACATGGCAGTGTTTGTTGGATTGGCACAACTACGCCAGGGGTACCCGAACTGGGGACTCAGCCTGAGTTTCTGAAGTGGTTGCAAGTGTTTTTCTTGATGCCATCTGTGCACTCCAACAGGCTTTCAAGTATTTGGCACACTGGGAGACCACTAGGTAAGAAATCTAAGTTGAATACAGTATTTTTTTGTCGCATAAGATGCATGAATTTCATTTAAAGGAATGTATGATATGGATAGTTGAGCTGAGATTTTATACACTGGAGAAACCAGTTTCATGTCCAGGAAGGGAAATGTTATTGTTGAGCTTTAAGATAAAAACCTGGGCGACTTGTCTTCTCTGTGTGATGTAACAAGAGTATTTCAATGCCCCACATGCTTGGATGTGTAACTGGAAGGACACAAACCAGCCTTTCATGAATATGCATGCTGCAGTAAAAGGCAATACTAACAAAGCTGCATGCACAAGGAAGGCCAAAATGCTCCAGCAAAATCACAAATTTAAAAATGAGGTTTACAAACCTTGGTGCACATAAATAAAGTTTTGAAAGTTTTACAAATGAATTCGCTGTTGATGGGTAGAGTTCTCCAAAATACTGACACATAGCTCTGAATTAATTGCAGCAGAACAGCCCACTGAGGGCCAAGTTTGAGTCTCTTGAGGCAAAAGAGTTGGCCCCTTTCATCTCAGACACAATACCACAACTCCGCCTTGAGGCTGCCTCTGGTTCGGAAGTATTTATTTGCGTAAACAAATGTTCTCCGTGATGAGGTTTAACAATCGTCTCTGAGGCTCTCCTGACAGACAAGCACAAGGTATCTGGTTTTTTTTTTGTTTTTTTTCAAAAGACGTCTGCTGTCTGACTACAATGTGTTATTTCAGCTTTCACATTTCCACTGCTTTTGTTTTTCAATCGAGTGATCATAGTCCACTCTGTGCAATCAAACTGGAAGGGCAACTCATGCGCAATGTGTACTACCAAACACAAAAATAGTACAACAAAAACACACAACAAAGAGGCAGACAGTTTTATTAAATCAATACTGAAAGGAGAATAAAACGGGAAAGGGGAGGCTTGTGTGGCTTAATTTGCAAGGAAAGATACAGAAGTATCCAAATTAGACTGAATATTGACAGAGTGAGGCTGTGACTGTCAGTATGTGTGAAATGAGGGAAAGGTCAAAAACATGATTTGGGTGCACATGTTCAACAAAAGGTTAGTGACTGTGTCGGAATAGTTACAGGCTGTCAGTCTATAACAAAATAACTGGCCCACTGGAAATGTCACAAACAGACTTTATTACCCTCTGATATTGGAAATGTGCAGTCTATGTAAGACAAACACTTTTCATAGGCCAAAGCACCGTGGTTATTTTTTTTATTGGACAATACCCTCCAGAATCTAATCTCTTCCATTAATGATGTCAATGCTTTAAAAAACTATATTTGATAACTTCTATCTAGATTCATCTTTCTCTACACATTCCATAACACCAGTACGTCTAATGTTATTATTTTCACACAACAATGTTGAATACTTGATTCTGATTGGTTCACAGTTTAGACTACTTTTACTACTATTACACAGCTGTGTTGACTATTTGATTCTGATTGGTGCGATTAAGGTAATCTGAATAAGCCATTAATATGTCTTACACTGCTCTGTTAAATACTTGACTCTGATTGGTTAATTACAACATTCAGAAGGACACACTTCTAGAACTAACTCTTCTCAGAGTGCTACAACAAGAAAAATAAAACAACTAAAGCAATGAAAAAACGTATAAAGAAGGCACATCAATGCAAAACATGGTATGGATATAATGGACTTTGATGGTTTCTGGAGATTGCTTAATGGAAAGGATAATGACCCCAACAGTCACCAGGCAGAACAACTCAATCAAAAGCTAAGATGTGGTGTTGTTCAGTTCAATGTTAAGTTAAATGTGACTAAAGGCTGGAGATTTACTTTTGTCAGGTCAGAGGCTGAGTGGTTAGTTTGCATCCAATTCAAAACTGACCTGTGGCTACTCTCCCGATATCATTTCTCTCTCTCTCTCCCTGGCTTCCGGCTCTATTCACAGTCATCCCTCCAATAACGGCAATAAAAGTCCAAAATTAAGTCTTAAAAAAAGATTTACTGTTGTCATTCAAGCAGTCCTATGGCTGAGCAATGCAGGACATGCAGCTCGTATCGCATGGTAACAGTAAAGTCTAGAGCCTCCTAAAAATCCCTTCACTGAGATGTTATAACTCACAGTAATCTGAAAATCTCCACTGATGGTGAAGTGAGACAAGGAAGTACACGATTTAGGCAGCAGAAAGTGGCCGTCTGGAAAAAGCACAGCGCCCAGCGTCTTTTGAACGAGTGCTCTGACTTTTTTGTGCGGCAGTGTAATAATCCTCCATAATTAGTTGTTTGTGTATGTTGTCCCCTACATGCCATGATGCTCAAGGTGTACTTTAATGACAATCTAGCACCTACTATTTACATTATTTTTTAAGAGAAAATAAGGAATGTCAGCACAAAAGCTACAATCTTAGTGGTCTTTTTGGGGTCCAGTAGGACTTTGCTCCAGGTTCATACCTTTGACAGGCCAGCAGGGAAAGTAAAAAAAAAAATGACAAGTGACAAGTAGCGTGACAGGCTGATGAGAAAAAGAATAGACTGTAACTTTATTAGTGCCAGCCATCAATCAGTTGGAGCAAAGTTCTCAAGACATCTTTATGAGAGAACAGTCATCATGGGCTTAGATTGACAATTCATCAAATGTATTGGTCCGCACAGGCCTTTCTAATACACAGCAGTTTGCTTTAGTTTGTCTCATTGCGGCATGTTATACTGTAAGTTAAACAGATAAAGCAACTGATTTGGTAAGTTTAATTTATATTCAAGTCTTATTAGTCTTATGTGTGTAGGTGGAACTTATAAAGGGTTAAAGGAACAGTTAAGACATGACATTATGGTGGTTCGCTCAGCCTATGTTGGGGGAAGTCGCCCAGAGCCGTTACGTTTTTGTTTGGCGGACCCCAAAATGCAGAGACGGACAAAACAAAATGGTTTTAACAAAGTAAATTTAATGTTCAAGCAGGGTAAAAACAAAAAGAGCAGGCAGTGAGGGCAGGGAGCTGGCTGGCTTGAAGATCCACCAGAGAAAACAGTAAACTCCGAACGAGGAGAACAAACCGGAGGCACACCAGCGAAAACTAGAAACGAGAGCAAACAAGTGTCCACAGCGTCAAAAACAAAGGCACAAAAAATCCACTTCTATACTATAAACAATTTACTGGTAGCAACAGTGACTCTACCGACTGAGACGGAATTATCTGGCAGAGTAGTGGAGTGCAAGCCAGGCTTTTATGGAGGAGATGATGAGAGCAGGTGTGCCTTGTCTACTGCGTGGAGGAGCCAGCCACACCCCGTGCCACTCACATACCTGCAGGAGAAAGAAACACAGCAGAGGGAGGGGGGGAGAAGAGAACACAAAAACTATGCCAGAAAAACAAAACGGAACTGAAACCTCACAAGAGCTGCTGACTTGGAAGCTAAATGGTCAATGGACATGAGCTTGTATCACTTTTTTTTTTTTGTCTTCTGACTACTCAAAGTGCTTTTACACCATAGGTCACACATACCAATTCATGTTCATGCTCACACTTATTGCAGAGGCTGATATGCAAAGGTTCCATCAGTAAAAACTAATCTCATACATACATATTAATATGCGGCCAATGACGCAACAGGAGGAGCCACTTGTGGTTAACAGTCTTGTTTAAGAACACATAGGACATGTAACTACTAAACTGAGTCACAGCCCTCACTTAGCTATTTTAAATAATTTTACTATTTTCATCAGGCAGCTCTTGCGTTCAACACATTTTTTCTAACCTTACAACAGCCCACAAAAAAATACCTAAAAGTAATATTGATTTGCTTTATGTGTTTTTATTTTATGGTTTCAGTATGTTTTGGTCTTAACTGGCACACAAAGTATTGCTCAGCTTCGCTGGAATGTTAGCCGGCCCTTCCTCACAAGGGCCATGATGACCAAACTGGATTGTAGTGTAAATCACTGAATATCAAGTAAGTAACTGATACAACTATAAATACAATTCTGAATGTTCCCTTTAGCAGGGAAATATTTTTTGAATCAATTGTAGATAATGTACCACCAATAGTTGACAGCTCATTACTTTAAGACATTTAAAAAAACATAAATAAATACAGATATTTGTAATTTGCCATGAAAGACTTGACAAGTGCAACACACCAAAACAAGAACAAAGAGTTTGTTCTGTTGGTGGTTGCAGATGCATGTCAGCACACTTGTTTGAAGACATAAAGAGCACACTTGTTACATATAATTACAGTTTGTGATGTGAATACACATTTTCATGCCGAGACAAAGGGAAGATTTGAAGACCAAAGACAGAAAACATAAAGAAAGAGGCAGCTATGAAAGCAATGAAATATTCAGTCATACAATAACTGTTGCAAATATTGATGTGGTTAAGGTTGTGATTTAGTTCTTTTTTTCCCCCTTGTATGTGCTATTGATTTTTTTTTCACATTGAGTGTCTGTGTTGTTGTTTTTCGTGTTTTTTTTCCCTCTCTTTTTGCAGTGAGGTCAGTCCCACTGAGACCTGTTACCACCTCCTCTTGTAAAATATATAGCTTTAAGTTAAAGCCTTGTTCAGCACTAACTACAAACACACAAAGCTTCAGTCTTTTACTCCACATGTGATATTAAAATCCACATACAATACGATGTCTGCTGTTATAGTCAAAGCATGATTTGCCCAGTTCAAGCAGCAATTATGATCAATCAACATAAAGCGTAAAAAAAAAAAATCTTCATGCTCTGATGATAATCACTTACTTTGCTTTGATCAGACAGACGTTTCTACCTTCAGAATACAGTTTTATCTTGGGATCACTTTGACATAAGTAATTTGTTTGAGGCACAGCTACAATTTTCTTAACTCTCACAGAACCATAAGAGACTGTTTGTTACAATGCTGGAAGACACAGACAGATGATATGCAACCTGCTCTGCCTCCTCCGTCTTTTTTTTCCCCTCTACATCCCCTCGGGCTACATCAACAACATGCAACAAGAACGGAAAAGGGCCATTTTAACTTTAGCCCTCTGACAGAGCGACAGACCTCCAGCTAGAACATTTCATCACGGAGCAACAAACATCTTATTTCTTTTTGAAACTGGAAGTTTCAAGAAAATAAATGCAAGCTGAAAAACACTCCACATTGAAAACATGTTTTAGGGCTGTTTCTGCAGCTTTAGGATTATTTATTAAAATGCAAAATCAATGACAGCAAGAAAAATGTAAACTTTTTTACTTAGTTTTAACTTTGAGTTAAATAAAGCAGTGGCTGCTGCAGAAGTGGGCGTCACTTTTCCCTGTTAAAGTTTCCCTTCTTTCTCTAAGTTCTATGTTTATTTTAGCAGGATAACAGTTATTTGGCACAAATATGTGTTCTTAAACATTTTGGTGGATATTTTTTGTTCTATTCAGGGCTGCATTTTTTTTTTGTAGAAAGCAGCTATTCACTCTCGATATGAATCTCATTTTGGCAGAGAGGCAGCACAGCTTTGCATGATTGGCTGTATTGCTGTCCTCTCACACTCCCACAGACATGCATTTGATTTGTCACCAGCATCCAAAGTCTTATCTAAACACTGCGAAGAATCTCTGAGTAAATGTCCCCATTGGCACACTCCAGCAGCAGAGAAACAAGCGATTCTGCAAAAAAAGGATCTTCTAAAGTACCTTTTTTGTTAAACGAAAGGGAGATTAGAATGTGAGGCGAAATAAAGAGACTAAATGATGGGAAGTTGGTTTAGCACATAGAAACACACGCAGGCCATACAACATTATTACAAAGAGGGCTGTAGGAAGTCTTTTTTTTTATTATTATTCAAGCCTTCCTCTTGAGAAGAGAATGAAAGAAAATGGGCAAAACTTAAGTAATTGGCTTCAAAAGTTGCAGCGTTCTCATCCCTCGTTTCTAGGCAGAGAGTGGGAAACCTGCCATGCCTGTCAAATCTTCTTGACTGTTACTGTGATTGCAGAGAGCATAAATGGCCTCCATCGTGGACGTGTAGAGGAGAAATACAGGTTAAGTCATGTGTGAAAGAACATCTCGCTATGAAAGTAAAATGTGTCATAGAGACAGCTACAAAATGTCCTTTTTTTAACATTGTTAAATAACCCTGAACTTCCTTAATCATCACATAGGCAATAACGTAGAGTTGGACATCAGAATATACACCTGTGATTATATCACAGATAGTGTAACGCAGTGTTTATTTAAAGTTCCTTTGAGGAACTTTAAAGGTGGAGTCCGTAGTAATGTTGGTCTCAGCTTGTAAACATTAAACATTTAAAATGGGCCCCTCCTCCTTGCCTCATCAGCCCCAGAAATGTACACCCTGCAGGACGTAGTGTGTTCATTGTCTGCCTATAGCAACACTGCAAGGTATCCAGGTATGCCAGAAAGCAAGCTAACTTCATTGGCAGGTTAACGCCAACCCAAGGTTCAACCCCTCGTTTTTGAACAAGCTTTAAGCCAATAATTATATTTTCTTGTCGTTGCCACTGTGACCTCTTCCATCATATTTTCCAGTTTAAATTGCGTTCAATCCCTGAATTCTGTTTCTCTCCTATCCTAGCCTCTTGTGTCATAGGCTTGGGTAATCACACCAGCCACCCTGCTCAGAAACATTCCGAGTCAACCAAAACATTAAAATCCAGGAATGGTGAATGGAGGCACATACATGATTGAGTGACATTTTCTTGTAAAAGTCAATATTTTATGTTTCTAGGTACAAGCCATACTGACTCTATCTTTAGTTGTGTGTCCATTATGGCACCCTCTGTAGACAAAGTGGTTCCTCTTATCTCTTTGCTGATTTGGTGCTGTGCGTGCGTGACTGTTTTCCATCACATATTGAAAATATTTGCCTGTAAAAAGAGGCTGTTTAGGCAATGGGCTGTATATAGCCTCTTACGACACCTAATCCCCAGGAGCATGTTCAGTTATTAATAACAACATACAAAGATCCTTTATTGTTGCTGATGGTCTTGTTTGCAGTGGGTCATATGGAGACAGTAGAAATAATTTCAGTTTGGTTCATAACCAGTAAAAAACATCCTCACAAGTAACAACCAAATTAAAGTTGGAGTCCTAAAAACCTCTATTAAAAAAATCTTCTTACACTTTAAGCAATGTGGCATGCATTAAAAAAGGCATGATTTGTTGTCTAAGAATTCAGAATCAGAGGAGGCATTGCCAAGACAAGATGATAAATTAGTATGTATGATGTGTCACAAAAGATACATTTGGTATGCTTTGTTTATTTTCCTAGTTATAAAAGGATTAAGATTTAACAAGCAGTGATAGGAATGTAGATTTGCAAGCGTGGGAAGGAAAAGTAATTCTGAGGAAACCAAACTTAACATATTTAATTATTTGATCATTGTAAACCAACATGTTATACACCATGTAGCCTATACTGTATAGGTATAGGTGTGTTTTGTGTGTTGTTGTTTTTTTTTGTTCTGAAACATTGGAAACCTTTCATTCTTCAAGTCTTCTAGGGGACAAATCAGGATAATATTGGGATGTATTATGCGTGGTCATGGTCACAGCTGAAATAGCTCAAGAAATCGGGGATCTTTTCGAGCTGCTGCATCAATGAGATGTTCAGGAGCAAGAATGGGTCCAATGAATCTTAACTTAACGTTTTAACAAACAATCTTTTCTTTTTAGATTACAAAATTGATTTAAAACATCGAGACAAAAAAAAATCACTCCACACATATTTGAGAAAAATGGCAAATAACAAAATTTAGGCATACAACATGGTAATGTCAATACAATAAAAAAAAATTCTCCGTGAGTCTCTGGTGTCTTGTCTTCTCATTGTAGGAAAATGTTTGTCTTGTCTGTGTGTGCGCAGAACATGTGTTTGCATTTAAGGACACTTCTTTCCCTTTTAAAAAGACATTTATACTGGATAAGAAAGACAAGTAAATCCAAAAAGCCAGCTGTAATCCTGGTAAACAATAGCAGGTATTGTGGTGAAATCTCTAAACTAAACTCACACTTCAAAACTGTTTCTTAAGATTTCCTTGAATACTGTGTAATGAGTGATCCTCTTTGTACCACACTGTTGCCAAGGATACTAAACTTCACAATTCTGGTGAATTCCAGAGACACTTGTAATCAACTGAGTCCTGATTTCCCAAAACTGATTAGCTACTGCCATTCAGTGTTTGGCAAGCCGAGTCCCCAACTGTTCAACTGTCAGAGCTGAAGCTCAAATTGCCTTTTTCCTGATTTTGTCTCACCATTAAGCCTCCTTTTTTTTCTCTTTTTTTTTTTCCAATAAGTTCGATTATTCCAACTTATTGTTAGTAAAAGAGGAATGAGTCGGAAGTGAAGTCAGACACATTAAGCAGCAAAAAAATATATCAATCTGTCTTCAGTGTTCAATAAATCCAGAGAGAGGAAATTTAAAGTTAAATTGAGCACTTGGCAGCCAGACTACATCTACTTCCCTGAAATACTTGCTGCTCAGCAGGAGATAAACAGCCAGGCTAGAGGACATGAGCAGATGCTTCAGCCTGACATTACATCCTGACTCTCCCATCCACAGCCACCCCCTACTATGCCCCCTACACCTTCACAGTATGGCGTACAAACCCTGAGAGATTCATGTCACCCTCCATGATAAACCACTGAAAGAGAAAGGCACGGTGAAGGATTTATATTGTTGTTGGGGCTCGATCACAGGAAACAACACTTTATTTATACTACCACTGAAATGAAAACCTTTTTCAACACTTTATATTAAGATACACACAATCACGATTTTATGAATTTCTCATCGGCATGCATATTAATCACATACTTGCTCGTCTTTTAAGGATACCACAATAGGTAATGTTGTCGCAGGCACATGCTATGTTGCTGTAGTCCACTTTCTGTGTGTGGTGTACGTAGTTCGACAGTCAGCCAAACTCCATTCAGTGATGAGTCAGGTAATCAGTTGATCTTTGATTTATTCACCGCATTGAATACGAGGTGAAAACTGAGACAAAAGAAAATGTACAGATTACTGCCATACCAAAGGTCTAGAAATTAAAACAATTAACTCAATGATCAACGCTGATGTGTGCTAATATACAACAAAGAAAATGCTACATGCTAATGATAATGCTAATTCCTCATGCTAAGGCCAATGATAAGATGATGCCATACAACATGCCATGTGACATCAGAAGCTCAGAAGACACAAAACCAAGGCTAATGCTACACAATCACTTAGTTACTTACCGATACTGCCGATAAATACTGCAAAATAACTAAAGGCTAACAACATTACAAAAATACACTTGGTAAAGAAACTTACAGCCATTTCTGTCTTAAGCGCGACAAGCCAGTACGTAGTTCAGCTGAGGGATCGCAAACTTAAACCAAAGCAGTGGCCCAAAATGTAGACATTTTTCAATGACAACAGAAAACCTCCCAATAGAGGACCAGATCTGACAGCCCTCACTCGTACTGCCCTGCTAAATGTTGTCTGCATTATTCATGTGAGTTCTGTTAATGAAAGTAAACAAAAAAATAAGAGGAATTATCCATCTATAGGAGAGAAAAATAAACAGAAAAGAGGACAAGGAGTTAGTGTTGGGACATAATTGCAGAGACATTATGGTGATGAAAGCTGGTTGGAGGGCCCCCTCAATTGATTTTTTGCCTCGGGCCCCAAAGACTAGAATTTGCACATACTGTGCAAACATTATGTGTTATGAGATAGGTGTTTAGATCCTAATTGACAAGAAAACTGATTTTAATGTAACCCTTGATATCGTTACGTTCCGAGCTGTCTAGGGCGCTCAGAAGCAACACAATTGATAAACTAAATAATACAAACCAGGATGGAAAAGATACAATTCAGGTAGGATTATAAACAAACTTATTTATTAACAAAGAACTCTTAACACAAAACAATCCTCTCAAAATGAGGGACGACAAGCTACCAACGAAAACTAAACGGAAGATCCCACACACAGGACGACCGACGGCACGACACGGGCAGCAACCACCGCAGCACACCAGCAACGTGGAAGGCGAGAAAAACAGCAACGTGGACGGCGAGTAAACAGGAGCGAGAGACCCAGCAGCACACCAGCTCCTCCTTTATATCTTCCACCCTGATTGGGTGATTGCAACCCGCTGCGCGGCACCTCCGATGTGAACCTGCAACACAGACAGAGACACACACACACACTACGGCACGTAACACCCCCTCCCATAAGAATGAACTCCCACCCCCCATTCAGAGTTCACTTAACGCCATTATGTATGATGAGAATACCAGGCACAGGGGATACTCACCCACGGGATAGGGTACCTGCCACAACATTATCAGCTCCCTTTTTGTGGCGGATCACCAGATTGTAGCCTTGGGCCAGGAGGGCCCAACGCATCAGGCGCTGGTTACTGTTGTACATCTGGTTTAGAAAAACAAGCGGGTTATGGTCGGTGTATACATTTAAAGGGCAGGAGCTTGACTCAACGTACACCTCAAAATGTTGTAGGGCCAGGAGCATTGCTAGTGTCTCTTTTTCTATTGTTGAGTAATTCAACTGGTGACGTTTAAACTTTGCAGAGAAGTAGCACACTGGGTGATTCACATCATCACCCATAGTCTGTAGCAACACCGCACCAGCCCCTGTTGCACTGGCATCCACCTCCAGGCTAAATGGGCAGAGAAGTCTGGAGCCACAAGCACCGGATCGATTTTGCCGCACTAAAGGCCTGCTCACACTCGTCACTCCACACAAACGGAACTGCTGGGCTACACAACCTTGTAAGAGGAGACACAACAGTAGAGAAGTTTTTGCAAAAACACCGGTAATAGCCCGCCATGCCGAGGAAACGTCTCAGCTCACGCCGAGTGGTGGGAACTGGAAAGGACAGAACCGCATTCACTTTGGCCTCAACAGGCCGGACCTGCCCATGACCCACCTGCTTTCCGAGGTAAGTAACCATGGCTTTACCAAACTCGCACTTTGCCAGGTTAAGAGTAAGGGACGCATCAGCGAGTCGCTGAAACACCTCCCTCAACCTTGACATGTGATTTCCCCAATCATCAGAGTACACCACCACATCATCGAGATAAACATTACAGTTCGGCACATCTCCTAACACCTGCTGCATGAGGCGCTGAAAAGTGGCGGGTCCATTTTTCAGGCCAAACGGCGTTACTGTGTACTGCATGAACGCATCGGGGGTCACAAATGCAGATATATATGATGCACGGGGTGTTAACGGAACCTGCCAATATCCTTTCAATAAGTTTAACTTAGTGATGCAGGTTGCGGGACCAACTCGGTCTATGCAGTCATCCATCCGGGGTAAAGGAAAAGAATCAGTTTTCGTAACTGCATTAACTTTACGAAAATCCGAACAGAACCTAGGGGTATCATCAGACTTGGGTACCATTACACAGGGTGAACTCCACGGACTACGGCTGGGTTTGGCAAAACTATTCTTCACCAAGTAGGCTACCTCTGCTCTCATGGCCTCTCTTTTAGCTGGTGAACAGCGATACGCATGCTGCTTTATCGGGCTAGCATTGCCAACATCAATATCATGCTCCAATACTGTGGTACAAGTGGGTACATCACCTAATACTGAAGCATATGTGCTAAGTAAGTTAATTATATCTTGCCTCTGGGGGACTGACAAATACAGCAGCTGATCAATAATGCTAGACAGAAATTCTGAATTCCTCAGCCTACCACATCGATGACCTTCACAAGGCATCACCAAGTCCATCTCCTCTGTCTGCATGTCCACCAAGGAAGAAACCCCTACCACCTTGACTCCTGAGGACTGGAGCTCTCTCCCACTCGTCTCTCTGAAATGATAGGATTTCAACATGTTAATATGACACAACCGGGTTTTCCTCCTTCGTTCTGGAGTACGAATGATATAGTCGGTGTCAGAGACTCTCTGGACCACCACATATGGACCAGAAAAACGTGCAGTGAGCGCAGCACCAGGGGTGGGCAGAAACATCAACACCATATCACCAGGCTGGAACTGGCGCTCAACCGCCTTTCTGTCAAACCTCTTCATGTTAACCTGAGAGACAGACAATGCCTCCTTAGCTAACTTCACAGCACACTGCAGCCGCTCTCGACACCGAGAAACAAACTCTGCCACACTAGTCTTTGATGGGGAGCTGCCCACAAGCTGCTCCTGTAGCACTTTTAGTGGACCACGCACATTATGTCCGAACACCAACTCCGCCGGACTAAACCCAAGCGATTCCTGCTTCGCATCCCGAATGGCAAAAAGAACAAATGGTACTCCTTCGTCCCAGTCTTTTCCCGTCTCATGGCAGAACTTCTTTAACATAGACTTCAGTGTTTGATGCCAGCGCTCAAGAGCACCCTGTGACTCTGGATGATAAGCGCTGGATACAGAATGGGAGACTCCCAATGAGCTAAGCATCTGCTTGAAAACTCTCAACATGAAATTAGTGCCCTGATCAGTTTGCACAATCTTTGGGAGGCCAAAAGTGGTGAAAAACTTGGTTAAGGTCTTTGTGACTGATGCAGCAGTAATGCGACGAAGAGGAATAGCTTCAGGAAAACGGGTGTTAACACACATCAGCGTAAGTAAAAACTGATTTCCTGACTTTGTTCGCGGGAGTGGCCCAACACAGTCAACCAGCACATGCTCAAATGGTTCCCCTACCGCTGGGATGGGCTGTAAAGGAGCGGGAGGAACGGGTTGATTTGGTTTACCCACAACTTGGCAGACTGGACAGGTTCTGCAGAAACGTGCCACCTCCGACCTCATTCCTGGCCAAAAAAAATGTTTCAATATACGATAATAGGTTTTCGTAACCCCCAAATGACCTGACCACACATGGTCATGACCTAACACTAACACCTGCTGACGACAGTTACTTGGGAGCACTACTTGATACACCACACCGGACTCGTCACCTGTCTCGCTGGCTATATATGTAGGTGCAACCCACCGGCGCATCAACACACCCTCCGCTATGAAAAAGGGCTGCTTCTCGCTACACTTAGCTTTGTCAACCACCGCAGCCCAGCATTTAGCCAGTGAATGATCCTTTTCCTGAGCCTCTTTAAGGGCCTCACGTGTCAATGGCACAAGCAAATTAGACACCACCTCCTTTTCAGGCTCCGTGACCCTGCCACCTACATCAGAACCACTGGAGGGCGACTCTTCAGAGAGAAGTGAACCAATTATTGAGTCTGCAAGACCCACGTCCTGTGCCTCCTTGTGAGCCTGAGCTCTAGTTAACACACTGGCAACAAACACATCCGGGTGATGAACGGCAACATCATCCGAAGACTCATCAACAGGCACATTCACCATGTGAGGCTCTTCTCGAGCCTGCTTAGCTCGGGATTAGCCACAAATTCCTCCAACACGAACGCCATGCCCACCACAATCAAACGCTAACACCGCGCTCAATCCGAATTTATTTTTAAATTATGTCCGCTGACAAAAAAGAACAAAGTAAAATGCGACACGAGAACAAACTTTCCCAGCTCCTGCCTACTTTCACTCACCTGTGTATCTTCTGGAGCCGTGCCGGGCTCGAGGCGACTTACAGGCACACATCAACAGCCGAAGCTTTGAAACGCCAGCCCCCTTTGGAGAACACAGCCTCTGCCTAGGATTGACCCCGAAAATAAAAAAGACAAAATAAGAAATGAATGCCCGAAGGAAAAACCGATTAGGCTCAGCTGGGCATTCCCTATCTAGGCTGACAAAGCAGTTCCTACATCACACGATACGTAATCAATCGCGGACCACACGTAAACAATACAATACAAGGAAATGGGAAATTCCCGGACGAGCCCCCAATTGTTACGTTCCGAGCTGTCTAGGGCGCTCAGAAGCAACACAATTGATAAACTAAATAATACAAACCGGGAGGGAAAAGATACAATTCAGGTAGGATTATAAACAAACTTATTTATTAACAAAGAACTCTTAACACAAAACAATCCTCTCAAAATGAGGGACGACAAGCTACCAACGAAAACTAAATGGAAGATCCCACACACAGGACGACCGACGGCACGACACGGGCAGCAACCACCGCAGCACACCAGCAACGTGGAAGGCGAGAACACAAGAACCATCAGCAACGTGGACGGCGAGTAAACAGGAGCGAGAGACCCAGCAGCACACCAGCTCCTCCTTTATATCTCCCACCCTGATTGGGTGATTGCAACCCGCTGCGCGGCACCTCCAATGTGAACCTGCAACACAGACAGAGACACACACACACACACACACTACGGCACGTAACAATATATATATATATATTAAAGTGTACTTTTTTGGTGCATTATATTTTTTCTTATTTGTAACACCATGTTTTTTCTCCTCTTTTATGTTTCTATTACTCTTCTACTTTTGGTGTACTTTCACTTTGTTTGTAGAGCTGGGAGAGTGTGTACCTGTGCAGAAGGCAATACACATCTTATCAAATCTAATCAAGACACAAAAGTTGTTTAAGAAAATGTGTCTGTCTTTATGGTGCAAATTCTTGACCATCACATCAAACCTTTGCTGTAACGTAATTTAATTGACATAAATTAACCATTTCCAGAGGTCATAGACTTTTTTTTGTTCTGAACAATGTATTAGAAAACATCTTTTCATTGCGTTGAATTGAGGAATGCTAGCATTCATAACACCTCTGGAGAATGAAACTTGTATGATTACAGTTTGTGCACACAGTATTTAAGTAATAGATTTCTATGTCTAAAGGAAGGCATAACAGTTATCTTGTGATGAACTAAAAGTGCAATGCAAGAGTTGTATTCTTATAGTAAGAACATATTTCTTATTTGCTTGTGTTTTTATACTCCCATTTGTATGAAGTAAATCTAGAGCAGCCTGTCGTGCAACATTTATAATACTTTTTGATTGTAAATGTCCCTGATGTTGTGCCCTATTCACACAACATATTTACAATTACAGAATTTCTCAACATGTAATGTCGAAAGAAAAATATATCTCACATTCACTCTGTTGTTGTGCAGGCTTCACAGCAGGGACAGACTATAGAGAAGATAAAATGATGTTCCAGCCTCTCTTATTGAACAGATTTGCGTCCCATATGTACAGGCCAACAAAAGAGTGGCCTCGTGAGATGCTCTAGCAGAATTTCAGCAGTGATACAGGAAGCAGACGAGATGCTGAGATCTTAAACATCTAAAGGAATAGGCTCGATTCCAAAACAGAGCTTTAGAGTGGAGGGGAAGTAAACAAGCAGGAAACTAAGGTGGGAACTGAGGTGAGAGATGTGTTGAAGAAGCAGCTGATATACTTAACGGGAGTAGGGGAAACAGAAAGTGGCACTAAATTAAGGATTTCCAACTTTACTAATAAGGTAAATGCAGAAGGAGAGAAGAGGAAGTGAGTTTATTTAGTTGGCCGCAAGAAGAAAAGGGAGCGTGTGAGACCTTTATTTGACGAGTACTAGACACGAGGTGAGAGGAAGAATGAGAGACCTTTAATTAGACAAAATCGACAGTGAGAGGTTGTGAAGTCCAATTAGGTGTGTTTGAAAAAAGAGGTTCTGAAAGTGAGATCACTCAACTGAATGAGAGACTTCATTATAGCTGAAAAAAGCCAGAGATAGAGGGTGTATTTTTTTGAAATCACTACGGGCGACATTTAAGATAACAAGCGATTAGTTCTTTTGTCTGTTTCATTAGCGAATGAATTTCCTGTCAATTTAATTCTTCAAGAAACCAAGGGCCTTAATTCTGTCGCAGAGCAGATCCAGCTCACTGACCTTGTAAAGTGACAGTTTTGAATGAGCAGGTATTTTCCTCGACACCAAACTGGTAATTTAATGGCTTTCTATGACATCAGTGGCAGCAAAATGTGAGGGGAAGCACGCTCAAGGGAAATATCAATACAAATCGGCCAATTTGCCACTGAATATCATTCTGTCCACTGCATTTGGTTATTTCTGCACAAAAAAGAGCAATTTTGTGCCAATTCTTTATGAGGAAGGCACAACAACACAGGCTTTTTAAAATCAACATAAGCCCCCATCTCTCTTCAAATACGCACTTAACAGCAACACAGTCTTCAGTTCTTATCCCCCAAGATCGGGTATTCTTTTGACTCTTAAAATGCTGAATAAATAATCAGACATTCACTCCTTCCCTTTTCTTTCTCTATTTGATTTATGATGTTATATTGTCAGTGACAATACAAAGACCAGTTTTAAAAAGCTGTACTGGTAAAAAAAAAAGTCTTCATTGCAAATAAAAGCTGAAGAGCTCATTTAAACACACTCATGTCAATCAAACAGATTGACACAAAGCCTTGTGATATGTTTATAACATGATGTGCAGTAACAGTGAACAAATGCGATACCTATTGTAAATTTTATATTTGACACACTGATACTGTAAAATGTTAAAAGTGTTGGAAACATAAACCTACAACAGCTAACTTGCTGCCAGTTTCCACATGATGAGCTGACTTCTCTTCTTACGGCACATTCTGCGAGCTGAGCATCCTATTTCTCTGCATGCGTTACGGTCCATCTCCAACGCGTGCCAGCAGCACCAATACACTGCTCGACTTCAAAATTGAGTCAAGTATATTTTTGACAAAGCCCACTGCAGACATTAATCGAGCTGAAATCGACCCGTAAAGGACTTGCAGGCAAGGTAATGATTAAAGCATCTTGTTGATTTCAAAATAAAACACGATATACAGACTCCTGATCATACATCTGGATTACAGTTTACAGTAGTTCTAGCTAATGATTCTGAGCTAACAATGAGCACTGTATTCATAGATTTGAGAACGAAAATGGTGATCTCAGATTACTTTGCATGCCTGAGTTCGTTTCTTCGTATTATTATATTGATAGCAGATGATTGTGTGACTCATCATTTAGAAATTAATAAATTCCACATGGCAGGGCTTCTGCTTCCCCCATTGATTCTGACTCAGTGGACTCAAGAATACTTTTCAATCTGCACACGTCAATCAAAACAGGATCTGTCACATCCACGTAGTTTTCACAATTGGTGAAACGGCAAATGAAGAATTTTTTTTTTTTTTTTAGCTAATTCATGAATAAACATTCTGTAAAGTAGAGGAAGATGTATTTGTTTAGAAGTGAGTCTAGCCCTTGTACTTAAAAGACAATTTAATGCACTTACAGGAGCTTGGCTTCAATTACCTGCAATAACGGATGTTTTGGCCACTTAAGCTGTTTTGATGCTGTTTACAGCAGCGGATATGGGACAAAATTATCATTAATTTGGAGTCATTAGCTCAACCCCAACCCCTGAGGGTAATGCCTGGCTCTTTATTGCTCAACTGCTAGCTGCTCACGTGCCAATCATTTACTACATCTCTCTTCTTTGTACAGATGTTTTTTAGGGATGTATACTCTCACAGCTGCCCTATGTGACAAAAATGACTCTCCGTGATTGGTGAAAGTGGATGAAAAACTTAGGGACCTGAAAACTAACCGATGACCTGAAGGTGGTAGAAAGCTCTTTAGGGTTGCGGTTTGGTCACCTCAAGCAATACCTTTCACATCACATTAGGTCTACATTGAGATTTTTTTTAGGCTTGATCGCAGGCTGTGACACTACACTTAAAGTAACACAAAAAAACAAAACTTTTTTGCTATAAAAAACTTTCTATTATTTAAAGCTATATTGACTATTTGCCAATTTTCATAAAATTAGAGAAGTGGTTCATTACAGAGATTCACGTGAACCAAAGGTGGCTAATGCAGGGATCCAAGTGAGGACTGGACAGATGTGGAGGGCAGAGGACACAGTTCAAGAGGCAAGGCTGCGTCAAAGGAGCCTGGATGGAGTGGTCACGCAAGGCACAGCTGGGCTAGATTTCTTTCCAGTTCCCCAAACAAACACCAACAGGAAGACCCGAAACGCCCAATGAGACCAGGCACACAACTGATGATGTGTCCAGAGGCATCAGTAGATGTATGTACACAGGTATATTGGATCTTTCTTCAAGAAATATCACAACAACAGAAAGAAAGACATTTGGTGTGATGTCACTTTCATACAAAAGTCATTAAAGATACATCAAATAGTAGTTATTCAATCAGCTAAGACTTCATATATTATGAAAACATATTCATTTAACAATACAGGAAATAAATGGGCAAAGTCTTTGGGTTTTCATCTCCATCATGACCACTTCATGTACTCGGAGGGATAATTAGGCCGACAGCAGGATGTAACCTATCCTACCCACATGGATTCAAGACACTGCTGGTGGTGATAGAAGAAAGCAGAATGTGACGAGGAGTTGGTTTCTGAGGTGAGTGGGTCGGAGGAGTGTCGCAGTGATTGCACTAAAATGACAAGCTGACTGTGGAAAAGAGAGAACGGATTTTAAAATGTGACCGTGTCAGGATAATTAGTTGAGAGAGGTTGTGGCAGAGTCAGGTTGGATTATTACTTAAAAAGTAAACTCCCAAAAACAAACGATTACCAGAGCAGGGCGACGGAGGAAGTGGTAGAGAGGGAGTGGCTTATAAGTTGCATGAAGACATAATTATAAATGTAAGAGTGAATATTAGAGTCTTTCTGCTTGAACTTACGCTCAGCTCCATTAGTACATGTTTGGGTCCGATACTGACATTGATATTGGGAAAAAAGGTGAACAGTATAACGAAAACAATATAATCTCTCAATTAGAAGGTAAAAATAAAACTCCAAATAGCACTCTTTACAGGCCAGAAAGAGAAGAGTGCAATCCAACAAAACACAAATGAAATGCTATTGCTAAATTGTTATCTTTTTGCACATCTGCTATAAAATTAGCCAATATCAATTGATATGCCACTATCAGCTGATATTATTGACTTTCTAATTACGGGTTCTTCTTAATAGTGATAAGCAATCAACAACAATAGATTACTATTTTTTGGTTATTTAAGCCTTTTTCCCCCTCAACGGACAACACCACCTCCGGGACTTGGCTTGATATGAACTGTTACAAGCATCTATTTCACATGTTCCTGTACTACTTCTGATTTGCGTATGAAAACTAAAACAATAAGCTCCACATGGGAATGCAGTCTGGTCACCACAAGGGATACCTTTCATATTACACCGACATTTGAGCCATTGTTGTTATACAAATATGGATTTTCGACACTTGAAACTAAGGTCCAGCTGAGTGTAAGTGCCGTCTGATCTGTGTGGTCTCTTATCAAAGTCAAGCACTCAAGAGTTAGCTTACACATAGAAACACAGATTGGATATTTTACACCTTTGCTCCATTTGAAAACAGTTCTGAATTAGAAACTTAAACCCAAGCATCAGGAAACAAGTGCGCCAAATTATCCTCCTCACTTGGGATTGTTTTTCAAATTGATTCTAAATAATTGTGTCTCCCTTGAAAGCATTTTGCAATGCTTATAATCAAATTCATCATTTTGTGTAAATGAAACATTGATATAACTTACCATAGCACTTTTAAAGCAATACATTGAATAAAGTTGTTTACTAAAGGAGAGCAATATCAAGGTACCAGTTGATCGATTTTTTTTTTTTAGCATGCAGGTGCAATATTCATCCCAAATGTATTCAAGGAGACCGCGAATTTGGCTGAACCTTCATCGCTGATTAACCATACTTGATATTCCTGACCGAGTTTCTAAAGAGCCTCGAGGCATTTCTGTCATATAGATCTTTTTTCTCCAGAGACATCAACTCCTTCTGCAGGCAATAAGTAAGCTACTACTTACTTCACTCTCTCTGCATTTCCAGAGCTGACTCATGCTGCCATGATTCCACTCCGCTCCCATGGCTCCATTCAAAATTGCACACGAGGGTGTCCCACTCAAACTCATTTCACACACAGGGCTCACTCACTGCAAAAGAAATCTTCTCCATGCATTTTACTTTTCGATTTAGCTTTCATAGTCTTAGCTGGGCAGGTGCCTGAAAGGCCTCACGCTGTTACAACAACATCCATATTCCTTGGCATTATAGCAGAGCATTTACACACTTGCATGTGCAATCAAGCATGCTTGAATACACTCAGCACGCCCAGGATCCAAGTAATTTCGTTCTCATTCAACACATTTGTCAAAAGCAAAAACCTTTAGAGGCAAAACTGTCATGCTTATGTTTTCGACAAACATAATGAAAACATGTTGTTAATCAATGAACCTGACAAAATAGGACGTTTGTACACAATCAACTTGTGGGGCCTACAGGTATATTCAAGTCTGTGTAATGGTTATGCTGTCAGCAGCTACTGGCCTAGTGGATGTAAGTCCTGGATTCATGTGGATGCTTCAAGTGGAGCATTATTCCAGTGTCTTGTAAACTAACTTCTCTGTGAGCATAATCCATGTAGCAATTAGACTATAGACTGAACTTTATTACTTTCCAATCATGATATAGTTGAGGAAGCTGCTTAACTGAATGCAGTATAGATTTGCAAGTTAAAGGGTTATCAAAGAGCAATGCATACATGTTGTTTCCTCTCAATAGTCTTATTTCTTACTTCTTTTTGGAACTTCTAAACCATCATAGAAAGACATGAAGCTGTTTAAGCTGAATAGGAAGTTTTATAGTGTTTCCGTTCCGTCTATGAAAACTCTGAGGTTTTCACATTTTCGATATTCCAAAGCCTGACACTTGTTGGTGCAGGCTGGATTGTCTTTGGATGCTACGATCAATCCGAGCAGCATCAATTTGTATTTTAATTAAAGCTGGCTTTTAAAATATGCAGACATTTGGCATTACAGCCAACTCTTTATTTTATATGTACATTTGTATGTACATATCAACAAATTCTGTAATATTGACGCTATTAAAGATTCAGAAGGTTCTACATTGACAGCTGCTCACATTGTGATTTATAATTAGGCCTCAACAGCACTTGGACCATCCACTTTCTAAACAAATGGTTGTGATTGGCTTGCCCTGAATAAGGTCAGATTGAAATTGTTCTGAATGTGAGTGAGAAGAAATAAGAACAAATAAACATGAGCTTGTTTCCGGGTTACAAGAAGTAAGTGGAGATCAATCAAACTCCTCCATTTATCCATTGTTAGCAGAGACCAGACCCTTTAGGAGAGAGATAGACATACTTTATTGCACAGGCTCAGCAGAGCCCCATCTCTTTCACCATTTAAAAAAAGAACATTAATAGGTAGTACAGCCTTGAGAAATAAGCCCGGGGTTGAGAGGTTCCTCCTAAAATTATCTCTCTTAAATTAACTGTCAATTCAGCAACTCACTTAGCAGTAACCATCACCATGGTAACCTTTTACTGCAGGTGGGGATACACAGCTGATTGAGATGTGCTAATGAGACCACATATCTGATCTCTGTGGCATTCACCAACCACCTATACCTGTGCAAGCACTGGTGTTCACCTTTTTCTCAATATTTGTTCACTCCCTTGTATCTAATTCTGCGAGTGACGAGCTGCAGCTACATAGGATCCAGTCTTACATGCTAACCTCTATCAGGTGTCCAGCTTGAGTAATTCAGCTTGATGTCAGTTTCTGTATTATAATAATTATAATAATTCTGTATCATTATGACTCACACACATAGAAACATAGTCAAGTCATGGACTGCCATGACTTGACTATGTTTCTATGTGGAACACATTTTGGGGAATACAAACACACATTTTGAGTGACGGCTGCTCTGTCTTATTTTCCTTTGTTACACATGCACGCACACACACACACACACACACACACACACACACACACACACACATTTTAAAAATAAAGTCTCCTGACAGACACAAAAGTTTACTGGAAGGTCCTGGAGTAATCTAAAATTGAAAGCTCTGAGCTGAAAACCAAAACCATGTGAAGGTCCTGGTATTAGGGTGATTAAAAAAAAAAAAGCTTGTTGCTGGTTTCCTGTTTCAAATTATTTTATTATTTTTTTTTTTTTCTAAAGGAACAGTCCCCCAGACATAATATAACTTCCTCTACCAATGTTGGATAAAGTACTTTAAACCAAACAAACATGGGTAAAAGTTACTGACAACTGAACAATCTGAACAATGAAAAAAAGAGTACAATTTCTCTGTTTCCATCTGTTTCAGCCTTACTGCCTCCTCCTCTCTCATATTACCCCCTTCAAAGCAAAACCTTTTTGAGAGGAGGCCACGGGTGTTGCTGTTCATGAGAGGTTTGCGGTGTGGCAGCATCACATTCTGCTGTGTCGCCAGCGGATGTGAGAGATGAGAGCTATGGTGTCACGTTCCTTGACTTGTTTCTTAATCATCAGATAATTTAATACTGATGATCAGATATTGACGATTGCATTCACATTTCATATATTAACCAGTAATGAGGTGTCCAGTATTAGTGGAATGTAGTGATGTAGTGCACTTTGTCCTTTGTTGATTTACAACACTGCCCTTAACACAGAAGGCTCGACCCTCCATTGCTGATGTATCCTTGTCAAAAGTTACACCTTCTTCTTTTACTTAAGCTCTTGTAGTACTTCCCAATAATAGAGCTGCCATTTCAAGATCCTTCATTACTTGACCTCTTTGTCCCTTTCATAGATTTCATTGAGCTGCTCATTCACATGAGGTTAAGCCAGCACTTCTGTTCGCCTCCTAGATATACATGAAGCTGTGCGGAACGTGCATAGAGCTTTATGTTTTTGAAGCACTGCAGCTTGGTCCTAAACCAGTGCCAAAAAGTGCCACTTGTACAGGTTTTGTGTTCTCTCGTCTCTCTCTCAATTTAGGTGATATGATGAAAACAGATTGTTTCCACTGCATTAAATATGTCTCAATCCAATTAATAAATTCAAGCAGAAAATGAATGCAACTCTGCACATCTGTTTCAATGTCGTTACTCCCTGACTGCAGCACCAGAAAGACACATCTGATCAAGGGACCAGAAGTAAACAGCTGACTATACAACCGGAAACAAACAAGCAGCAATGAGACCAGAGAATAAACGACTGACCCACAGAGCTGGAACTAAACCGGTGATCATAGGAGAGTAGATAGATGACCAATTATCAAGCGGTGAACAAGCAGAGCTCTCAGGGTTGGCCGTCTCTGAGCTGTGTGGGTGCCCCACCCTGACAAGCCGGTGCCCTTTCGGCTGCTTCTTAAAAGACTCGGTCACAGAGAATAGTCTGTGTACACTGGCTGCCTCTGAGGAGATGGGTCTCTTCCTCCTAAAGGTTATGTTCTGTCACTTCAGGGGAGACGGTCAGCTGATGACAATCAGATAGAGATGATTGTACAATAGATGTCGGTCTGTGGAGAACGACAGACCTTTTAAATGGTTTGAAATTGGACCTTTGCAGTGTCAGACTATACAATAGATGAACATTTCTGATTTGCTTAATGATTTTTAAACACGAAACAGCGTCAATATTTTTCTGTGCAGACTGCTCTTCAGGGTAAGAGTGCTCTATAATAAGTTAGCAAATGGCAACTAAAAGGTTCTGAATACATTGATATTTACACTTTGCTACTATCTAGTATTGATCCCCACTGAAAGCACATCTCAGCACAGATAGTTTTAATCAATAAATGTTGGGCTACAGCTGGTTGTCTGGTTCGAGGCCTTCTGGACATTTTATCCTGCTCCTAAAATAGCAAGGTTCAAGTTAAATATGAATATTTTTGCACTTTTGAATCATTGTTGGGTAAAATGGGAACAAGCACACATTTTAATCCAGTAATAAAACCCCTGGTAAAATGAAAAAAAAAGGTTGCTGCAACAGAATGGCGTTAAGCCTCTCACAGAGATAATATGGAGTTAGGATAATGAGCCAATCAATGATTTGGATTTGCTTAAGTGACAGTTTGGCTCTTACCGCTCAGCCAAGTCATCTCACTGCATGCAATTTATATCACTATATTGCACCAAGATCCAATCACAGCCCCAACACTGTTAGACTGAGGACGGCACATAAAACAAAACAAAAAAAGAAAAAGAATAACAAAACTACAGCATCTCCTGGAAGAAAGTGAAATAACCAATTATTCTATCACCTGGAGGCCTCTATATAAAAAAAGTTGGTGGATTGTGTGAGGCTGGTGATTAGTTTTAAGTGTCAGATGATTGGGTTGTGAACTCTGCACTTAAAGAGTGCTATTGCTGGAAAAGCTAATATTCCCCCTGTAAAAAAAAAAAAAAGAAAGAAAGAAAAAAAAAAAACTCTTAACAAGTTTTCCTACTTTTTGAGTTAAACATGATGAAACAGTTCAAATGTTGAAACAGCCTTCTTTGTCAAATACCTTGAAAGCCTTTATATATTGCAGTCAATGACACAGTCAGTGAACAGAATAAGTTATGAGTCAGAACTCTTTTATTTGTGAACTAAGTTGATTTTTTTTTTTTTTTTTTTACTCTAGTTCTTCTCTGAAGCTAGTATTGGAAGAGACTGGTTTGTGCTTACTGAGATGCTAATAACTCACTGAGAAATATTCTGCTAATTAGACTTAATATTTAATTACAAGTTACAGCATGTACAATATAATAAGGCAGGACTATCTTCCAACAACAGGCTGTAATGCCTGAGGCGCTACAGTGTTCTACACATAGCTCTTCTTTAACATTTCATTTACCCTGAGATTTCATCTGTTCTCACAGATGACTCTGCACGTGTCATGTTATCTCACTTGCTTAATGAAGGAACATCCTCTGACCTTTTCAGTCCCCTTCATACTTCTATTTGAGAAATGAGCAATAGCACGTATGTATCATTAGCATGCTTTATGGATAACAGATTTTTTTATTTGCTCGTCTTTGTCTTTAATGGTGTTTTTTTTTTTTTTTTTTTTTACATCCTGTTTATGTCTCTCCTTCTTGAGGACATACATGCATATTTCATGGCCCCTGCCTTCCTTCACCCTCCTTGTTTCTATTCTGACCCCTTTTTGCGGTTGTTTTACAGCAGCTCCGATTACTGAGAGAATTAAGTGCCACACACGCAGCTTCCAATCCATCCTCCAATCTTTTCAGTTTACTTTCGATCCATACCAGGTTTGAACTGGATAACATCAGTCTAAAAAAATTTTGCTGTTTTTTTTTTTTTTTTTTCTCCTGTAATTGCTCTTGACAAACAACCCAGTAGCCCAAGAAACTGTTTATTGACTTGTCTCTCTCTGCTGAGTGCTGCTACACCTCATGGTACCGCGTGCCACTGAAGTTGTTTGAGAGGCATAAGGTGCCGGGCTTGCACCCATCTCCAACCTGGTGCCTCAGTGTGTAAATCCAGTGATCGATTTCAAATTTCTTGAGGAGCTGCAGGGAATGCCGCCGGTTACACAAACTGTCCCACAACCTCTAAATGTGGACTATTCTCCCTGCAGCATTTTGCAGGGCATAACAGCAAGATTAGCTTTGCTTTTACACACATGTTCCATGTCCCTCTGGAAGGAAAAGCAAAAACCAACCTTTTAAAGAGAAGAAGATGAAAAGGGGTTTGTATGTTTGTGTTATCTAATATGTATATGCCTCACTATAGTCCAGCTGCATTAGGCATGATATTCACATGATTGTTTTTGTTTATTGAAAAGTTTGTAACTTATTCGTATTAACAAGAGTCAGGACAGAATGTACCAGCATGGATTTAGAAGTGTATGTGCATATTTAGTACACATTTGGCTCTAATTCTAACTCTAACTGAAATTCAAGAGGGCACTGGAGGGAAAAAAAACCTCGCACCATGACCTCTGATGTCGAGAGCCTTTATTAGTTGTTGCAGTTGGAGAAGATATTATAAATGCGCAGCTTAAGCTGCTAATGGAAATGAGTGTGAGAGTAGGGAGAAACTGCTAATGTAGTTTAGACATCTGAAGACGTCTGTGTATACTCTGAGTACATCTTAGCCGCATGCAAACTGTGTTAATTCCATTTGGACCTGTAGTGGTGGCTTATTAGATTATTGCGTGAATGTCATGTTTATCAGGTTTAGAAATGTAAATGGAAAGCATTAAATGAATCCTTTCAGGCTACAAAGAGGGAGTGAGGGAGCTCTCCAGTAGGAAGCTTGTGAAGAGTTTGGAAGAGAACTTGAAGCTGATTTGATCTAATACGGATCGCTCCTACCCTTTATGCCTTTACGTGTGTGGGAGGCTTACATTAAGCTAAGTGAATATTGGGTGCTACAGTCATGGCCCAGAAAGCATCTGGACAATGAGAGACTGTTTGATATTGTGGCTCCATCCTCTTCCTACTTCAAATGTATCAACAATATGATGCTAATGAGGTGAGCTGTTTTTTTTTTTTTTTTAATTTTAGAGTATCTTCAAATTCAAATTAATATTCCATGAAGCGCTCGTTCCTTTCTCTTTATTTCAGCGTTAGAGCTATTATGTGCATGTGGCGCCTGGAGACACAAGTGCCTCTCCACGAACAAGGGGCTTGTTGTGAAACAGAGGCCAGCAGCACTGAAGCACCGCTCACCTGTTCAGCCCGACAGCCAGCCAGCACCACTCTTCCTCACCCTGCCAAGCTACACCACAACCAGCTGGTAGCAATCTTCAATTACAACACCTGAGCCGCATTAACTCGTCAGCTCCGACCCTGAGAGCCAGCAGGTGCATCGGGCGAAAGAGGTGCAGGGTGCTCACTGGTGTCTTTGGACAAAGCTTGTCTCATGTCAAAGGGAATAAAGTTGTTTTATGAATAAACCGGAGAGGACATTTCTGTTTTTTTTATATTGGAGCTGGAGTTCTATAGAGAGAAACTTAAGGACTTATTGTTAATGAAGAAATGAAACATTTAACATGCATCCTGTTACAATAATAATCCAACACTTTAGTGTGCAAATAGGAATTTGTAAAACATTTTTCAACTCACAAAAAACAAAAAAACAAAAAACTGGTTTCATGCTGTCAGAAAGAGTTGGCACGGAGAGTAGTTTTCATTTTGACTTTATTGTCTTCTGTGTTAATAAGGTTATTTTGAGTAGGGAGCGTCCTCCAGATATTATTACAAACTACCTTCAAGTAAAACAGAGCAGGAATTAGAAATAATAAAAAAGATCTATTCCCAATGGAATTCTTTGAAAAGCAACAAGCCTAAGAGGAATGAAAGATATTTGGTTATACAGCTTGAAAATTCTGCAACAACACCCCTGACCTATCTGACAAATGACTTTTGACAAAATCAAAACAAACAATTGAGTGCAGTTCTTGCTGACTGAAGAAACTTATTTGGATTGAATTCTCCGATTAAAGACAACCTTCTCTCCTTTTAGCCACACAGTTATTATGCTTTTTTTTCCCCCTTGTAAAGCAAATCATTACAGTAATGTAAAATTCAATCTCACTCAGGGTCTGCCGCATCATAACAAGTCCTCGAACTCGGTGGCTGCGTGCCTTGTCTCAGAATTAATTCTGGCACACTCTCAGGCGCTGGATCTATTCAGACAAAGATTTATTGAAGTGAAGATATTACCTCTGAAATGCATTTTCGGATGGGGTTTCGTGGAGGAAAGAAGATTGACAGATTAAATTGTGAGGACTGTTTAAGAGTGTACTTTAGTGGAGGAGGTTTGACGGGAGTTGGATCTACCTTCCTGGTTATGAGGGTTTGTTTAGTTTACCGGTCTATAAGTGATAAAAAGGTTCAAGAATTGATCATGAATAGATGTTCTGAAAATGTTAGATCATGATCAGTTGCAAAGTCAAGACTATGTTGACCTTAAGGAGTTCAGAAATCAGTCCTCACTTCTGACCTGACTCTGTTTGAGGGCTTGTCGCTCGATTACAAAAGGTCTGTCAATGCAAATGGATAGCTTGTAGGTAATTCAGTAATGGCTGTGCGTGTGCTCAGGTGGGAGTTAATCGGGTGTTAAATGAGCGGTACAAAGCAGGCTCAGCTGAGGTTGCACTGGCTGCTTTTCAATGCCGGTTGATACACATCCAGTATTTTTTATTTATTTATTTTTTCCCCCCTTTTTTTCACTTTTTAGTATGTGTGAGAGCAACCGAGGGCCAAGATTAAATTAATGATGATGTTGTACATGAAACATACCAAGTGCACTTCTCCAGAGTGCTTATTCACTTAAAGCCAAACCGTCCTGTGATGATGATTCACTTAAATTTACTCCATCAATTTTAATGCAGTCATAACATCCTCAATTAATCAAAGTGAAAATGCTTGGCGGTAAAATAAATTGCTGAGTGTGATCAGACTTAAAGACTTGTAAGCGTCATTTGCTCCACATATATCATTTGTATAGAAATGGCCTTGAGTGGAAGAGCAAAGTAAAAGAAAAAAATATATAAATGCCCTGGTTCTCTCTTCAATATTTGAAATAATAGTGCACACACAAGGATGCAGATCTTGATTGATCACTCAGGCGTTTTTTCTCTTCCACTGAGAAAACCGTGAAAGTGCTTTGTACATTCTTTTAGCACAGAACACGCTTGAAAAAATGCATCAGAGTAACAAGGCGATGTCTGATCCATGTTACATTTGTATTCACGGTACTCAAAGACACAGATTTTGAAGTCCTTCATCGGTATAGCAACCATAGTGTGGGCTTGAAGCATAGCTCTCAGGTGCATGGTTTATTATATTGAGAGCAGAAGTAGCTTGAAGAAACATTGCTATTTGTAAGTATTTAATTGGAGACTGCATTTCAAGACAGCCAGCCCTGCCGCTGGTTTTATTCTAATTGCCAGCAGCAACGCACTTAATGAAGCGAGTGGTGAAGAGTGTGGATAAAAGAGTGAGAGTGACCAGGTTTCCAAGGCAACAGCAGCGGTAGCCGAGTAGTGTTTTCATCTTGAGGAAAAGGCTACAAGAGAGCAGTGTTTCCCTGCAGTGCTTCCTGCAGCTCTATAATGAACACATATACAGTAAAAGATATATTTGTTAAAATGTTGCAGGGCTGAAAAATTCAGTAAACCTGTAGAGTGCAACACAGTCCAAACACTAATGATAAGTCTTGTGTAGGCCAATTCTGAAGAACAATAGAGAAGCCGCTTAAAAGGAAGTCTGCAGGGAGAGAGTTTTGAATGCTTCTATGTTCAGATATGAACAAAGAAATAAGATTGTTAACTCTGCTTATCTTACAAATCTATATCAAACAATTCACATGAAATCCAGAAGGTGTCCATTTGCAATGTTTTATCCCTACATCAATGGATCATCATTACCCCTGCATTACAACTCCCAAAGGCCCCAACATACTATCAAGGTTTGCTTTTTTTTTTTGAGAACTCCACCCTTAGGCTGCATTCAGGTTTGGTTATTTTCAAATCACATTTAGAAAGTAATTGCTCCCTCTTTCTTTTTACCAATGGTCTGCATCCATGTGTGTAATGTATTCCAAGTAGGACACAGTATGCCCAGCAGGAAAGCACAGAGAGCGAGGCAGAGCGTGGCCGATGTGTTGCATTTGCCTAACGGTCAGTAATGGATGAAATAAAGCAAAAACTTGCTTAAAGGAGTGTCTCAAACTCCCCAAAGATTCAGGGAAGACTTCCCAACCAAAGGGAAAATTATGACCTGATATGATCCATGATTATGCTTCACCTCAGAATAGTCAGGCTCAGCTGGGAAATAGACTAAAGTGAATTTAAAAAAAAGTGAGGGTGAAGTCAGTATTGGAAAGGCAATATTAACCTTGTTAGAGACTAAAAGTTTCTCAGGCCTGCCTCATTATTGGTAGTTTGCCAGTTTATTCCAGAATAGTTTATGTGAGAATTTTGCCAAGGCTTGCTATATTAGAGCTAGAGTGGAGCTGCTGTCTTCCACTGCAATTTTTGTCGAGCTCTATTGATCCATTTTTTGGTTTGGGTTAAGTGTTATTTTTGGTAGCTCAAAGAAAGAAAAGCAAATATTTGAGTCGATCTTCCTGTCTAATTCTCTGAGACAAGTCCTTAAATAGGTGTCTTCCAAACACTGCCAATGTCAGATAATACAACCAACCTATCATTAATCAGTACTGAAGTTAAAAGTTTTAAGATTTGCCCGTTTGTCTTTCTTTTATGCTGGTATTTAGTATTTGGTGATTGCATAATAGCCCTTTTGTCAATAGTTTAGGTTTCATGTTGTAAAAGTACTGGTGAACATTGGTACCTTCCACTGCTGGCCCTACCTTTGCACTTTGCTGCAACTAGTTTCTTCCAGGGTTTGCAGCTTAACATATCATTGGCTTCTCTACTTTTTTTTTTAGAGAGAACCTGACACGTAGGGGTAGTTTGTTTATTGATATCAGATATTATAATTGTATTTTTGGTCATGTGTCAGAGCTAGCTTGGATTTGTGTTATTAACACTTGGTGTGTAACACTGTTAGAGGTGTTGAAAATAGTCTTATATAAGCTCTGCCTCATTGTACTGTATATTTTAGGTATAAACTGATTATTTTTTGGAGGAAGAACTTGCTGAAATACGATGTCAGGTCAGCCTCAAATCTCAAAATTGGCAGGAAGTTAGTCAACCTACTATATTAAAGCGCCTGAGTTTTATTCACACTTTCAAACTTTCAAACAAGTTTCATGTTAACACAGTTGGTGCCTGCCTACTTCACAATAAGATCTGTGAAACTGAATCATAAGTCAGACCACTCATGAGATATGTATGGAATTATTGATTCAGTTTAACATTTTCAATTTATCATCCTCCTGGCATCATCTTTATTGCGTTGTCAATTACCACATGGTCTCTCTTGCCCAATTCTAGGTGACTCTCCCGAATAGCAAAACACTTCCATGAGTCAAAAAGCAGATAATAACCATAATACTGAGACAGCACATCCCTCAAGAAAGAGGGTCTCCAGCAGAACATAGACACATTAATAATTGATAGGTATAAAGCCAGCACTACACGGCAATTTTGAGAAGCCTAGAGCCTGCCACAGGAGAAATTTCCAGCAGCAAATAGGTCTTGCAGGTGCCAGTTATGTCATCTTGCACGGTAAAGTGAAATGCCGAGCAAGTCTAATAGACTAATAAATTAGAAGATAGAGCCCCTTACCCCGATTTAAAATTCAGAGGAGATTAGAAATGCTGTAATGTGTAAGTAACAATTTAACCACTGTTACTTTGATTACAAAGTCTGTGGGTTGTAAAAATAAAAAGCTTCTTTCATCCAAAAGCCTCTGGAACATGTCTACTATAACGGATAACTTGTTGGGCATGAACCAACACAGTACCAGCAGCTGTGCCAGGTGCTATGGGCAAGAAACATATAATATAACTAAAAATAAGGTAAGTCTTATTGCAGTCTTGCACCTTTAACTGTGTTTACTGTCGAGTGTGTTCCTTCTTTGCTCTTTTTATATTCAGGCTTGTCCTTTAGTATATTTGGATGATCCTACCATTGACATTAATTACGGAGCCCTTCCACTATGCAACATTAAAAGTAACAGCGACTTCACACAGAAACTCTGGCTTAGGGGCCCCCTGTAGGTCTGTGCAGTAATTCACCCTTGGGTATAAGTGCTAAAATGAAGAGCTGTGAGGGAGAGCTGAGCCAAATGATCTGTATTTCCCATCACTACTCTCAACATTGTGTACCCGCATGCGTGTAACTCGTTCATGTGCGATGGTAGTCCTTACAAACAGTTCACGTGCTCTGAAAAGCACACGCGGATGTCAAAACAGCCATTAGAAGACCTTACTCTTTGTTATCTACAAAGACCCAACAATAATCCATCATGAGCACAGCACTAAGCAAAATGTAGCAAAGTTACTGGGAATGTTCTCGACTTTTTTAGCCCCTCACCTCAGCTGCTCTATCATACTTCTGCACCTATGGCCGTTCCACAATGCGTACACTTTGGAGTTTTTTTTAACATCCTCCCGGAGTTCATTAGTTACTGTGCTGTAGTTCACCCCTAAAAACTAAAGTATGTGTCAATGTAAAAGATTATATTCTCTTCACAGCAAGCTATCTGCCCTATGTCCAGCTTTAAGGTTACATGCTATCGATTCCTCTCACTCCACAGGAAGCGGCACAGGCTATAATTAGTAGCAAGTTAAGCATGGCATCAGAGCTGATAAACTCAGTCAAGTTACTCATGCAAGTGCTTTTTCGGCAAAGAAAACCTTGGAGAAGACAATTGTATCTCTGCCAGAGTTGAATGACAACATGAGTGGGTGATTAGAAAGAGCTGTCATGACAGCAATGTGCAAACAAAGACCTCCGAGAACAACAACAGATCTGTGTTGTGAGGTGAAGACTGCGGTGACAAAAGAGGCTGTTCAAGTGAAGGCAGTCTATCCTGTGTGGATACAGGTGTGTGGGGAGTAACAGTGTAAAGTGCATGCAGAATTTAGATTTAAGCAGTTTCCAGAACAAAATTTAGATGAGAAAAAGGGTTTAGATGTCCAATCTTTTTTCTGCCCCCCCAAACCCTGTTGGAGGGTTTTTATTCATGCTCTCTCTCTTTTTTCTAATCTTTTCATTTCTCTATTTCATTGCAGTTCTTAGTAACCCCAAAGGAGATGTCTGTTTGACAGGGGTTCAGAGGCAGGCACATGTGGCCACTACTGCTGTTTCATGCCTTTCAACTGATTCCTTTTTGTGGAGTGCTGAAAAAGATAGTTAAGATAATGATAAAAACAACAACAACACTGAGAATAAGAGCACAAGTGTGAATAATGAGATTGCGTTGAGAAAGTGCCTTGAGAGAGAGAAAAAAGCAGGGGTCTCAAAGTATTGTCTTCAGTGATGGATTGAGAGGAAGAGAATCGCAAACAAAGCACTAACAGAGGAAAAGGGAAAAGGAAAGGTTCAGTGTGAAGCAAAAATAAAGGGTGAAAGAAAACAAAAGGTTAGAAAATAACAATGGGGAAAATGTTTAATATGAAATATGAAATCATTTATAAAATACAGAAGTGGTACAACTAAATCATCGCTGGTCGGGGAAAAGTCATGGAAAACAATGTGGAAACACTTTATATTAAGGTCACCATATAAAACGGGAAGTAGTTCCTAATTAGCACGCTAAGCAGATGCATTCTAGCTGCTTATTAGTCAATAAACAGAGCTTATCAGTAACTTATTCTACATGACCATTATATCGAGCTACCAGGCCATTAGCTCAGAGTTTTCCATCAATACCCTCTTTTACTGCTTATTTATAGTCAGTTAAGAGATTGTTAAAAATGTATTGCTTATATGGCATGAACAGACTGTTCAACTAGGACAACTTTATTTAACCTTTAATTAACAAGGAAAGAAAACTCATGGCAACTTTCAAGAGTTTTCTAGACAAGACAGGCAACTCCTATAGGCATCCATATATCAAAAATAAATGGACACCCTTGTGACGTCCTTCAGCAAATCAGAATTAAGGGTTCACCAAGACCATGGTATAACAAGACTTAAAGCTATAGATATGGTCATGAAGAATAAGTTACTGATTAGCACTTTACAATGATCACTAATCAGCCAGTATGCTGCTAATTAGCATGCTGATAAGCAGCTAGTAAATGGTGAATATTGTCGCCTTAATATAAGAGGGTTCTAAAACTGCATCTCCCTACACAGTAGGTCGATTGTTAAAAATGTTACATGTATTTATGTAATATTGAGTTGTTCTGAGCTCACTCCCATGATCGTCATATACAGCAAAGCAATCCTTCCATTATGAGATGACTGTCGTCTTGGTGACAGTGACTCACCATTTCTTTTCTGTAGTGTTTTGGAAGTGTGACTGATGATAGGTCACCAGGTAGACTAAAGGAGAGGGATACACTGGTCCAAGGTCAGAAACAATTTATCACTGATTTCCTTCCAGAAGTGCTGTGCAGGTGAGCAGTCCACGATTGCATGGGTGTAATCATGGGAAGTGTCAGGTGTATAGAGTGTGCATAACGCGTAGAGATCCAGATATGGTGAAATTGTCTCACTTTGATATGTATTTTGTACTTTATTGTATGCTAAATAAGTCAAATGTGGGCATTTTTTTTCAATCATAGGTGGTTATGTAAACATTTTGGTCCAGGTATTGTGTTCATGTCATATGGAAACCTTTTGTTCTGACATTTAAACATGGTGCATAGTCTCTCATCACTGTTGTTAATAGGATCACAAATTATACAGCTCCAGTATATCTGTGAACAGATGGTTGATTTTCTATTTATTTTAGATTTGCACTGACATTATGTGTGATGACTCATTTGAATTGTATGTATCAGAAAATAGATTGTCTGCCTATCTCACAAATGTGATATATTTTGTTGAGTGTGCACTGAACATGCATGTACACGTTTCTACTGCAGCAAACATGTCTTCTCTTTGCAATATGGACACTTCTGACTTTACACTATATATTTATACTTGTTACTTTTAAGAGATTGCATTAAGAGATCTGATAGAGAGGTGATAGTTGAAGGAGAGTAGAAATGCAATGTGAAACTTGACTTAATCCTTTTAGATGTGACTGTGGCTTTAAGCAGGTTGTGCAATATCTTAACCCAACTGTTAAATCAGTCCCCAAACTCAGATTTTGTAAGCTGACAAGTAGAAACATCATATGACCTCAATGGAAGTTTCTTTAGTATGTCGTTATAAGTCTCCCTTGTGTTTTCTCAACACAAGAGTTGAGCTTGTTGTTTTTTTTTTAAATATAGTAATAATTATACCATTGTTGTATTCTGTAGTCTTAAAGTCCTGTTTTCTGGTGACTTAGAGTAGCTGCCTGTAATATATTACAATTAATCACATTGGAGTCTTAGAACACTAGCTGGAGTCTACATTTTGGTTACAGTATTGTTGTAATGTGAACACTATTGTAACAAAGAATAAAATGTTTTTGGTTAATCTTTAGGATTAGATAGTAAAATGGATAGTGTTGTTTGGCAACCTGTGCTGTATTGCCATTGCTTATGTGCTTTGCTGAATTCTTCACTTGCAAAAGGCTTTGCCTGGTACTTGTTGTTAAAATCAAGCAATCAATCCTTAACTGCACATCAATTTATATCAAATGTGATTTCAAGACAAGTCAAAGAGCACATAAACCTTACTCTTAGACCCAAAGCACTTGACAACATTTTGCAAAGTAGCAGTGGCTAAAGGAAAGAAACGTCGAGCAGAACCAGACACATGTTGAACATGTTATTCGACACATCTCGTCTATTATTACCATTAAGAACTATAATAGCAATGGAATGGAGAGGACTGGTAATGTTTATCATAGCAGTTGAAGTCAAGCAGCTCTTAGGTTTACGTAAACGTTTCAAATGATCATAATAGCCTCAGACTAATATGAACTGTTAGAGCTGTTGGAGGGGGTCTCATAGTAGCAACAAATCAAGAGGAACCTACAAGACAGGAGGAGCCTAGGAAAATATACATCTTAGTGGTACATGCAGATTTAGAGTTTGTGACATACAGTAATATGAACGCTAAAGATAGAGAGGTCTATGTTCAGAAGAAAATAATTTATCATCATACGCTCGTTCACTGTCTGATAGTTTAAATGAATTGTTAAATGTTTGAATAGTTTTAAATTGCCGTTGTTGGTGCATTGTGCGTCTTTATAGCTGAAAGAGTATTCCTTTTTATCTTTTTTAAAGCTGTTTAGAAGATATCAATAAGATACTGTTACAAATTGTTATAATTCTATGAGACTGTGTTGTTGAAGTTAAAACTCAAATTTATTTTATTGTTCGTATCAGTCAATTCTTTTTGTTTTGTATGTTTTTCTTTCCTCGAAGGGGGAATCATTTTCTAAATGTCTGATTCACAGTTTCTAGTTTTTCCATAATCTCTTGTCAGTATAATCATTGTAAAGTAAGCATAACTTTATTGTACATTGTGTTTTTACCGTTTCTCAGTGTAATATATGTGAGCTGTTCAGATAATCCTCGGTCCATGAAGGATACAAGGAGAGAGTTCTCCATAAAAACCTGTCAAAATCTGGATCTCTGAGGAGTGAGTATTTGAAGCACCATCTGGAAAGCTGTTTGTAAAAATGCTTACGCTGGAGAACTGAGGAGAGAGGGGCATGGCCACTTTTTTATAATTGAATGGATTGATGTATCAGTTATGTCTTCGCACAGATTTACAAGAATTGACAAAAAAGAACAGGACTGAGGACCAAGTAATGTTGCACTAAAAATAGGAATATTCAGGTGTTGTCAAATATGGATACCTCAACTGCTGCCAACTCCTAAACGTGATTGGGGTTTTTTCTTGGCATATTGCCATTTCCTACATGTTGATCAGATCATTGTTTGATACATTTCCGTGTTGGAATCTCTGATGATCTTTTAATCAATTAAATTGTATAAGGATATAGGAAAATCTGGTGTCTTGCCTGTCCCTAGAAAGTGGCTATACGAAATGTATTGATAATTGGAAGTTATCTGCCATCTGGAAGGAAGATCGCTTTAATTTGAACACTGATTAATATTTGTTGGAGGGAGGGAGTAAGCCATGTTATGACAACCATTTTCCTCAAGAAATGTACTGTATGTCTGTGTCGATACGCAAGCTGGAGTAGTTTGTTTGAGTTTGTATTTATTTAGGAGATTCAGAAGATCTTTGATCTGAGTATGCTGTCAGTGGTTATCATATAAGTAAGAGGTAGCAACAGATAGAATACCAACAACAAGCTTAATGCAGAGGAACAGAGACAACATACATTGGAGGGTTTACTGTTCAAAAAGGAGAGCAAGGAGATACGAGTCTGTTTGCATGTGTTTGAGAAGGGACTATGTCTCATGTTATTAGAGTCAGTGAACGGGTAGGCATGATGTAATGTGAGAGAAAAGCTGGGTGTTGGATTGGGGTCAGGGTAAAGCTGTCCTTCGGTGTGTAATTTGTCCACATTCAAATTTGCAAATTTCTTGCCTAAATTGATTGTGTGATGATGGAACACACCACTTTGCTGATTGGCTTAATATTGGTGAGAACAAGTTGTTAATCTTATCTGTTTATCAAAGGCCTGTACATAAAGAGGTAAATGAACAGGGTCTGATGCTCTTTTTTAATGTGATCCAAAATGATTAACATGGTCGAAAAAGACATGTACATTAATATAAATAGATTTGGCCAAAGTAAGAATTCAATGAAGGTCTTTTATTCATTACTTAAGTGAGTCACACAAATTTAATAAATTGTTTGTTGCTGTAGAATGATAGATGGAACACCTGATATTGAGCTACCGAATCTTTTCTCTCGGTGCCAAGACCTAGTCATTGAAATGTCTGAATGGCATGCCGTTTAACATCTAATGAGGTGCTCTTATGTTTAGGGTTGTTTCATAGTTGCATGGTTTTGTTTTTTTTCAGTTAGGTCATTGTGATAAACAACAGCGTGACTGTTCAATCTAAATATGCCCTGACATTTACTCAGAGAGACATTGTTGTACCACACTGTCAGTTACCTGGGGCATTGTAATTAGCGTTGCCACCTTTCAAGCTGAAAAATAAAGGACACCCCCGCAGCAGGACGCAGCTCAGCAGGGCCCAACCACCACTGGCCCAACAGTAGGGTGAGTGGGTGGTGGTGGGGGGATTAAAATGTTGTTCTAATAAAGTACTAGGAGTCTACTTAACGTCTAAAGTACTTTATTGACATGTTGTTTTTGGAATAATTTGCAATCACATACTTGAGTGTAAAGGCAGACACAAAACATGCACAATTAAATACACATGACACAACTTCAGCAAACGCTTACTACCAGCCATTTAATTTACAACTTAACTCAATCTGCAAATAAAGTTATTAACTTAGTATGAATTCCTTAACTGAGTGTTATACAAATGTTTTTGACACTGCTGTAAAATACAGGAGAGGAGTCGGATGACAGATTTTTAATTCAATAAACTCTAAGTCTGTAAAAGTGTTCAAAAGACTTAAAGGTATTTAAATGTATTCTGTCTTTCTCCGTCTTTTTTTAAAGTTTTCTCATGAAATGTTGAACTATTTTCTTATTGTTTTAATGAAGTGTTGTACTTTTCTTTTCAACTTTATGTATCCCCATGGGGCAATTCAAAGGCCCAGAGAAGCACCGAGTGGTCGACCGCAAGATGTGTCAACACAGATTGTCTGAAATAATTGTCATCTGCTCGTAGTCAAAAATGTTCACACTATCCAAACAGTAAAATAAAAATTGAAAGATACAAAAGTTGGAGAAAGATATGTTAAGTACAACAGTTTCCTTTCCAGTATGTTCATTTTCATGGTCAAGTCAGGCATTTGAATCTTCCCACTAATGTCTGTATTATTAAACCCGGCTACGTTTCAATGGTGCGAGGCTGTTGCATACATTCTTCCTCCTGATGCTGGCAAACTCTTCTAGTTCTTGCCTAACCCTAACCAATCAAACCAAGGACCACTATGAGTAGGTGGGAATTAGCAGTACTCGGAACTCGGACGGAATGATGCTGAGTTCAATGCAACTTAGAAATATGAGACAAACTGTGTCTCATATTGATGCAAAACAGGACGAAACATTCAAGTGTAAAATACGGGACGATTCTATATTTTACGGGATGGGTTGCAACTCTTAAAAACTGTTAAGTGACTCCATAATTGTCCTTGAATAGATTCTCTTACAGGTTGAAAAATGTCTGCTCATTTTAAAGTATTAGCTCTGTGTTGTGACGCCTCCATGCACAGTGATCCTGAAGCACTCAATAGGGACTAGGTCCTTCGAACCCATCATTTCAACCACTCACAAGATATGGTCTAAAAAGACATGCCGGCTGATTTCGCCAACTTCTGCTAAGAGGGTGAGAGACCTTTGCTCTTTCGTCCATCCAAGTAACAAGCCCATCAGACTGGAGAGAATTTCTGTCATGTTGAGGTAGAACTCCTCCCTCAAACCATGGTCCACTTAGTCATTTCAGTCTAAATCTCATGAGGCATCATGAATCATAACGATGCTGCCATTCAACGTTTACCCACCAGCTCTTTTCTTGGCATCAAACTTAGGAAAGGAAGCTCAGCTATTCCTGATGATGCTGTACTTTGGAATAAGGAAACCAGAAGGGGAAATGGGTCATTAAAGTAACAACGTGACACTGCACACCAATAACAACAACAACAAAAAAAGGGTCTGTGATGAATCCACTATCAGGGAACCAGAATGCCACTTTGGGCCCTCAGCACCTGATCGCAAAGAAATAGGGGTTAATATAAAATCAGGCCATTGAGTGCTATACATAAAACAGTGCAGACAACCAATAATGAAGAGAAATAGCTAAAGAAATAAATTAAAAAAAACTGAATTGAAATGAAAACAAAATGTTAATCAAATCAAAATAAACTATGCTAAATTCCATTCCAACTCATTTTAATGCAACAGGTGGGATCAATGCGGTGCAATCCAGACAGCAATCTTTAGGTGTAATTAAATAGATGGCCTGTCGTTGTTAGTGTGTCCTCATTTTGTACAAACTGTCCACAAAAGACAGGTAATAGGCCATAACAGCGGACCAGGGTTCGACAGATCACAACAATCAAAATCTTCTAAATGAGCAGCATTTAGATGGTTGATGACAAGCTAAACGGAATGTACAACAAAATATTTATTAATTGCATTGTTGTCATTGTAAATCTAAATTGTAATATGTCCTATATATTCATACCAATATGTTGGGGATGCAGGCACAGCCTCCACAACAATGTAAGGTGAGAAACTAAAAGGCTGCAGCTCAACCACACTGCAGCATGAAATACACAAATCAGCTGGGAACAGAATCACAGACATGAAGCTTAAACAGACTACGCTGACTTACCGAGAGCGCGTACAACCGCCCAAAACAAAATCCCAGCAGAGCGACCAGTCTCCCAGGGCTCCACCAGACAGCCGTGCTGTGACAAAAAGAAGGTCATGTCACCAATCCGCAAAGTACGCATAGAATTTAAGAGGACGTTCAAGCGTGCGTCACAGCGGCTTCTAAACTACAACAACTTTACCACAACACCCAAATGGCTTGCCACACCAAACAAATGGGCTCTGCCACGACACACCAGTTTTCCGCCAAGAAGGAGAAACAGAAGGAGAGCGACACAGGTGTAACCGCACCTGTATGTAATGGTGCGTATGGCACCGCCCCATCATTAGTGTCCCGGTAACACTGGTACAGTGCCATACACAGCAGGGAGGGAGTGAACACAACATAGCACTTAGCTATGCTTTATATTGTGTGTTAAAAAAAAAAAAACGTAACATTTTTTTCAACATGAGAACAACTAACTCATCGAAGTGTAAATTCAACCAAGTCTTAGCTTACATTCTTTTTTGAAAGTTTGTTATTCTCATGAAATGCAAAAACCAAACAGTACAATCACATTTACATCCTGACAGGCAGATCCTGAATACATGGCAATGTCAGAAGAAGATAACTGCTTTGTGAATGTGGTGGGTGACGTGGTTTGATCGTAAAAATGCACTATTCAACTTTTGTCCTGTTCGGCTGTAAAATGGACTGCCAAAGGTGCTGTGTGATGGCATTTTGACAGGCCTATGCAGAGGAAACCCTTTGTCTCGTGTATATTTTTAGTATGGGTCTCAAATTTGAACTCTAACTCTGATGACCTATGAGTGGTGAGCTGCTCTCCATTAGTCTGCCCGCTGCCCCCACTTTCCAGTGCACATTGTTGTTATTCATGCACATCCTTATACCTTCAGCCTGTGTTATGCACCGCTAGTAAATCTAGCAGGAGCAAGAGGCCATGTGCAATGCACATATCGGAGAACATACACTGTATTCTCAAGAGACATTAGCATGGTAGGGCCAGTGTTTATATATGTACAGATGAGCTTTGAAGCCTTTAAAACCCTGTAAGAGGGGGTGTGTGTATTGTGATTGCAAATATTATGGCAGCTTCTAGAGAAAGAAAAGTCACATTTGCATCCTGACAGGCAGATCCTGAATACATGGCAAACGCTGCACTTGAACACAACAAAGGTGAGCAATAATGGCAGCACAAGTGATATGAACAGTCAGCCGCCTCTCTTCCTCTTCAAATGCAATTCAGCTTGAAAAGTGTTATTCCCAGTGTGCAGTCTAATACATTTGGTTATCTTGAGCTTATCCTCCCATTTATCTATGTCTGAATGCAATGATTCATTTGATATGATTCTATATTTGGAATTCATTTATTTCATGAGGAAAAAAAAACACAGGGTTCCTTAACACCTGCAAAAATCAGATTAACTATGAAGAGCAATTTCTATGTCACCATTTTATACTTAATGTCATTTTTTGCCAGGGCTTGCTGCGATAATGTGTGAAAAGTAAGCATAAAATTATTGAAAACACAGAACTCGTTATATAACAGAACAATATGGTGACAGGGATTGAATACTTGGCCATAATGCTCACTGGCAACTATGACAGAGGATGATGTACAAAATGAGTGTCGATTAACAGGCTTTTACAAGAGACATGATACATGATTGCCTTTATGTACTTCCAGGAAATTTAACACCAACAATTTTGTTGGCCCATGCATTTCAGAAGTCCCAGGGTGCCTATAGCATGAGTTTGATTATTGAAGTAAATCTAATATCAGCGCTGTTACACTGCACTGAAAAGCAATTTTAAAGGCCTGGGTGCTCGATATCCTGCACCGGCCTTTCCCAAACTTAAGAATGCCACGGCCCACTTTGAAATCTAAAAATAACCCGAGGCCCACCCAGACATTTAATCCTATAACTTTGATCAGCAGCTGATACTAGGAGAAAGTATTTCTAGTTAGGTGTTCATTTAATGAATGCAAAAAACTCTTTTGCCCCATTTCCACCAAACGGCCCGGTATGGATCAGTACAGTTTGGTACGGTTTGGTATGGTAATGCCTGATCCTGTTTGCATTTCCACAGCCAACCGTGCCCTATTTGGTAGGGTCTAAACCAGATGCCAATAGCAGCACAACACAGTGTACCCCGCTAATAAATTCAACAAAGAAGAAAAACGCACAACAAAGACCAACATCCAGCAATTCATCTACTTTGTCATTGCAGTGTTTCCCCTATATGCATTCAGCAGCAGTGGTGCGGCGCTTCTGAAATATGACTGCTGCTGCTCTTTTTTTTTTCTTTTTAATGAGAGGAGAAAGGAAAGTAAATGAAAGGGAAAAAGAAAAGACAGAGCTCCAGCTTATCTTTTTAGAAACTAACATTATATTATTTGTGCTAAGGGCTTGAATGCGACCACAACTTTTTTTTTAAATTTAAGATAGAGGAACAGAAAAACAAAAGAAGAGGTGAAATAACTTCATAGTATTTTGCTCTACGGACGCTTGATATTAGGAGGATTAACACATTTCTGGGTGAGAAACTGTTCATTGTCATGTGGCTTTTTGTTACATAATGCAATCAAGCTTTGTTTCAGATAGGGCTGTGTGCCATGATGAGAAATACAGCTGAAAACAATCAATTGGCTATTTAAACACAGCCGAGTTGTGTTTGTCTTTTAATACCACTCTCGAACAGAACCAATCAACAGACTACAGTGTCTAGCTCCACCTTTTAGGGTGGGATTGATAAACCTGACACACCCACAGAAGGGTACCCAAATGTAGGACGGTACAGGTCGGTATTTTGGGAATCTTTCCTGGCTCTAGTCGATGGAAACACCACAAATTGTGTGCCTTACCGAAACGAGCCGAACTGATGTGCTTGGTGGAAACAGGGCTTTTGCAAATGGCAATACAGTGGAGATATCTGATCAGACTACAGTTAGAATTATGTTAAGCAACAAAAGTTGCAAGTTGTTGATTCTAAAACCAAAACATCATGTTGATGTATTTGTTATTGACCCTTCACAGCCAAATATGGCTGTACGTTTGACATTGTCTTTTACTTTGTCCAACCACCAGTGTTGTCCTGACCAAAACAACTTGATGGTTAATGGTGTGCTGTTATTATTTTGTATGCCTTATTTATAGGACAGCAGAAGCAAGAGAGGAAATTAAGAAAGATAGGGAAGACATGCATCAAGGGCCCCAAACTGAGGCTTCGGATGCGCCAAGGACTGTGGTCTTGTCAGCCTCTCTGTCTTCACCTTGACTGATATATCTTGTAGAGTTAGGGAAGGAACAGGGGCCAAACTGTAGCAGATGTGTCAAGGCCTGTAGCCTTTGTACAGGGTGTGAGTGCTGTATCGATCAGCTAAAAAGCGCACAGCGCCTTTCAACCATTTCTTTTTTGCCATCGCACAGTATGGTCAAGACATATTTTGGTCATTTTTTGTCCAAACAGCTTCAAAGAGTATTAAAGAGCCTTTAGTTTTACCTTTGCTTGGTAAGCAATGATGGAATAACTCATCTTTAACTGTACAGAAACAACCGGTACCGCAGTGAGTATGTTATAAATATCCCAAGCCTAAATATTCAAGGAATGTCACTCTACGTTTTACATTCATCGAGCCTACAGTATTTTAAGAATTTGCTGCCTAACAACAAATAATACCTTACACCAGACATATACACTTACTGACATATATATCAATAACTGTGGAAGAAAATGATTTAAAACAGACAATACACCATTTTTACAAGGGTTGCAGACCTTTTTAAAAAACTTCTCTCTAATCACTTTGACTTCATCTGGACTGCTTTTAATCAACGACAAAATTTGACCTGGAGTTCCATATCTGCTTCTATATTAAGTTTTTATTACGATGTTCATGTCGGCCTAACATAGCCACTGGCGTAGCTAAAGACTCCTCGCTCTTCATCTCTCATTTAACACAGCCTCTTCTCATTATCTTCCTGGATTTTCGGAAGTGAGCAGGGATGTAGTTACCCAAAGTCTTGTCGGCCTCCCTGACTTAACCTTGACTGATACATCTTGTAGAGTTAGGGAAATATATGCACAACATGACATTTTAATGCTAACAGAGGACATGATGTTTCTTGTCATTTCTATACCCCGAGTGAATTGAAATGAGGGCCGCCTTGAAATCCCTTAAGCACAGAATTTGAAGGCAGCGATGAGTAAAAGGCAGAGTGGCACATAGTGCTGTGCTCTCTCCGCTTACGTGGGAGAGGAAGTAGTAATGCATAACTATATATAGGGACTCAAGAACTGGATATTTATGTAAAAGGCCTGAAATTGCTTAATCACTCATGGTACATTTATATGGTTCACACGTAATTAGATTATATGGTATATGTACAACAATGATTAAGTCAATGAAGGTCTCAGCTTATGCGCTAATGATCAAATACAGTAGAAATAGACCATCCAGACATGGACAGACTTTCCTTTTCTTTGAATTCCTTCAACCATAGCTCATTGTCCATCTGAACAATTCCAACTTTAAGAGAAGTCACAAAGACATCTCAAATTAACTTTAACAAGACAGCTTCTTTTAAGCAGTGCACTAAATGTGGAGCAATGGAGCAGCTCATCAGTGCTTTGAATACTTGCTTCAAAGCTAAGTGTATGTCAAGGACTGTATTGTTTTCTAGTTGAAGTGTGTAACACAGGTCCTGGGACTCTCCTACTTGAAGCCCTGGAATGCTTCCTGCTTCCTGACTTAAAAATGAACCACTGGTCCCCACATGACAAGAATACTAGCTCTTTTTAATGAGGTTGGGTCCTAGAGTGAGACACGTTTTACACTATGTGGCTCCAAGGCTGCAAAAGCGCTTATGAAAATGCAACGATGGCACCCTTGTTTGACACTCAAAAGCGATTCATAACAATTGAAATAACAAAGAGAAAACACTGACAGCATTCATGTTTTTTTTTTTTTTTTCCCTGAAGTGATTTTATTACAAAGTTCATGAGGACTTACAGTATTACAAGAGAATTTGTCAACATGCGAAAACAGAACAAAGCCGAAACACAGGAGTTTAACAAACTGGTAAGATAAGACAATCCACTGTTCACGATAAACATAAAAACTGATTAAGTCCTCAGGAGGTGGGAGCCGGTGAATGACTACAGTGCAGGCATAGAACGGCCACATTCACACTGACTGAGCAAAGGTCAATCCAACCAAGGCAAGATGTGCACATCTCAAGAAAAAAACATGTTACAATTTTTATATGCCATCGGCTTTTCTCAGAACTTTTAGAAAGCTTCACTTGTATGTACATAAAACTGTACAAAAACATGGCATCACAAGCATTTTATCCTATATAAATATACCAACAATTAGGATAACAACTAGATTCTCTCTTGCAAAGACGTATTTTCAAGGCAATTGTCTTTGTTTCTAGATGAACTGTGGAAAAGATGAAAATGTTCAGTTAATTTGCCGTTTGTTTGGGTGGAGGGCCTTTTGAATATGAACCAGCACTGACATTTCAGGAAAGAAAAAAAGAAAAGGAAAGGAGTAAACAGTTTCTACCAATTATCTTTGGAATTCATGCTAAAATCATCTCCTGCTTTGACAGGGTTTTGGAGATCTATGTACACTACACCACCAAAAGATTTGTATATTTTTTTTCCACACAACCAGTTTTCTAAGAGTCTTCAATCTGTAAGTTAAAAAACAAAAACAAAAAAAAACAACCTCTTGCCAATTTCAGTACAGTTATTTGTCCATCTGTCCACAGAAATGACCACCATACGATACACACAACAGAGAGGCAAAAGATACTCAAGTGAATTCAACATTAAATCAATGTTAAGTACAAATTAAACATTATTCAACATACTTTTGAGTGAGTTTAGGTGCTTCATGACGTCCTCAGGATTTGATAAAGGAGGACAGCTCTGTGTTTGAGAGGGAGACGTAAACACAGTTCATTCAGCATGAGTTCAAAAGAAAGGTCAAACCTGGTGATATATTGTTCCAGGGGTGAGTAGCAGGAGGTCATTATCGGCTGGAGTCCAACTCATTAAGAGAGAAGGGCGGGGGGGGAATAGGCCCAGGCTTGCTTTTTTGAAAAGACTTAATGTCGTTCAGTTCAGTTTGTTTCTTGTATTGGTGACAAATCTTAAAATACATTCCAGATTTACTCAAACAATGAGGGCATTTAGGCTGGAATCAAGTCAGAGATAACTCTTGATGCAAAACAGTTGTGAATGTGAATCCAGTCAAAGCATTTCCAATAGATAAAGTCTTGATTGAGGCTTTGTGACACTGGCTTTATCAGTCATTGCTATCTTTCTCACTTGTCATTAATTCCAGGTCAGTGATCTTACCCGCTGCTTTGAGTTGGTGAAGCGGCTATCCACAGCTCTAGGACGGCTGCTTGTTGGAGGGGAGCCGTGGGGGTTTAATCACAGTATATCATGGCTGTTGTTTGAATTTTTATTCCACTCGCTAAATGGCTTTGAAAACGCCATAATGTGCTTTCTCCCCCTCAAGGCAGGATAATCGCCCACCTTATTTAATCACGGCCACGTCCAGTAATTTCCATATGTTTTCAGTTTAATTATTCCAAACGCACTTTCCAATGGCAGCATGATGAGGTAAGTGCTGATAAAAATACCCCTTTTAACTGATTGTAGCTCTGCAGGGTAGATTTGCATTATCCGGTGGGTGCCTTGTCCTGGGGATGTGCTCACACATGCCCTCACTCAGGACTCATTACTCACCCTAATTAGGAAATGTCCATTCTGCGCTCTTCCACCCTTACTCAGAGACACAATCTCATGCTGGTAATACTCTGCAGAGGTGAAAGGTATCTACAAACCTAATCAAATCAATGTTGAAATCAAAGACAGCGGCCAGCGCTAACATGTTGTAAGGCAGGCTACTGTTGTCATCATTAACATCCAATTACTGACTAATACGGAGTGTCCTTCAGACATATCCTTCAGATTCACTAGGAAAAAATCTTTGTAAAGATAAATGAAGCCCACGGGCGTGCCCCATTTTTCTACCTCTGTTCAATAGCCAGAGGAGGGAAAATGCCTGATAATTTATTAAGTATGTTGTCCCCAATACAAGGAAAATCATGATGAACTGGAGTTGCAGTAAATGGAGCCTGTCTCCTTCTATCTACAGTAACTGTGTGTATGACAAACAGACATTAGTTCAAAAGTGTGGTCAAAAGTGTTTGAAATCTTTTGACCACAATGATTTCTAGACTTGACGGTCAAACTGTCTGTTTATTCGCTCGTTCCACTGAGGGCTGTCCTGTTTTCACCTCTGCAGATGTATTTCTCCAGTGAGAACTGGAAATACAGAGAACGTCCTCTTAATGTAGATATTTCAGGTAGTTAAACACGTTATCATATACGCTCATATCAGTACTAAGTCTTTACAATGGCTCTACACATTCAAGTGCTCTTTCATGTGATTGGTTCTGATGCATTCATTAGATCTATGGGAGTTCCTCATGGATCATAAGAGGGAAAGGACTCTGAGCTTAAGGGGAAAAAAGGATTGTGAGCCTATCTGATTGTCACGATAGAGAAGAGTGTTTTCAGACTGATACACTGGTGCGGTTTCATCAGCACGAGTGAGTCACAAAGTTTTATATGAAAAGCCAATCAGGACTCTGCGTTTGGTCGTTGTGACTCCGGGGTACTGTGGCCAAGTCAACCGTTTTCATGATGAACGATAGGTCACAGTGCTGAGAGTCGGTGGAACATAATGTCAGTTTAAATGTTGCCACACAGCTTTTCTCCACCAGTAGCAGATCTCTACAGGGAGCAGAGGTAAAGGCCATTCTGCTATGATTATGGGTCGAAGGTATGTGTGTATGTGTTTGTTTGCGTGTGTCTGTGTTTGTGATTGTATGGTGCGGATAAATGCCTACCACAATATCAAGCTCCGTGTCTGGAGATGGTTTCAATCAAGTCTAAACAGCAGCAGCAAAGAAAAGCTTAAATATGCTAAAAATTCTGAGGCAATTCTTATCTTTTTTTTTTTTTTTTTTTTTTTTTCAGCTTATGCCAGACAAAAATATATGTAGAACACACCATTCAAATGTATTTACAGCGCTGTACATTAAGAGAGACCATTTTCAATTGGATCATATGCCTTCTGATGGGGCCTGACTGGATGACTAGTAAATTATATATTTAATCATGGCACAAGAGCACTGATCACAACTTTCAAATTCAAGAGATCACTTCACAAAATGGGACTTGGCTAACTACAACGATAATTAGTTACTGCTAAAGTAGCAATTACCAACTGCATTTCCTTTTGATCCATTTGAATTGTACCCATCAAGACTTACTATAAATAAATGAGCAAGTGCGTCAATTAACTTTGTAGAATTATTAATAAATATGCTAATAAATTAATAATTTAAGGAGGAAATGACTAAAAACAAGTGTTCATGCCAGTGATTGAATGAGTCACAGCCTGTTGTTACCTATAAAATGGGCATTGGCTTTAGCATGTGGACAGCCTGTTCCTCCTTCTGAAGTGGGTGTATCTTTATCTTCATTTGTGCACCAATTGAATGACGATATTCCTCACAGGTAGATTTCTCTTTTTGGAGTGTGGGTGGTAGGGGAGGTGGGTGGGAACTCAGAAGCCACACTCAAGGGCATCTCCTCTAATGGGCAGTCCTGACTGGCGTCATGACCGCTGTTAGAATAGGCACTGCGAGAGGGCGGAAGGCGCGAGCGGTGTTGCTCCTCGCCGCCCAGCCTGGCACTCCCATTGGCCAGGCGTCCCAAGCTTCCCCTCTCCTGGTAAGGCACGAAGGTGGAGAGTTTCGGGGGGTTCCTGGTCTTGCGTACGGGGGAGGGATGCCCGGGCATCCAGCATGCGTCTGAGTGGCCCAATTCGCTGCACTCGTTGGTACAGTTTCCGGTCATCGCCACATCAGGGAGGGAGCGAATATCTGTCAGCAGAAAGAGAGAGGAGTCAGCACCATGATAGAGAGCTTTTCAAAAGATGAACATCAAAACAATCCCCCCCACCCCCCCCCCAAAAAAAGTCTTAAAAAGGCATTTGTGAAAAGAAATGGTGTCATCTAAAACACCCCATGAAACCCACCTCCTCCATGATGTCTTTGCAGCTGTTGCTAAGCAGGCAGCAGCAGTTGCTATGTAGCTGTTGCTATGCACTGTGTAATGAGCGCTAGTGTGTGTGTGCGTGTGTGTCGTCCACGAGCTGATGTGATACATTCAGGAGAAAGCAGACTGTCATTTAGTTTCTTACAGCAGTTCATTGGGTATTCTAGTAAACTATCACCTTATTGTTAAAAAAAGAGAATATGTTTCCAATACTTTGATTTGTTTGCTGCCAAAAAAAGTCCAGATGTTGAAATTTAAAAGAAGACAAGCTCGGACACCACTATATGCACACACGTGCTGTATACATACAGTGTTTGGTTTCTAATGGAATGGCTGGATCCCCTCAGGCAAAACTACTGTTGAATTAGCTATTGATTGACAGTGCTAAAATGAGTTCTCTGCCCTTGATTATCACCCATTTTCTATTCAACTGTTCCTAATTAAATAAATGGGCCCATGACCCAGTGACCTCATTTTAATGTACAAGCTGTGAAAGCTCCAAAATAAGTTTTTGCTTCAGCCGTCACTCCAGAGGAACGCACAGCTTTATGAAAGTAAATCAGCACTCAATATCTCATGTATTTGTTTACCCGAAATGTGCAGCTGGCAGCCGATAGACTTGTTAAGCAGCCCACCTGTTGACAAGCTAAACATACAGCCCAGACTTAATGGAAATACCACTCAATTTATCTTTGTTATCCCTTCTGACTCAGACGAACGCGGCCAAATCAATGTCTGTGAAGAGAGGAGCCGACGACTAAGATCTGTGGGTCTGTGATGCAAACTTTTTGATTGCTGTAAATGCATTACTGGAATGCCACAGCGCTGTCCACGCCATGAAAGAACATGTCAATCATGGACGCACTGTCTTGTTTTTTGGCTTAAACAGGACAGTGTGTGGAAGGGAGTGAATGTATTTGCAAGGGGGGGGGGAACTGAGCACAGTGTGCTGCACATTAAACGGGCAGAAAGATGTGTATGATGCAACCACAAAAGATGACGTATTAAGAGGCAGTGGGGAGAGCTCTAAAGCTAATAGAGAAAATGCCAGCTTGACAGTAAGCCTATGAGACATGGCATCAGTATTGTACTCATGACCAGTGGTGAGATAATTATCCTGCAAAATGTCAGACCTCTGAGGCTGGAAAAACTGCATCTGGCCCACCAAAGACTTCAATCAATCGGATGGAAAATGGAAACAGCTTGTGTGGTAGCATGGCAAGCATTTAAGCTTTTTTTTTTTTTTTTAAATGCAGAAAGATATTGTTGGATTTTGCATATTTATGTCTAAAATATGCATTTATTATGGCTAATCCCATTGTGAATTAAAGAATGCATAGCTTGCTCTATTGTTGCTGTTAATCTCATTCTCAAATAATCCTAAATTGCGAGATGTTTAGACCATTTAATACATTCACTTTACAATTGAACAATGTTCTGCCTTGTTCATGCTTAATTATAGTCTTCAGGGGTAAGTGAAGAGTTCCTATCTGTGTTGACAAGGCTGATGTCAATGGTTCTTCTCAAATGAATGAACCGCACTTCATGCCTGATTAGAAAAGAAGAAACTGAAGTTTTGAGCTCGGAGAAAACCGACAGGCAACCAAAGGCAAGAGTGCAGCGCCTCGTGCATGATGATTGGAGTTTCATTTTCTCAGCTCAGCTAAGAGCGTTGTCTGTATGCATCACTGCAGCGAAATGGACTCTCGCTACCAAAAAGATGTTCATGGGAAGAGAGTTGGGGAAGGAGAAAGAGAGAGAGAGAGAGAGAGGGCGGTTTGAGGAGTACGCTTCTGAGCACAAGCACAGTCGTGTAGGCATCTACTCCAAAAGGATTTCACACTTGATTAAAACCTCTCCACAGCTTCCAGGAGGTTTATGCCACACCAAGCGGCTTCGTCTCAAAGTCAGCGTAGCTGCACAAGTAGAAATTTGTGTACGGCGAGGGAAAAGGTACATTCAAGACTGTTATCTAAAAGACTTCACGTGCCACAATTGTTGATAAGAGAAAAAAAAGTGAAGAAAGCCCATTTGATGCATCATTTTGTCTTTGAACTCTCACAAAAGAAGGCATAGTGGACAAAAGGGTGAGCTCTGATTGCCACATCCTCGCTGACTGCCGGGCTGGGTAATTGACTTCAGGTCGACCGTGTTTTTAGAAAATATCATTTGGATTTGACTTACGTGTTGAAACGCCATCTGAAAGAAGAACCCGAAATGTAAAATGATACCGTGCAGGAATTAAAGCACACTCTGATCCGCGCTCATCATTATCATCAAGGGCCAGAAAATGAGCAATGACAGCGAAGATACACATTAGCTTGGCAAAGCTTTGCTATTTTCTTCCTACAGTGCCAAAGCGTCATCGAGAGGGAGAACATGCATGCTCTGATGCCAGACATTTCAGTAGGCCATTATTTTTTCTGTTAGTGTTTCGTGTAAATTTGATATGGTTATGTTAGTAGCTATAAGTAGCTTTGACATAAAGTCACCTCTGAACGGGTAATTTAACAAACCAGAGGTCTATATTCAACTGTCGTGCTGGAGTAATTGTTGCTGCATGCTGTCATTAGTGTTTCACGGTGCACATAACTTCCAGTCAAACGTCTGCTCTGAAAAGTTTCCCCAACATGTAATAATAACTTGCTTATCATGTACTTATGACAACCTGTTATAATAAGGTGTATCATTTGCAAAAGCAGACAATTTCACATTTGCTTCGCTGACCTTTCTGTCGTACTCAAATCTATCTCTCACGCAAAACAAAATCAATACTGATAATTATACTTTTGTGTCTGCCTTTTGCTGTAGCTATTAGCCATCTGTAGCTGTAATACCCACTCACTGTGTGGCAGAACACCGTCTGCTCTTCACATCAAAACACACTCCCACACCAGGCTAAAAGCAATCATTGTTTCTAATATTTGGTGGACGGCGTAAGCAAATGAGGCAACATGTAATAGGGTGAGAGGGAAGCCAAAGGCACAGTGGGAAACTTTTCTTACCCAGTCAGGCCTCTCTTTTTTCTCTCTCTCTCTCTCCTGCACCACCTGAAATAAATCTGCTCTGAGTCTGGAACAAACCCTTTAGAGTTTATAGTCTTGTATGTCATGGAAGGAGAGCCAAGGTGGACAATGCTGAACAGACGGGCAAACCTCAGCACTGTTATGGAACAGGCTGACTGGATTTAGAGGGCTTGTGATTTGGTTTTGAAGAGCAATGACTCAATGACATTACTTTCCCTCTGCACAGTACAGGTCTTTGCCTCTTGGAGACTTGGATAGATAGATTGCACCTGTATCCCTCCATCTTTTATATTGGGTCACTACCATCTGCGTGCTTAAAGCAATATATAAAAGAAAAAAAAGAAAAGGAAAACCGTAATTTCCACCGTGTGCCACCTTCAGCGCCCAACGAGTCAACGCTCTTCTCAAATCACCTCCACTGCAGCAGCACACTAGCAAGCCACAGTGCAGTTACAGAGTGGGGGTATTCACTGAGCTTAACCCCCCCCCGGCTGACAGATACATGTGAGGGGTGGGTTTGCATGCTGCTTGCATCAGGGTGCCAGTGGGAGGTGTTGAGTGTCTGAGGCAGGCTTCCTCATCGTCTGATCCCCTGCCCACGGGCATGGGGGAAGCTGCCTCTTCCTGAGATTTCACACCGCTCCTCTCTGTTTGATTGCAAATGCTGCCTCTCCCCACCGGCTGCTTTTGCAGCGTGTGCGCCACACCGCTGTGATCGATGGCGAACAAATATGAGAGACCCACAGCTCATAGAGGGATGTCGGCTAGAAAAACAGCTACTATCGTTGGGGAGTGTTGGAGGGATATTAATGGTATATTTGTGGTCCCTGCAAACAGTTTATGTGGTAAATGACTACAAAATTCCAGGACACAAGGAGAGGGGGGGGGGGAGAAGAAATATCCAACATCCGAGCTGATATTAGTGTCTGGTGCAGGCTATCAGTATAATAACTGGGTGTGAATGCATTCTGTGCTTGTCATACTCGTTGAAGAAAAACAACAGAAAAACAGGGTTTTGTATTTCTTTAGCTATGACATGTCAGGTCTTGTTATTCAAGTGCTGGGAACAGTTTCTCACAGTAAGCAGAAGCTACCAAAACAGTCGGTTTTTTTCTCCAGAGGGGAGCATTTTTTAAGAGAGGAATACTTTGCTACAAGCGCACTAACATAGTGTTGACATGCACTTTCTTGCCTTCTCATTGTAACGGAATAACAAAAGAACAATGGCAGAGTTTGTAACCCGAGTCTACAGTGTCACATTTACGAGCGCAATTAGAATTGTGTAGGCTTGAAGGCGCTCACTTCTACAGAAAGTGACTTGAGACAAAGCTGCCGTTTACTCCGTTAGTTTCATTTTGAGGTGTTCTTATGCAAATCATTCATTATGCATGAAGCATCTTTTGTGTGGCAGAGTTCAACACTTGCACTTCTTAGTTGTTGGAAAACTTTATTTCTAAAGCAGCCATGCCCCAAACTTAAGATTGCCATGGCCCATTTAAAAAAAAAAAACAACAACCTACAAATATTAATAGGCCCACCGAAATCATTGATCAAAGAACACTTATCAACACTGGTGACTAAAACTAATAATACGTAATAATACAAACTTTTTCCAAAAAACATAAAAAGTCAATATGAAAGTGGAGTTCACTTCAGCTCTAAAAACAACCCATCAACGTATGAACATGCAACAGCAAAAACTGAAAAAGTATTAATAAGCTGACAAATACTAAATTATAATGAATATTAAAAATAACTATTTGTATTCATAGCTCAGACCTTGTACACCTCTTTCATAAAGCAGTTTAAAAATAAACATCCGAGTGCATGATTTTTTTCTTCCTGAGACAACCTAAACACCTCAATTCATCACTTTAAAAGCCCCGACGATAACTATGTTCGTCAACTTGTCCACATAAGCTGAAAGAAAGCTAAACACCGCACCGACAGGTTAAGGGAACATGTGTCAGAATCTGCTTCTTGGCTTAAAAATGCTTAACTTCCTGAGCAGGTGAGCCACACACTCTCTCTCTCTCTCTCTCTCTGACAAAGGGCTGATGAGTGGACCCATCGGCTGGAGGCACGTCAGGAAAAAGCGGTTGCAGATGGTTCAGTGGGTGATGCTACACCTCCTGTCAGCTCTTCCACCATCCACCATTTTGTCTCCGACTTCCTTTATTTCGAGACTGCCTTTTGTATCACTGCGTTTGACAAAGCCTTAGCACCTGCTGACAGATCACGCTATGCACCAGCTCCTCCAATTGAGAAGTTGATACGCGGTGTGAAATGTCAACCAGCACTAAGGCTTTGTCAAACTGTGACACACACGATGCATCTGCGATAAAATAGATTCAAAACATTGGCGGAGGGCTGAGAGGAGACAGTTTTAAGTGATGGCATAGTTGCTTTTTTGTAATATAATCATTTCTCTGTTGGAGCACAGAAGTTTTGCTTGTTTAGAGAACAGCTTCATGCCTCTGCCCACAACAATATGTTAGACTTGCTGGTCAATTACGGACTGGAAATTGCATTATGAACCTTGACAACAGAACAGAATCAGCTTGGATTCTAAACAGCAGTGCTCTATATGCTCTGTTCTATCTGATATTCATGCAGAGAGGGATTCAGGGACTCAGGACTAGAATGTGCATGTGGAGGTTGAAAAGCATTAGTTAGACATCGGAGTCTAAATATAGACATTTGCATAATGTGCTTTAAAGCCAGTGCAGGTATATTATTGATGCTGTTCATTTAAATGTTTATGGTGGGCTGTTGCTGAAGTGGGATGCACAATATAGGGCTGTAATGCAGAATCACAGGGACATGTTGATGAGCATTAAACACAGTTTTATTTTGAAGGAACCGGCTTTAGATGATGAACTCTGAATGTTATGCACCCAGAATCTGTTTCACTGAACTTGAACTTTATGTAATTCAAGAAATAAGAATGTCTTTCAAATAAAACAACCAACATTATACTTCAATATGATGTGTTTAAACATCAAAAAACATGCATGGTTTTAAACATTTATAGATGCAGAACTATACAATATATATATATATATTTTTTTTTACCTGAATCGTTATTTAACTCTGCACATCATTTGCTTTTAAAGACATTCTTGAGTGCAATGTAATGCTTTGATTTATTTTTTATTTTTTCTTCACATAGTGTTTATATTGGGTTTTTTTCTGCTTAGTGGAATGTAAACATGCTTTTTTCCTTAAATCTATATGACCGAGAGGTTTTGCACATGTGTACTTTATGCTCTAGATAGATATTTTGTTCCTGAATCAGAGCATTGTAATTTCCAAAAAGGACCATAAAGTTCACCTTCTCTTATCTAGCATGTTTGTTGTTTTTTAAATATTAGATCAATTCAAACATGATTATTTAAATGTTAATTTTCAAGACCAGTCACCAACTGCCCTCAGCACAATCCAAGACGTTAAACATCTCATACAAGGTAACATTAATATGATACATCTAATACAACATGAACAGAGCATGAAGAGGCGTATGACTGAAGCCTTTTTTTTTTTTTGCTTTTCGACTTTTTACTTGGGTTTCACCTTCCTGTATCATGACCTGAAGACATCTTTAAGGATTGTAAACGTGATGACAGAGTGATTCAGGATTCAAGAGAAATTAAAGATTTAGATATTATATATATATATATATAAAAAATATGTATAGCTTTATGAGTGAGGTATATTTTTTTTAAAGGTTAAATACACTACCAACAGATGGTTTCAATCATTTGGCACTGGATATAATAATATATATTTCATAATAAATAATACTGACTTGAAAAGTTACACTGTAAAAATGTGGAATAATTTAATTACTGCAAAGGCATTACAGACATCATACCAGGAAACTGATTTTGTAAGCGTTTTATAATCCTATCATATATTTATGGTATCCATGTGATAACCTGCTTGCTTAATTACATTTTGGCCCACTCTGCTTCTTCTGCTCCTTTCTGCTTCTCTCACTCCTGAAATAGGAAACCTTGCATTTCCCATTCAGTTTTTCAGTGTAATTTAATTAGAGAAGCTCAAGGAAATGTAGACTAAATCCCTGCGGTGTGGGGTTGTGACTGGACGCTCAATAGGCTGATGATTTTTTTTTTTAGAGACTTTTTTTTTTTTGGCCCTGAGTGTAACTCCATTACAAATTCTGCACAGATCACGGAACAAGGAGACCGGGTCATCATTAGTTTAAAACAAAATAGAAAATCTACAGACAGATTCTACAGCTGAACAACTTGATCAACTCTGCTTTGCTTAGTTTTGCTCTGCTTCATCCTGACTTCACACATGTCGACACCCGGCAGAAGTCGGTTTCTGGCACAGATTAATAGTTCCTGACAGCACAGAGGTTGGAAGTAAAGATAGAGCAAAACCAAACACCAAAAATAATTTTATTTCATGACATTCACGACTTTTTTTCCCGGGAAATATTGTTGTAATAATTAGACGGATTGTTTTATCAGCCACCCCTGCTCTGATTACAGTGTGACATTTACTTGGAGAGTCACTTGTCTATTCCTGTCTCACACCCCGATGTTCTTTCTTCTTCTTGTCTGAATGTCTCTTTCTTGGTCCTTGCCTTTGAAGCTTTCATCGAGCTTCAGGCTTTCACATTTGCTCTCTTTGGCCCTTTCTGCCAGGGTGGCAATGCTCCATGGCCCCCTCCAAGCAGGTGAAAGATGTTTTATTTGAAGAAAATGAAACATTTAGGCGCTTATTGTTCAAGCCACATTTCAACTTTTCTATTTCCTTGAACTACATTTTCCTCGAAACACTTACAGTAATGGCTTTTCTACCCTAGTTGCAATATGCTACTGTTGCGCTTTTATCTTCGTTTGTCGCCCACATACTAACAAGCCTCTAAGAGTCTCCATTTAACCCATTAAAGAGTTTAGTTTCTTCATTCCAGTACAAAGCTGTTTATTTCATAGTAAGACAATAAGAGCGGTGGAGAATTTCTATATTACCCAACCTAGGTTAAGTATGTTTTACTGCTTATACTATAAGTTCAAATCAAACCATAAAATGTGGGTACAAGTCATCGGCAGTTGCAATTTTATCAATAAAACATTTGAAGTCTTCCTTATATGTATTCTGCAATTTCCAATAATCAAAGGAGGAAGGATTCCCCTGGAGTCAATTCCCATGCACCACTTCCATGCTTGCAATCTTTCACTCCCATTGATCCCATTGACATGTAAAAAGGATGTCTTCCATGATCCATTTGTTGTTTTTTTCTCCCCTTTCGATCAAGATGTTATCTCTTTGCTAATTCTGCCTTTGATCTCTCCAGTCTATGCAGTGAGACGTGGTCTACTTGGGAGAGCTAACATTGGCTGCTAATTAACTTACACCTGAACAGTGTGAATAGAAAGCAGAGTTGTTTTTCTCTCTCTCGAGTGAAGTATAAGTGATCTTGGATTATATAATGGATGTAGCCATTACAGAGTTAGCTGGTTGGTTATTTGGTTGTTCAACTTTCATTATTTTAATGATTATATTTTGACAATAGGGTGGAGAGAGGGCATTAAATTAGCATACCAGTTTTACAAGGCTATACAGTATTTTCCCCTGGGCCTTTTTATTATCGTATAAATGTTTTTGCCTGATTTATTTAATCTATCTTTTGATAGGTGCCCACTGATCTTTTATGGGTGCCCCACTGAGACTGAGGTCCCTTTCCAAAACGTCCATATATATATATATATATATATATATATATATATATTTGCCTTTAATATTAACAAGAACCAACAACACAAGAATTGCATAATGGTTAAGGTAAATTAAGAGTTATTTACCTTATACCTAAAACTTACCCTACACTGAATATAGCCATGTTGACAATGAACAGAGAAACAAAGCTACAGAGACCACAATATTTCTTATTTATGGCAGGCAGTGAGGATTTGTAAGTCTGGAGTTAAATTGTGCATTTTGATAAGCGGCCAAATACTGTGGGTGCTGTGTGTCTTGCTATGGGAACAAACCTCAAGTGGCCACTTGAGGAAGTGCAGTATTTGGCACCTTTAAGTTGGCTTCATTTCTCAGACTCAAAGGTTGCCACAGCCGAGTGGTCAGGTTCAGGTGACCATCAGAGTGCTGTTTATGCTGGTTGCAGTCCAGGCAAAACGCTTGCTGAGAGATAAATGTGATCAGTACTAATACGAGCAGATTTAAATAATACAGTCACAAGAGGAACATCATTTTAATGCCAAGTATAGACAAACATCAACATAATCTCACAGAATCCGATCTTCAGATTCATGTAAGCGGCCAATGCAGTGGCTAAACAGCAGCCCCGGAGAGGCAAAGCTTTATTTTACAATTTATTGCAGATAGAGAGTTGCTGCATGACTGACAATTATTCTGAAAAGTCAGCATACTAACAAACCATGATGGGAACCTCTGTCTCAATATTTCTCTGAACAATACAGAGAAACACAACGTGATGAAATAAGAAAATTGCCTTTTGTGTCGAAGAGAGGCAACGGCAAAAGAACAGCAGCAATCTCCCAATTCTGCTCTACCCTTCTATACCCTGTGCCAGGAGAACGCTTTAGTAATAAGGCTTTGATTAAGGCTGTGGTGGGAGGTGGGGTGGGGGGGGGGGAATATCACATAGAATCAAGAACATGATTGAACATAAAATCATTATCGGCAACTGCAAAATTTCAGTCGTTAATATGGACCTTTAAGGAAACGCAAAACACAGAAGGCAGCGGGGGGTCATCATGTCGGCTTTTTGAGGCCAGCGTGAGTCTACCCTCCCCTGTTGTTCCTTACGGATCCATCGCACTCAGCTGCTCCCGTTTAATTGACCCTCATAAGATTTGGCTTGTCAAAGAAGTTTCATGTCTTTTGATGTTGTTGAAACTCTCCAATAGAAAAAAAAATACAATTTGCACTTGCATTTGTTCAGATATTGAGGAGGGGGAAAAAATACTGTGGGGGGGAAGGAACACTTGGGGATATCTTGGAGTGTTTTGGTTAATTGAATGAAGACTGAACCTGCACTTTAGTGCTGTCTGGTGTATTAAAGGGGGCATTAAAGCAGCAAAATAAATGTTTTATTACATTAAAATAAAATAAACAGGACAGGACTTCCAGTGCATTTCAAGATAATAAAATGAAAATTTAATGAACTGATGGGAAAATTAGGTCACGTACACAGCGTAGCAGTCTGGCTCTGTCTGTGACCCTGGTGCACTTCATGTTCGGCTGAGGCTTGGAGACATTTCAGTGATATTTAAAAACATTTTTGGGGCATATTCCCTATGCTTTTGTGTCATGTGAATATCAAGTGCCAGGGAGCCATAGTAATTACAGCACTAAAGCAGGAACGCTATAAAAGAGAGGGAAAAGACAGCCAGTGCACAACAAGAGTAAAGATTGCTGGGGTTTTTTTCTTCCTTTTTTTTTATTAAAGTGACTGCACTTGCCATCTGTTTTTTCAGTGCCTGTGAGGGCTTTGTGTTTGATAGGTGCCTCGTTTCCAGACTCGATACAGTTTTAAAGCAGACTGGTCATCAAAATGAGTGACAAGTGTTGAGGGTTTACAACATGGCCATCTGAGACGGATCCAAAGTCGGAAGACATGCAGATAATTGCAGTAAGTATGGTAACCACAGAATTGCATAAAAGTGTTTTGGAACAAGCAAAAAGAGAAGACAACTACTATGTTCTCTGTGTCAAGCAGAAATGCGCAGTGAAAATATGATGTTATGTATAATTGTGTCAGAATGACTTTACATTTGGCTTGAAGAACAAGGGTGTCTCTGGGGTCGCTATAGCTAAAAAAATAGCTCTTAAGATCAGACCTGAGAGCTAGAATTTCCAGCACTGGTAAAGTTATCGCTGATATGGCATTGATTAAAAACCCGGTCACATTCTCCTGATGTGTTTTATACGAGCAGTCCAATTTAGATGTGTCATCTTAAATGCATAACACTGCAACAACGTTGGCCATGAGGTTAAGCAAGACTAAGTCAAGTCATTTCTTTGTTTTCGCTTAAGGCATGGCGAATATTGATTGCATAATATACCATGTTAACACAAAACTGCAAATTAAGAATTGATCCTGTCACTGGGAGGATATTTCCATTCCTCAGAGAAGTCGTATTGCAGCTCTCTGTGTTGGTGCAGGGAGAACTTTATTATTTTTTTTTTCTGTTTCTGTGGATGTAGACCTCATGGAGCCAGTAAGGTGCTTGAACTGCAGAGAATTGTGAGATATCCTGCAAGAAAGCCTTAAAGCGAGATCGGCTCCATTCCTGTGTAACTCCGAGAAAAATAAGGAAATGCATGTCAGACCTTTACAGTACAATTCTACTCCCTCGAGTTCCATCCATCATTGAGGGGCAGTACACTAGTTAGAGGGAGGTGCAGAATCGCCCTGTCCCCAACATCACACTATGATGGAGAGATGACCCCTGGGGGCCTTTCTATGATGTCGACTTGAGCTGTCGGACCAACTGAGGTTGAAGTGGATCTGGCTCCCACCTTTCCTAGCATACAGCAGCACTCTACAGTTCCTGCTCCACGAATCCCAACTGAGGTGAGACTACAGAGAGCAGCCGAGCTCTACCACCACATCCTATTTCTGCTTCCATAATTATCCTTAAAGTTTCTGCTCAAGAGTCCCAAGGACCCAACAGTGGACACTCAGGGGCGTCTCTTATAGCCACAAGCTACACCAGGCTAATTAAGAAATCTTCTTCCATGTGTCTTTATAATCTTGTTCTTTACAGGACCACGCTCACACACACACATCACCACCTCCAAACCTGCTGCTTCAGCATGCTGTTGCCCAGACTCACTGGCGCGGGTAAAAGCAAGCTATCCGTTTTTTGTTTTTTTTTCCTTTTTTTGCCTAAGTAGAGAGAGCCATCCACTTTTGTTAGAGTAATACACGAGCACATCTAAAGCTTAGGGATCCTGGCACACAGGCTCACTCATTCATTTTACACGCTTAGTGCTAAAAACTGGACTTTTTTCAGCTGCAGCATGGTGTTAAAAAGCACTATTTATGGATCTTAATGTGCGCTTTTACTCATCCTACTTTTTTTTTCAGTGCATAATACAAAACACTCATCTGGGTTTTCATCCATGTTATACACATGTGCATAAAAGCTGAGGAGCTTGTGTAGATCGCAAATAAAATGAAGAGAGAGCACTGAGAGTCCATCCCAAGAAATGATTCAAGAAATCTTTTGCGAACTCACTTGTGTTTTTTTCTCTGCTCTTTTTTTAGAATTTAAACCACATTTTATTTCCTTCACTGCACTCGTTTTCTCTTTTTCTTCCCTAGATCCATAATAAACATTTACCTCATGTAAAGAATGATAGAAACGATTGTAGAAAATAAATCAAAATTGAAAAACACATCCTAAAACACTTATTCAAGCTGCAAGAGCTACAGCACAAACAAGTTCAAGGTCTGACAAAAACATGCTATTATCATTGATGTTAGCACAGTCTGCCAGTCAGCCGGACACAATGATGAAACTACGGAGAAATCACTTTTATGTGCAGCAGAAGGTGGAATGAAAGTGAATGCAAGGGGTAAGATTTATTGGGATAATGGGACTTCTATTGTCGTGCCGTCTAGATTTCACATGAGGTTGCAATCTCTGCCGCACAATAATATGTCAGTTCACTGGAAAAGAAAATAAGCCAATTCCATTCTTTACAGCAGTTAATGGCCTGAGCTGTGATACCATGTCCTTTCTCTAGCCCTGTTCAAAGGTCTGGACTGTCTGCATTCATTTGACAAATGCTTTAATGTGTGTGCAGAGATCTCATTGTTAGAGATCACGTAAGCGAGAGCACATTTTTGGATTCAAATTGGGCAAGGGGAAATCTAGACACATTCAAAACTGTGACATCTTGACACATCATCAGTTCCATTTTGGATTCAGCTGCATTGTCCCAGAAAGTCATTCGTAAAAAGGCTGCAGTTAACCATTGTCACTGGTGTCAAAGCGTAATCCAGGTTAGAGAGTTTAATTCTGCTCCAGTTAGTTACCCTCTCTTCCGGTGACCTATTTGCACCAAAGCAAAATTACAAACAATTGGGGGGGGGGTTAGCAAACAGCAGCAGTGATGTGTGCAGAGCATAATGTGTGTGCAAGAATGAGCTTGAGATTATAAGCGTATTACTCATGACAAGTTGCCCCAGGGGACCACTTGTAAGGACTTTTTTTTTTTTTTCGCAGAAGCTTCCACAAAACTGCAAGCCTCATGACCTGTCCCTTCTCGGCTGGTGGCATCAAAGACAACGCTGGTTAAGGCCTGAATGGTCTCACTTCACTTCATATAACTAACAGGCAAGGCCTCTGACAGAGCACTGTTCGGGTACAGATTTCAAGCCCTTTGGATCAGGGTGTGAAAAAAAAAAAAAGGAGCTGGGAAATTTGGTGAGCCATGATAATCAAGTCAGTTTAGGAATTTGGTCCAGAGCTCTGATTTCCTGTGCTCTGCATTTACTGGTGGATTTTAAAATGAAGGAAAACCAGAAAAATGGGTCCCTATCATCAGACATGGAGGTTAACCTTCGTCTTGTGTTAGGGTCGGCACCGACCCGTTTTAGTTTTTAAATGCATAAAAGAACCACGTAACTTTTTTTTTTTGCATCAAGGCTTTTTGACTTTGTCAGGAACCTCTATTTCAACAAAATAAAACATTTTTTTTTGTTTTCACTAAATTGTAAAATGCTCTGGTTAAAATTATGACCTTGGTGTTGTTAGGGTCGGTTTTGACCCAGTTATAAAAATAAGATTATAAAGCAATAATTAGAGCCAGAATTGAACACACACTGACAGCCAACTCCTCTCCCAATCATGTGAGCTTTAGGGGATTCTCATTTTACCTTGTTATCCAGTACAAAAACAAAACAAACAACGACAGGCATTTCCAGACATATGAGGTCAATTCAGTATAGAGTTGGTGACTTGCAGAGTGCACATCTCCAATTTGCAGCATGCAAAAATGAAAAAAAGATTTACAGTGAAAGATATCAAAACCGACCCTTCTGGATAATATTTTTGCTGAAAATGAGGGAGTGGACTCAGAGCAGCATAGTGATACGGATGAACAGGTTTCTGAGGAGGAAGACAATGTGGAGTATCATCCAGAAGACACAGACACATGTGATGAGTCTGATGAGGAGGTCACCGGTGGTGAAGCTACTCCTGCAGAAAGATTCAAGTCCAAAAATGGTGAGATCTGTTGGAGCTCATTACATCATGATTTACATGGCAGGGTAGCTGCTGCAAATGTCATCAAAATGACCCCTGGAATCTCAAGGTTTGCTGTGACGAGAGTCACTGACATCAAGACATGTTTTGAGCTATTTATGCCATTGTCACTAAAAAGAGTCATCATTGCTATGACAAACCTTGAAGGAAAAAAAGTCCATGGCAACATGTGGAAAGACATGGATGAGGAATACCTGGATGCTTATATTGGTGTTCTTTTTTTTGCTGGAGTGTACAGATCCTGCAATAAGGCCACTGATAGTCTCTGGGATGCATCGACAGGTAGAAATATTTTCCAGGCAACAATGTCACTTCAGACCTTTCATATGATATCAAGAGTCCTCAGATTTGACAACCAGAGCAAGATCTGACAAGCTTGCCCCCATCAGGGATGTCTGGGACACATGAGTGCAGCTTCTTCCACTGATGTTCAACCCAGGGCCATAGGTGTTGTATTTTACAACATCCTCGATGTATCTGCATATAATGCATTTGTGTTGTGGACCCACATCCACCAAGTAATGGAAAAATAATAGTAAATATACATGGGTCGAAATTGACCCGTAACACCATAGATGTTACTATAGTTAAAATTATTAAAATGAAAATATAAATAAAACAAATTTATTTAAGAGATGTGTTCTAATACCCCTCAATAATAATCAGGTAACACAACAACCTTTTATTTATTTATACAATTCTCTTGAGGTTCATTTTACCATTTTTTTAAATTGAAATCGAGGGGTATACTGACAAAAAAAAGGCCCAATGGCCCACACCAAAAATATTAAAACCAATATTTTCATGGATAAGGAAGCCTAACAAGGTAACCAAGAGATGAGAAACAAATTGGATGATAGATAATTGTTTTCAGTGTATTTTACAGCTGATTTAAGACATGGGTCAAAACCGACCCGTTAACATAAGAGATGGTAACAGAAAGCTAACACAAGACGAGGGTTAAGTGGTATCAATAAATAGCTTTTATTACACCCAATGGCTATTACTATAGGACAACTTAAAAAACAGATTACCAAACTAAACCATCTATCTATCTAAACCAATAAAATACTATATATTGTTAAACCCTTGTTTACATTTATATTTACCATTAGTTCATAACACTATTATCTGTCTATGAAGAAAAATCAAGAATACACTCCACAACACTGTCTTTGAGCAAAAGTTAATCTCACAAAAGTTGATTTAACAACATACAAAGAAAGATAACTTGGAAAAGCCCACATTTCAAATGCTTGATGGAACAAGACACGTTCGTGTGTGCATTCATTAGTGCACCATCTTCAACCAGGAAGTGGACCTCAAAGAAAACAAAGAGCAGGAAAGAAATCAAGACAAATGGGTTTGAATAATATATGACTGAATACAATGGAGAAGGGTCTGACATTTTCCAAAAGGGAAGTCAAAAAATATGTGGAGCTCCTACCACCGACTGGCTGGTTGTGTTGGAAATAAGTGTTTATTTTCCTGAGAAGTTTAGGTTTAATTGGCTCCTGGATGCTTAAAGAGATAAACAAAGCGGGCGGGAACATAATGAAAACTTTGCATACCTGATGCCTGCTTCAAACCAACGTGAGAATGTCTGTAGTCTGGGCTGATCTGAGTAATCTTTGCTGTTTTAAATATAAGTTAGGTGTGTGTTTTGGGTAGCAGAAGGGGCTCATCTTTTGGAAAATGCAAGGAGGTTCCAATGTATCCTCTGTCTTTATAAATGGTCAATCGCTGATCTTAATTTTAGCTGATTACACATATAGCCAATATTTTACGAAATATTGATTAAATTGGATTTTCAGATTATTTCTGACTAGCATTGTAATGAATGACACTTCCCCACAGACAATAACATCTGTATAAGAAAATGTAAACTCTTCACAGCGCTCCTCTGTCTCCTTTTCCCTCTCTTCATAAGACAAACAATCCACATTGGCCCATGTTCTGACTATTGACTGTACAGTATCTACCTCAACATATTTCTTTGTTTGATATGTTAATCATGCTTTGCACATACAAACCAGGGTACCATTCACAGAGAGAACTACCCTGTATGATACTGATATTGCAAGCAGTAAAAGTGGAGGAGTTTTAAAAAGAACAAATATACAACGCTGCATGCTTCATAGGAGAGATCTAAGGCAGGAAAATCAGACAGCATCACTAAAGAACCTCATTATCATGCAAATGTCATTTTATTCCATTTTATCTCGGCCGTCTCAATAGCCCATATGGCAGCGAGTCCGCACAGAGGAAGACACAGGGAGACCTCACGCTGGGCAACCGGCCACAGCAAAATTCCTCCATCTGTGGTCAGTTGAGTTTGTGTGTGTGTGTGAGTGTGCATACTGGTACCTGTCTGTAATCCACCTGTGTCCTATCAGTGGTAGCCCTAGTATTACAGCCAAGATGCCCAACCAGTGATCCGCAGAAGAGTGATTATTGTCTGTGTGGGACTGGACACGACAGGATTGATGGACATACTTGTGTCCAAAGAAGAGGGAAAAGGACAATAACGGGTCCAGCTTGACTCATGACCACGGTACTTGGGCAACAGAAAGTAACACAATTTACGTAATGTACTATATAACTCGAGGTGGGTGATTGTACACTTCATGGTTACTGTTGTCTTCGAATTAAAACAAAATTAAATGGATGAATTCAATAGTTCTTGAATTTCCCTAAGGATCTATCTATCTATCTATCTATCTATCTATCTATCTATCTATCTATCTATCTATCTATCTATCTATCTATCTATCTATCTATCTATCTATCTATCTATCTATCTATCTATCTATCTATCTATCTATCTATCTATCTATCTATCTATCTATCTATCTATCTATCTATCTATCTATCTATCTTTGACCCCTGTATCAAGTTCACTTTGACAAAATTAGCAATTTGAAGAAATGACTTTTGTGGTAACCAACAATTCATACTTTTTGACATGTTGTGGACCAAATCTCTAAAAGTCTTTGATAACTGTGTCTTGAGCATCATTGATTCATCTAACGACAAATGAAAAAATAAAATGTAATTGGTGAATCTATTAATCCCAAATGTCAAATGGGCTGGACTCTTTAATCTTAGAGTTGTTGCTTTTTGTCATTTTGTAAATTAAATGTCTTGTGGTTTTTAAATGACACAAGAAACAATAATCACTCAGGGCTAAAGAGAATTATGATTAGCTTTCCGACAAACACTAAGAGATTGGTCAACGAGTTAATCAGTAAATCAATCAAAAACAAAATGGTTGCAACCTCACTTGTGTCCTATTGTAGAGACTTTAAATGTATGTTTTGATCATAAAAAAATCTTAAAATGATGCACTTTGACTGAAAGCCAATGAGTAATAAATGCTGTGACTCACTCTGACTTGCCCACTCATCAAAACTGGATCTGCACTGTCTGAGTTACAGAGGATGGACAGATGGGACGGACAGAGACCAGTTCTCGGTCTCCCTCTGATTTCACTGTGCAGAACTAATCATGCATCCTGACAGCCACCATACATACAAGATAAGCAGTTTTCATGCAGTCTGAAGCAAACAATTTCAGAAGAATTAAGAGCTCAGTGATTATGATGAGAGTCCATTAAAGTTAAACTGTAATCAAAATGATTTACAGATTTGGGGTGGGATGCAACGCCTTCCAGTCCAAAAACAATACATGCATGTGTGCAGGTGCAAACACACACACACACACACACACACACACACACACAGATGTGTGCACGCACACACGCATGCACAAGCATCTGATGAGATTAACCAACAGCTGAACAATGTGAACGCCACACACATGAAACATAAGAGTGGAAATATGCACATGGGGAAACTGAAATCGAGTGCACTCTAACACAGCCTGGAGATAAGAATAAAAAAAAAAAAAAAAAAAGGGAGGGGGGAGCAGCTGCTCAGGCATACAAAGAAAAAAAAGAACTCCAGAAATTAATTGCTGCAGATCCGGCCGCATTCATGGCAGATATCAGGAATTTTATTAATGAAGTTGGAATCTATTCCAAAGGCAGTAACCATCAGGGAAAATGGTGATGTTGACTTAAGTGACCCAGAGAGATTCTTACAGACCACACTCTCTCGCTTCCTCTCTGCCCCCCAGTTCAATTAACTATGGCTGCGTCAGTTTTAGAGTAATGTCTGTGTCGATCATCCAGGTCATGGTAAATTTGAAGCTTGACCTAAAGGCAACTGGACTGGTTGACACACTTTTTGACTCGGGTGTCCCAAATGGAGCAATGATAAGCATTGAGTGAAACAAACAATGTTGATTTCCCTGGCATTAAATTACTCAATATTAGCGATTTTTTTAAAATAAAGAACCGAACAGGGCAGAATGGCGCTACATAGAAGTGTTTGAATATTTAAAAGTTCGCACAGTCAAATGCAGAAGAGGTGCTACTGAAACCATACATTCAACCAACTCAAAGTTCTGACGTGAACCTGAAATGGAACTACATCCCTCTCCACTGTGGTCCGATGACACCCACTCAAAATGTAGATTTTTCCTCCGTCAAAGTTCAAACTGTACAAGAAAACACATCCATGTCGATATTTCGGGGGCCCAGTGATGCAAAGGCTGACAGCCTGTGGTTCATATATTGCCTTTTATCCAACTTAAATGGAGTGACACATCATGCTCACCTCCCAATTTTTAGCCTGTCAGTCATCTCTGCTGCAACGAATAAGCGCCGCACCAGTACAACCTGTCACTCTGTCACTCAATCGCTCACAAAAAAAAAAAAAAAAAAGACTTCACGTCACTATTCAGGTGGAGCTGGGGAGGAATTCCTCTGTCTCGTTTGATTTTTCTGTCTGATCCTTCATTTTATGTGGGCTCCTTGTTATCTCCCTGAAGGAGGGAATCACATTTTAATTAGGTCTATCCTTGGTTCGCGGTTCATCTCTCGCATCTCCCTGTCCTATGCGCTCATCCTATGGGCTTTGCTTCCGCTCTCGGTCCTCGCTCCCTGTCACAATCTAACATCTCCCCCATCTTGTGCCATCTTTTCATTCTTTAACCGCTCCATCTCCGCTCACAACCTTGCTCTCCTGCTGCTGACAACAAAGAGCGCCCTGCCTGACAAAACCTGTTTTCTGCAGATGGGAAAAACACAATCAAGGACCACCAGAATAGAAAAAAAAAGGGAAACTGTGAATGCAACACATGCTAAGTGCAAAGAGCAAATGGTAATAGTTGAGTCTTTGCTCCTGTGCTACAAAACAACTCGTCTGCATATTAGGTGACTGAATCTTTCTATTAAACAGACTGTATAGCAATCTCTGACCTCTACGACAACAGGGAGCTGCAACATTGACAGGAATAATCCTCTTAAGCTCCAAACAATCATCAAATCATAAATCAAAAAATAAAAAAAAATTCAACAGGGAAGAAAATGTTCTCTCATGAAAAAAGATTGTATCTCGATGTAAGATACTACACTAACTACAGAAGTTTGTCATGTGCTGTTTCAGTGACACATTATAGTCCTTGGTGTCACAAAAGTTCCAGCAATTGTCACTGACACTCCTGCAAGTAACTGTCAATGCAGGTCAACCGTTTTATCAAGCCCTTGCTGCGACACACTGAGTTCTACACGGGGGCAGTAAGAAAAGCTTTATGACTTAGGCCTATAATCCATAACACGCACAGTGTTGAGATAAATCCACACGTTAATGCACCAAACTAATGCTGTACAAATATAAGGAGGGTGAGATGTTCTGGGTGAGCAGCAAACCATCACTATGAAGAAGTGTCTAATCCAGAGAGCGCTGCAATGCAGAATAGCATAATGACTGGAAGTGCAGCATGAGAATCACTTATCAAAGTCTTTCACAAGACAGGTAATGGATTATGTTTGGAAGCTTAAGGCAGCAAAATTGTTATTATGATACAGCAGCAACAGCTTCAGCTACAGGTTTTTTTTTTTTTTTTTTAATAAGGACCTACGCTGAGACCATCAGTGTTCAGTCTGTGGATTGATTGCTGGGTATTACAGCTCATGCAAACCTAAGCTGCAATGTGTAACCTATACGGTCCGGCTAGCGCTGAGGAAACGCTTGGAGTAAACTGTTTTCTGCACACATGTCATGGTTCAGATTTATTTAGAGGGCAAATACCCCATTAGTGGGGCTTTTTAATTAGCACACTTGTGAGAGAGGGTCATTAAGGATGTCTGACGGAGGACCTGCTGATGAGGAGGATGGAGACACTGCTAACTCCAGCCTCGGTACCACACACACACACACACACACACAGATCTGCTTAAAAAACAATAACAACTCACATGGTCATCAACAAACACAGCAAGTCAATATAACAGGGGACACAACAACCTCACTGGAAGATGACCACAGAGCACAAACAAGTCTCCCACATTACACACGCACGCACACACACACGCACACACACACACACACACACACACACACACACACACACACACACACACACACACATAGGGCCTATTAGAGAAATTTACAATCTAATACATATTCATAGGAATTACAAGAGAAAAAAAAGGATTGTCATCGTACCATTTTCAGGGTGCTCAGTCTCTCCAATGCTGCCATCTGGAGTGGTCCTCTCATAGTGGTCCTCAGGCAGGGTCAGGGGTCCGATGCGTGGGCCAGACGATGACTTACTGCTGGGAGTCTCCGATTCCTCCAAGCCACTGTCATAGTAGCTGTGCTGAGAGGCATCCTGCAGGTCCTGCACCGGGTTGGCGGTGGAAAAGGTCACTCGTCGATGGGTGTGCTGAAAAAACAGAGCGATATATCTTAAACAAAGAGGAAAGAATACTTCAACCTCTTTTTTTTTTTTTTGTCGTTTTGTTTGATGCTTCCAGGGAGACATACAAAAAAAAAAAAAAAAAATCATAGGGCAACTGTTGTCAGGCGGACTCATACCACGATCTGAATTCCCCTGACCCCATAAAAGTTCACTCTTCAAAAGTCAGAAAATAGTATTAAATATTAAACTCCCTTAAATATTAAATAGGCTTTAGCACTATTATTATTCTGAGCATTATATAAGGTATGAATATAATGGACAGCAGAGTGAGGTTATGGGCCTCAATAATGAGAGTGTGCAAATTAGCAGCAAAAGAAATGCAATAAATTAAAGAAATAAATAAATTAAAAAAACACTATTAAACTAAACCCCACTGCATCATAAATACTAAACACAGAACATGTGATTAAATGTGCTATATGATACCGCCTTGTATATATAATAAAAGACATGTTTATAGTGGATAATAAATACAAACTATGTATTCCATGGAGGACGTGTTTGGATGGTTATACACTGTAACATTTAGTCGTAGTGCAACATGTTTTTTTTGTTTGACATTAAAAAAGAGAAAAAGAAAAATCTCTGAATGCTGATATATATTGGGATGTTAAACTCTGTGCTCCTCATCCAAGATAATGATAAAGTGCTGTAGGTTCAGATCTGGAGCAGAGGAAAGGAACAGATGCACGTTAATGGATGTCAGTCTTATCAGGAGCTTCAGACGGAGGTGGTGTACAGTACGTACAAAAAAGAATAATAATATAACACATGTCCAGTTGTGGAAAACAAAACAAAAACTGGAGCAGTCCCTGTCACTTTGCATCTATTGACATGTCTGAATTTCCGCCTAATGTTGCTTTTTAATTGTTTTTTTTTCAGTAAATTCAAACATTCACAAAGATGAGGTTAGACTCAGTATAGAGACACAGTAAACAAAGAAAATCTTATGTATGGACACAGAGTTCATATTAGTACAGACGTGGTGGCAAACATCATAAACATCAGGCCTTGTGGAGACAAAGAATGTGAAAAGTTTTATTAACTAAACTTTCATTTTCTAAATCTGCTGCTGCCAGATAAACCATGATGACAATGATTAATACACTCATCTGTAACCCCAGTGAGCAACTTCCAATCTCCATATTTGATATATTTCCATTTTTGACTTCTTTTGATGATAAACTGAACAGAAAGTTTTTACATAATGTGTTCAGTTCAACGAAAGAGGAATCCCAAGAAGAACTAATAAGGCAGTTTGGGGAATATAGTTTGTGACATTCACTGCTTTACCAGAATTAGATCTGCTTTTGCTGTTAAGAAGAGTTAATGAATGAGTGAAAATACTGAAGAAAACCCAAATTTGATAGCTTGAAGTGCAGTCGAGCTGTAATAAATCATTCAAGATCACACCCCTTATCAAATTGAATGGCTTGTAAATACAGTTAGAAGACCATTAAATTTCCTCTTCCAAAGATCAGTTTACTAATGGCTACTTACCACCAATCCACAACAGAAAGATGACTCCTTACAGTGCACGTGCATCGCACTCATAACCCCCTCTTCCCCCAGCCCCCACCCCTACACATGAGCACCTCTCGTAAAAGTCAGGAAAGCACTGATACAGCAGAACGGAGCTGCCTCTGCTGCACGAGTCAGCCCAGATCAATACCACGGTCCTGTGCTTTCCACCATTCAACCACTTTTCTGGCAAACAAATCTATGCTAGAAATCATTCCAACCATCCGCCTTTTAGTACGTACACACCAGATACGGAGACATGCTTTTAGAGCTCAGGTAAGTGCTATCAACAACTGTGTTCTCAATGGCATCAGTGGGCTTCAAAATGTTTCCAGAAACCTGTTTATCTCCCACCCATCCTTTCACCTGTACTTTCCCTCACAGCACATGAGACACCTCTCTGTCTTTCATCTAAATAATGATTATTTGAGTTTCTGGAGTGCATCGTGTTCTTCACTCCTAGCTATTCAGTGCAATAGCATCAAAACATCAATAAATCACAACGTAGAATACAGAAACATTGCTGTTGTTGTAATCTGTAACGTTTAATCAAACCTAAATTTAACTCTCATAGAGAACTGAAAGATTGTGGAAACATTACAAACAACTGGTTGTTATTTGTAATAATGAGAGTGCAGTGAGAGGTTTTGGGGCAAAAAAAAAACAAACAAAAAAAACAACAACACCATTTGTTTTCCTTTTATTACACATGCCCTTTGATTGGAGCATCTATAAAGAGTACCATCTCTAACTGTACACAACTGTATACAACAAGCTGCATGTTGAGCTAAAACACAAAGTAAGAGCCCTCCGTTTATTATTACCCACAAAGCTTGTTAATTACACTGATTGTTCTAAATTAGATTATGACAATAATACAATAATAGCTGGAGATACAGATGCACTAGTCTCAATAGAGAAGTCCTCCACCTTCCACCAGAGAAAATTGAGTTATTCTGCGAGTGTTTTTGTGACACTGTGATGGCGAGTAGAAAATCTGTATATTTGCTAAATACTAACAACATGATTTGTGGCAAAGAAGGTTCAGGACTATTCAAATGTGATGGGGGCATTTAGTTGTTTAAATATGGTTTCTTGCTAAAACTCCTCCTAAAGGCATCACTCCACAGAGGCAAGCATGTTTCCTGGGTATGATAACTAGCTAAGGCTGCAAAGATGGGGAAATAGATTCTCCTTTTTAGTCAGAGCATAAATCCTTTGCCAGGCCTTGGGGGGCTGCAGGGGATGCAGAAAGACGGAAGGATGGAAGGGAAGGAGGAGGGCTGAGCAGGAGTGGGGAGTTGGTCAGGCAGACACGGCCGGCGCTTTGGCTGGAGGGGACAAGCAGAAGGATTAGATTCTAGGAGACTGGAGGCGGGAGAGCGGGATTGTTTGGGCATTGTGGTAAGAGTAAGAAGCTATGGGGCTGAGAATGAAGAGAGGGGACATTTATGATGACATCGGAATTCATAACCCCCATTTAGATGGGGCTAAAATGGCCTCATTTACACGCATAATATTACAATCCAGAGATGGAAATGATACAGCAAAAACGCTGCCTTCACAAGAGGACCAAGACACATTTGAAAGTAGTAATAAGCACTAATCATGTGCTGCCTGGACTCCTGGAGCACCTTATTATTTGTCCGACTGCTAGAATCATTACATAGAAAGTACTTCCTGGGAATAACTTCAAACCACATTTGGTTGCGGCTGAAAATGTTCAGGGAATCACTGATATGCCAAAAAGCCAGAGAAAATACTGCAAAATGGACAAGATTTAATTTAATCCACAAATTTCACCTTATATAACAGAAAATCGGCTGCTCTCCTCTACATTCAACAAAAAAAATATAAAAAACAGTATGTCCCTTTTTTGTCTATTTGACTCAAGCTACTCATTGCCATAGGTCTTTTTTTAATCTACAATTCAAACCAGCAGAGATTGTGTGCCTTGTACACGATGCATTAACAAAATAAAGCAGCACACTGCACACCTCCACAGATGACAGCTTGTGCCTTTATATCACGTCTGCAACCTCACAGGCATATTATACAGTAGAGATATATCAACAACACTGCTAAGTAGCTGTGCTATTCAACTGTGAATGAACTAACCAGACGCCTCTTATGAATCACTTTTATGCGGAGCTGTTTGCACACCATCACCTTGATAAAAGTTCACTCCCGTCTTACAACTCCAGTTCAAGGATGATCGACAAAAGTTTCGATTCTTCGCAGATGAAGGAACAATGTCTGAATCTCACGACCATGAAATGTCTTCATAAATATTTTACTGTTTCCAAAAAAAAAAAAAGACAAAGACAAACATGTCAGTCCCCATCCCGGCATTCTGATGTTTCCTTATGTGTGTGGACAGAGTAACCTGTACTAGCCTAATATTACTGCACAGCTCATGTGGGAGCCTTTTCTGAAGCTTTGGGTGATCAAATGTCCCACTGGAAAAAAGATACTCATTGTTAAGTAATACAATAATTGAAATAAATAAATAAATATCCACGAGAAAGACATGTGACATCCACAGCCATGCATCTTTTCTTTTCCTCATCATCTGATGGATTTGTAGCTACAAGCTAACACAGTAAACAGGCACTGTATCTACCTTAATGGTATGCCGTATTGGGAAACAACATTTATTGTTGACTAAGTTACTTTGCCTGTCATTGCATTTTATTTAAAAGATACAACAACAGAAATACCAAACTTGGTCACGGGCACCTCCAAAGCGGTCGCCTGGGGCGGAGCGGGCCCCCTGAAAACCGATTGGACGGCTCAGTTGCCTCCAAATAAGTTGTTATAAGCAATCTCCTTGATCAGTTTTGTCTTGTGTCAAGACCAATTACTTTGGCTGTTTGGCAACAGGAGCAAATTTTGCAGCACTTCAAATTTCCTCCTGTAGGTAGTTTTTACAGAGACTTTTGTAAACTCATCATCTTTTAAAGTCCTTAGGGGAAAAAAGCATGGCATATTCACATGTGGTCAACTTGTGTGCGTGTGTTTTTATTCTTTCAAATAAGAAAACCTACACACGTGAAGGAATAAATACATACAACAACTTGTCGAGTACAGGTGGTCCCACAGGTCAGTCGAGTTACAGACAACTATTTTTACAGTTCATTTAAAAACAAAACTTTAGCTCCACTTTGCCCCGTGTAGCACTGTGCTTGATGTTTACTGTATGAAGAGAAGCCCAGACGTTAGTCTCCTACTTGGTGAAAGCTGAAATAAATATGAAGTCATACAGTCCAAACTTGTAGTAAATCTGGATGATGAAATCTGTAACTCTTGTCTGATCATGATCATAACCAACTATAACAAATTGTTTTGTTAGGTGATCTTTACAAACTGTGAGATAGTTGTTTAGACAGTGACTTTATGATACTATATATATATATATATATATATATATATATATATATATATATATATACTGTATCCTGTATATATCCCTTCTCAAATTAGATTTAAATAACATGCATGTGTGGATTGGTGTTAAATGAAAAAAAACAAAAACCCTTATTTGACACATCATGGTGACGTCACATCCTGGGAGCTGTTAGACCTGTGATCTAGCTGTGACTGCTGCTTGTGCAAAAAAACCCATACATCAACCCCCTCTGTCACTAACGTTGTCTGCGGTGATGGAGGACTTCTGCACCCAGACCAGATATTGCGCTGGTGTAAAGAGTGAGAGGATACATCTCCATTATTCACCCAGCCTTGCTTTTAAGTGTCTGTATTGGGAAGAAGAAGAAAAAAAAAAAGAAGCATTATCAGTCGCACAGAGACCTATGTCGTTTCCGTGGCAACGGACGCAGATGGGTTATTGTTAATGCTTATATCTAATCGCCCGCAAATAATACTTTGGACAGTCTGGATTTGAAATAAAAAATTATGTATTTGCCTTTAGCTTCGATTTTAGAACACAAAGGGATGCCAGGGGCAAAAAAGCAAGAGGGACAGCATTTTGGAAGCTGTGGAGCATCTCAATTGACATTGCTGATTTGCACCAGTGATCCCTGATGGGACAGCAGACCCCACAACTGTGAGCTCTCCCGGTCCATTTTGAATGCCCTGGAGCTACCCGACACCACTCTGCCGTCAGGTGCCCTGTCATCCAGCCAAGCCTCAGTGGCTGCCAGAGCACAGGGCCGCTGCTTACTTATGTAGATGGGAAAGGTTTTCCATCTTCTCCATCTCCATCTACTTTCTGAGCAGAGGTCCAGCAGAGTAGCAGGTGACTTAGATTCAGTGTTTGGAATCTCTGTCCACTGCTTCCAAATGAGCTTTTTGGGTTTTGAATGATGAGTACGGTAACATTTGGTAAACAGGCTGGCGACTGCGCTATCTGTACTTTTAACTTGTAGATAAACAATAGCTCATGTGCTGGTTAGGCAGCAAACACTTGCTGTTAGATGGTACACATGCTGGGTCTTGAAAGAATATGAAGTGTAGTCAAGATCAAAATAACAAAACAGTTCATGCAATATTAATAATGCATGCCTTGTACGCTAATTTCTTGCCAATTTCAAGAAAAAGTGCATCATTTAACATCTAACCAAAGATTTCAAGCATGACCTAGCAGACAATCTGAGGCACTAACCTCTGAATTTCTAAGCCAAAGTGTTTGAAACCCTATTTATACCAATTTGATATCATCTCCATTTATCATTTTCTGACTGCTTGCTAAAACAAATCGAGATCAAAGTGAAAAATCGCATCATTTTCTATGAATTAATCATACAAAATAATCCTTTTTAATCAAACCAGTTACTTGTTTTCCACCAGAGAGAAAAGGCAGCATCGTCGAGATCTACATAGATTAGAAAATAGACAACATAGATGATGTACTATTTGCAGTATAACTAATGTGAATTTGTTCCTCTATATTTCATTTCTATGAAGACAAAATATTGTTTTTCCAAAAGCTGAAATAACATCAGAGCGAGTTCCCCAACATTGCATTTAAAGAGAATATCGTGTTACATTCCATGCCCAATGGGTAACAATATATTTGTCACAGTTAGTTTGTTGCCAAATGGTTTTTATTCAAATGTGTATTACACTGAGGCATTGTAAAGCTGAGTGACTGTGGCCAGTGAAACAAGCTGAACATTCACAATGTCAGTTGGAGGAGCAAAGCCCAGAGAGGGGCTGAATTTCATAACTTTTAAGAAGACAAATGAAACGGAAAGAAAAGCCAACTGAACATAATCATTGTTGTGTAGCAACTTGGGTGCAATTTGCTTCCAGGAAATATGGCGTCTGCAAAGGCAGTTAGGAGGCATTCTTGTAATAAAAGTAAACTGATAAAACGGGAGGTTTTTAGCAGCTAAAGGACGCAGTGTTTATGTTTTAGACAGACAGGTGGAGAGACAGGAACCTATAGGAAAGAGGGCACATGGTTCATTTTATTTAGCTCATAATAGAGTGTTTTTACAGGTTGTGAGGCCAAACGCCTCCACTGGAATACCCTCCAGTTTCAAACTGCAGGACACCTATGTGGCACTGTTTATCAAGCCCGAGCTCGGGCATGTCGTATGTGTTCCGGAGCCTGGAGCCAGGCTTTTCCTATTGAATCACAGTTATGTGTCTCTCAGATATTATGAAATGGGTTTTCTGCCCATGTTAAAGGAAACGGCTGATGTCTCAGTGCCCCTGTGATATGAAAAATTCAATTTAAAAGGATGAGAGAAAGAATGGTGCACGGCCTATTTTCATTTCCCCACACTGAGAGATATGAGAATGATGTTCTGTTGTGTGGAGGAAATGATGCCAATCGTGCTGCAGAGAAATTCCTTCATAATTCAATTCAATTTCTTCTAAATCCCAATGGCAAGCTCCTCTGCCAGAGATGAGGCAGAGTGACAGAGACAAAAAGGGAGGGCGAGGGACTAAGATGGAAGAAGAGGGACTAAAGATTGAGACTGAAACAATGGAGGAATAGAGACGGAGTCACGGAAAAGACTTACTGGAAGGTAAAAGGAGGAGACAGCAATACAAAGTGGATGGATGAAAAATGTATAAGTTATGATTAATTTTGGCATTTTAAGTAAAGCCAAGTAATTTCCTCTAATCACCCCCTTTGTAGCATCTAAGAAGAAGAGGAAAAACACCATTTGTTGAGATCCTACAGGAAAAAAAAAAAAGTGATCGTTTTGTGCAGTAGTAGACAAATAGTTTGATATAATTCTGCAAAGAATACATTATCTGTTGTTTTTCTCAGGGCAGCATCAGTTATAAAATGTGCATGTAAACTCTTTGGTTGCCTGAGTGTTGCACTCGCAGATTCCATTCAGTTCCATCGCTTGTGAGTACATCCTGGCTCTGGCATTTTGGGCGTCTTTGCAGGAATCAATGAGCTGCCGCCTCTGAAGGCGCAGAAAAAATGAGCTGCACCGACAAATATGACAATGAAGAAGTGCACCTCTCAGTGCATGCAGCAAGCATAAAAAGCATAAAGACTGAAGCAGTTCCAAAAGGGAAATGCATATGGAACTGTTTTTATTTTCCATTCCACCATTATGTCCTCCATTCTCATCCCGTCTTACTGCTCTCTGTTTCTCCACGAGCATGTGCATACACACGCGCACACACACACACACACACACAAACACACACACCCACACACACAGTTGTTTTTGTAGGTGCAATAGCTCCAAGGCAAGCAGCGTGGAATTGGAGTCTTCAAAGAGTCTTGGATTATCAAAGAGACACAGCTACCAGAAAACTAGGGGACACGCTGGAGAGAGGGGGGGGGTTGGGGGTGGGGGGGTGGAGGAACATAAGCGAGAGGCGGGGAGAGGGGGAGGAGAGCAGAGGAGTCAGCATGGGTTTGGGTGGAGGATGAAGTGATCAGACAGGGGGAGGGGTGGGGGCTCGGAGTGGATAAAGAGCAGAAGTCCCTTTGTTCGAGTACTGTAAATGGAGAGGAAAAAAAGGCAGGAGTGAATGCATTAAAAAACAATCACATAGACCTTAATGGTCTTGATAGGCAAGACTGAATTCACATTCTTCACTGTCTGTGCCGCCGACTATTCTCAAGTCTTTTTTTTTTCTTCTCCTTCCTACACAGAAAATTTCATTTCAATAGGAGCAGTGGCCTTGAAATACCATAATGTTGTCACAGTAAAACCAAGTATTACTGCAGCAGGACCCACCATGTGTGAATATAGCTGCCACATCTAATGACAAATCTGACTGTTCACGCCATCCATATGACAGGATGTGGGAGTGCTGGTGTGAATGCATCACCCATCGACAAAAAGCTCTCAGTCAGCCCCTCTGTCCTACAATGAGCTATGGATGTCTCTTTTTTTTCCATTACAAGAACACCTCTCACTATAGAACACATTTCAAGTCAGTGTATGAAACTGATTCCGGTCGCTTCAGCTGCTGTCAGCTGCAGGGCATCATCCAGCACCGATCCTGTCCCATTGCCACAGCTACTGCTCATAAAACTCCCACTTCCACAGACCCGGTTTGAACTAAATTAGACTCATTTGGTGTGTGATGAGAGCGTAAAATGCTCCCAACAGACAATGTCAAAAACAGATCAAAGTCCAAAAAGCAATCTTCTGCTCTCTGCATGGCTCTTTGAAAAATCTTTGGTTCTTGTGGGTTCCCCTTGCATGCCCCCTTTTGGTAATTGTTGGAGAATGCTATGACAACGGACTGAGTGATAAGGCAGAAAATATGATCCCGATTTTTTTTTTTTTTCGAAATTCAAGAATATTGACACGTATCATAATTTATTGCACAACAGTTTCAGTCATCGTTTATTATGTGTTCTTCGGTAAGAGGTGTTCTTGTAGTATAGAAAACAATCTGGCAGTTTCAAGTGTACCCTGATTATAAAGGAAGTCGAAGGAAACTTATGTTAAACTAAATCTCTGACGCTGTATTCGCTATTTTTTACTAGTTCAGATTATTTACACTGGTAGAAACATTGAATACCCGTTTGTAGCCGTTTGTGGTTTAACACCAGTGTTCCCCTTAAATACTCTAAATCTAAGGGGGTTGGGGATCCCTTGATTGTCTCTCATAACTTTATTAGAATTTCCCTAAAATAATGCCCCCCAAAAATGAAAAAATATTTTTTATTGCCATCAAATTGCCATTTGATATTTGTTTTTTGTTGTTGTGTGTATGTATCCCTGTGTGTCCGTCAATCTGTATTGATTTGCTTTTCTCTATCCATCCCTTTATTCCTATCTTTTTTTTTCCTATCCGTCATTCTCAGCCCTCTATACTTGGCAGATGGCTGCCCACCCATTGAGTTTGAGTCTCCCCAGGGTTTCTGCCTGTCAAGAAAAATCCCGGCCGCCGTTTCCAAGTTCTACATCATCGTGAAATAATGTTGTGTCTCTCTATAAAGCGCTATGGCTTTCAGTTTGTCTAAAATGTGTTACATAAATCCATTTATATTCAATTCAGTGTCCTTGAGGTTCACAGACAGACCTCAGGAAACCTGTAAACGGAGCTGCTGTTTATATGAGCTTCGCTGGTTACCTCTCCAGAACAAATGGAAAATCAGTTAAAATAAAAAGAGTTTAGCTCATTTTGTAGAATCGCCGCCAATTTCACCTTGACAAACTCAGTTCCCCAACTGCTTGTCTGGCTTCAACTGTTTTGTTTTCTTCAGACGAGCTACGTTCAGGTGAGCTTCCATGGTTCACATTATGTTGTAATGTAATGTTGTTTTATCAATGTTTCCTTGTATTTGGAGGATCATTAAAGTTCAATTTATTGCCCTTTGGCTCCTCTATTCATTTCACCAACTAGAAGAAATCCACTTTCCTAACCAGAAGTTCCAACACTTCTTTGAGTACCGTCAGCTTGTACATAAAAAGCCCCCCCCCCCCCCCCAAAAAAAAAAAAAAAAAAGAATGTTGGCATTGTTTTATTCACAGATTGACAGGCTAACTGATCTGTACATATCAAGTTATAATGTAACTGAATCATCTTTGTGGATGTATACATTACCGTGAATCTCAATGAAACGCTTTTATCACGCAGCCCTGTCTATACATTGTGGCTTCTGTGATATGAAGTATATATACAAACATCTAAATTGTGTCTATGCAGCCAAGTCTCCTGCACACGTTAACAGCAGCTTAAGTTGCTGACAAAATACCCGTCATCTTTAGTTGTGTGACTGCACTGCATGCTGCGATTTTCATACAGTTGCTCCTCTTCAGATAAAAATCCTTTTGTGTTGCTCTAGTCAAATTAATATTGATTCATTGGTAACAAGCCTTTCTCTAAGCTTATGTGGGTGTAATGTAAAAGTCAATACACAGAGTGAGTCAGAGCTGATTAATAATACATATTTTATCTAGCTTAATTGGTATCTTTTCTGACTTAATTAAATAAGACGATGAAATTGGGAAACAAATGCAATTGTCTTTAGTGTCAAGATGGATTTTGAAGGGAGAGGATAAGCCAGGGAAGGGATCAGTGGTGAAACTTAATTGGGTAGGGCTCAGGATTAAAAATGTGATTGGTTTAGGGTTTAGATGGTGAATCTTTCTTTCAACACTCTCATTGTTTTAAACTGTAGGGACTAAATATGCTAATACGAGCTCATAGGGGCCAGTAGTGAGTGTGCAGAATTTCAAGAGTTAGGGGGCTTGCATGTGACCTGCAACTAGATACTCTGGAAAGGAATCAAGGCTCTGCATGGGGAAAAAAAAAAAAAAAAAAAAGGTAAGGACGAGTGCAGAGTCATCAGAAGTTTTGATGAAAAAAGAACCACAGAAGCTATTTTCTGTTCAAATGGAAAGAAATGGAACATGGATGGAACAGCTGTTTGGTAATAAAAAAAAAAAAAAAGAACAAAAATCTGTATATCTGAAGTTTTTGAAGGCTTTGACCAAACACAATGTTTTTTTTGTTTTTTTTTTTCAGAGATGCAGGGATAGAAAAAAAAAAGAAAACAGATGGAGAGTGAAAATCCACTAAAAAAATCAGATTACACGAGAGAGTGGGAGCTGTATTAATACTAACTCTTAAGGCAAGTCTGCTAAAGCTGAAAAGTAAGACCTTTTGACCCTTGCATGTAACAGAGCTTTAATACTACACAAATTTTACCATCCACTTTTAATGGCTGTTCAATTGTGTTATGTGCATCCATCCTCAATAAGGCTTTATTGCTGATTCATAATGTATTTTTTTCACATTTGTGTAATTGATGAGACATAGGATTGTGACCTCAAATTTACATTTTCACATAAGTCTTTCACTGCTGGCATTTCTATGATTTTACACACTGTATATTGAACCATATTAGTGCGGCATGTACTTTATTTCCCCCATGTAAAGGGTTCAAGTACAGGTTGACTCATTCAGATTTCCTCAGTTTTTTTTTTTCTGTGACTGATTTGGTTCTATAAAAGTCGTTTTGTGCCTTTTAGTTGCTCCTTACAGCAACATTAATGTTCCCTTGGAGGCAAAAGTATACTTGCAGCCTAAATAATCTCCAAGCAAGCACAACAACAACATCTAGAAGAGAGACGCTGTGAATTAGAGTGGCTACATTGTGCCTTGGACTCAGGCCAGTCGGTTGCAGGGTAAGTGAGAAGCAGGAGAGGAGGTGGACAGCTTATTGGAATTCTGTATTTACCGTAAACACACTTATCTTTGTGTTAGGGTGAGAGCTGTTGTTTAATTCCATAAAGAAGGTTACAGGCAGCAGTCTCCTTTATTCATGTTATCAAGGCCAGAGTAGCACACTGTATAAGGACCATTGAAATACAAGAACTATTATTATTATCCTGCCTCCTTTTCATTCTTTGAATCCGTGAAAGAAATAGGTATTAAAGTGCATCTTATACACCAGACTTCACTCTAAGAAAGTAAGTTAGCAATAGCACTTGAAGGAAATTTCAGCTCTATGTACATGTTTTACAAAAACTTACCAAAACAAAGCCTTTAATGGCTATAGCCAAACAACAATTTTTTTATGATTTTTGAATTATTTTATACAATTTAAAGGACTCATTTGCTGGGCATATAAAGACCTGGAAACTTTTTAAAAAACGTTTAAATCTTAAGTTTCATTGAAGGATGTCGGTTTGCTAGCATGCAGATGTTTTTACCCCAGTTACAGCTTGAATCATGAAAACCTCATTGAGGCTTTTTATAAATAAGACAGATCTCACTGTTGTTGTTGTTTTTTTAAATGCTGACATCACTGTTTAAATTAGTTACATACATTTTCCTACCTCACACAGTATCTCATCTGGCCCAAGACTTCAAGTTTCAAAAGAGTCCCAGCCAGAACATATTAATGACCTTGTATTCGTTTGCCATCAAATAGGCCAAAGCAGTGCTAATAAGTAGAACAAATTCTACAACAAAAATCTTTAAATTTAGTTCATAATGTCTACTACTTTTTTCTTCTAGCGCCACATAGTGGACACACAATGTGAAATGCAAGACGTTCTAAAACTAGTAAAGACCCACAGACTCCAATAAGATTGTAACAAACAAAGGTGAATGGCCTTGTCATTGCTTTTATTCTATGTGACTATCATATCAAAATCTAAAAACTGCCAGCCCAATGAAACCACTACAAAGAGTGTAGAGTTATTTTTATTATTATGCAGTCGTGATAATGATTGTCTGCCTCCATAAGTATGGATCCACATCATATCGCATGGAAAACATGGTGACAGTGATCCTAATACTTCCAGAAATTTAGTTTCAACTTAAAACCTGACATCTTCTGACCTCAGCAGGATATTTTAGGTGGCATATATTTCCACCGAGCGACTGTGCGCCTCAGAAGAAACACGAACATCACTCCCCTCCTTTGTGCAGCTTCTCTGCTGAGAAACAGTCAGCGCTGCACTGGTGCAGAGTTCACTGCTTTAAACAGGAGAGTGAACAGAGCTGATACCATTGGCGCAGATAGAAGCCAGCTCCAACCACAACTATGATATGTTATGTGTCCTAATCTGGCCTCTTTTACAGAGCTGCACGTAAAGGAGAACAAAAAAGTTGGCCAAACTCAAACGCTTCAACGCCACTAGCTTAAGCCAGCAATCTGGGCTTTTTAGTTTTTGAAGTAGTGTCTTTAATTTTCCTTGCCAAAAACATGTGAATTTCGTGTTAAACAAATGTGTGGAAACAGCAACACAGTTGTCACACATCAGTTGTGATCACATCTGGTCATGCTCTACAATGTTGCTGAACAGACTTTTGGCAGCTTTGTCAATTGCAGTATCAGTGTGTGTGTGTGTGTGTGTGTGTGTGTATTTGGCCAATGGGTTCAAAGCCCTCTAACAGTCAATTGCAACTATATTTTTTATGTACATAATGTCCCGAGGGCAAGTTTCCAATTCAATCTCCTGCAGCTATGCTCCTAAACAAAACTGAATTAAAGGCTATTGGAAGTGTTTAAAGGCAATACTTCACTGAATGGCATGATAAAGACTGAACTCAATGGATTGACCCCAGACTGTGAAAACTGTGGAGCGAGAGGTCAAGAAAACATTCATGCAGACAGTTTGTGTGTCCTCCACTGAAATAAAATTCGTATTCTTCCTTACCTAAAAGACAGCATTTCTTTCTGTATCACTCCGTGGCCTTGTCTGTCATAGATTACGGCTGCATTTGCAGTTCATAATGCATTTTCTATTTGTTTTATCTTCCAAGCCCTCGCTGTAAGTTCTGTGTGCCCGATCAATATTTACTGTTTTTAAGCCCAGAGCAGAAGTTGCACAGTTACCTAACCTTAATGGTTGTCTGTGGGCCAGTATACACTTTGTCAGAGAAGTCATGTCAGCAAGGAACAGTAAGCTTATCTGAACAAGGTTTACATCAAGTCTTGGCTCAAATGTTTTGATACTTCTTGAAGTATAAACTTATAGCAGATTGCGTTTGTCAATTAGCCCCTTTTCATCTCTTTTTATCATCCCATGATATTGAGAAAATAAGGATCTTCTTAACCACCTCTGAAACATATGAGATAAGAAGGCAAAGATAGTCAGGGCCGAAGATGGGCTGATGAGTAAAGGAAGCAAAGATTGAAGACATGAGAGAAATTAATCCCTAATATCCACTCCCTGCTGGGTACCTTATTGCCTCTCAAACTTCCCCATCTTCTGAGTTAATATCTCTACTGCTGCAGCATCTGACTGAGAAGCATGCATATACGTCCATTTGTTTGAACTACAACATAATTGGATTGAGGAGAGGGATAAAAAAGCCTTCGACCAGACTTAAACTTTTTTTTTTTTTTTTTCCCCTGGCCGTCCTTTAAAATGTGCACATGAGGCTGGGATTCAGTGTGTGTGTGTGTGTGTGTGCATTTCAGCATGCACATGTATTCATTGCTATTAATAGCCTCTCTCATGGTCTCGCTTGTCTTGATTTGTTACCCTGCATCCAAGATGTCCTGATTGGCAATACATTTGGAGTGCTGGACAATTTTTGGTGGTGTGTTTGCATCTCATTCTTGCACTCAAAGTAATCCTTTCGATGTGACTTGCATGGGGAGCCCTTATGCTTCTCCATCTTATCTAGAAAGTGAAAAAAAAAATCATGCTTAATTAGATTCACAGTGACCTTTTTCATCTCTGGCTAAAAGCACCCAGTCACTGCCGAAGCAGGATGTGTTCTCTACATTGATCTTTCTCCAGACCCGAAGGATTGAGGAGAGCCCCGGCGCAGAGAAACGAGGCAGAAAAACAACATATCAAAAATCATCAGATGAAGAGATTACTCGGTTTTGAGTGAGCCGCTCTGTGTGTTGAGGCCTTTAGGAGTTAGTGTGTTTTTTTTGTGTTGTTGTTTCTTTTGTGAGAAGAGCTCTGTAATCCACCTACTGCATCTCAATCATCGTGCAAACAAACACACATAAGTATCAAGTCCTGCCCTTCTCATCACCCATTTGTGAGACATGCTGGGTAATCCTACAGCATTCCTTGTTCCTTGATCACACCTTAAATCTCTCTTACTTTTGCCACCCACTGTCCGGCTTTTCCCTTCCTACAACAACAGCCAAAAACAGAGCAGTGATTTTCCTGGAGTTTAAAAAAAAAAAAAAACAACAACATCCAACTTCAATCCAGAAAAAAAAGATCCCCTGCTGAGACCCGGACATAGCAATCTATTATTTCCAGCAAAATTTACACCAAAAATCCCTGCAGCAAGAGAGAAGTGTTTGCAGCTTTAGTACCACATTTAGCAGAGATTCAAGGACACATGAGCCGACCACTTTGAACTAACTAATAAACTTCATATATGTTGAAATATATAGGAGAAATATACGCCTTGATCCATGTTTTATTCTTACAATTCATACTGCCACTTCATATAATTAGAGAGCACAGTGTATGTTTCCCAATATGCAGATGACATGCAGCTATAAGAACAAAATAGTTAATCCAACGACGCTTCAGTTAATAAAAATACCAAAAGTCGAGCAATATACATGGTGAACGGTGAATGGACTTGAGCTTGTAGAGCGCTTTTATACTTCTGACTGCTCCAAGCGCAGTCTGGATGAGTTATAATTTCTTAAAGTTAAATGAGGATTAAACTGAAATATGAGTAGTTGGCTCTATAAAAAGAAAGAGAAATGCTGTGTAAAAGTCTGGGAGAAATCAAGTGCCTGGGTTAAATCTTGCGTGACAAGTCTTTGTGTTATTTTAAATTTAGATCTGAGCTTCAAGTGTCTCGTTTACAACACGCTGAAAACAATTGTTTTTATTTCCACTTATGAAACAAATACAACCATTTCTAGAACACAAAAGATGCTGTAAAATTATTTGTTCTGCAAGTTCCAAAGTTAAATCTTTACGTTACCTTTAGTTAGCGTTGACGCTCATGTTGTTGGCCTTTTGACCTTTGACATGCTTTACACTGCTTCACTTCTGTTCATCATTCTGTGTGTGAATTTTTATATACTGTAGTATTTTTTTTTTTACTTATTATGCCAAGGCAGATTTTAGTAACTTTATGTCATGTATGTATTTTATATTGCTTTAAAAGAAGTTTTTTCGAACGTCTGTTATACATTACATTTTTAATTAAATTATTCAAAATACTTGTAACTACTTTTACCAATCAGCTTTTGTTTGCATATATTAAAACTTGCTCTGTCATTGTCTTCAATGTTTACTTTGTCCCTCCTCATGAGCAACTCCTTTACGAAAAGAGCCAAACAAATCAAGTTCATTATTATAATCCAATATCTGTGAGTAGATTTTGTTTGTCCAAGACTCTCTCTGGCTTTGTTCACACTGTGGGTGAGTACGTACACTAAACTCAGTTGATTCAGATCTGGTATGATATTGATGACACATTCGATTAATCTACTGATGGAATTTCGGTGGAGTGCTCCACAATGAGCTTTCGACAGAGCCCCAAAGCCAAATATCAAATAGTCTGAATACTCCACTTGTATTTCCTTTCAGAGCTCATTTGAGTCATATCTGACATATTTATGGCTCATCATGTCATATCGTAGCCATCACTGTCCAAGCACCAAGAACCATTTAAATACTCTGGGCCATGCTGTCGTCTCCTGTTAGTAACATATGTCTAATAGATACATAAGAAGAGGCACTTAAGTTGATCTCTGGAAGCGCTGCGGAGAAGCGAGCTCAGAGTTGGTAAATTTACTTGAAGGATTTTTTTTTTTTTGCGAAGAGGCATGTTTAGTTGACTAAATAATTGACAGCTTCATACTGAAGGGCATGCATGAGGGACAGAGATACTGGATTGCATCAGAAAGCACAGAAAACAGGAGCCTTATCAGAATACAGACGGGTACATTATCTATTTTTCCTAAAGAAGTACAAGTTAACGGTTGCACCCAAGAAATCCATAATGATCCTTTGTGTGCACCTTTAAAGAGTTGCCTGGCAACAGAACTCGAGCTCTGCAGTGAATTTAAGTGTCAAATGTAATACATTTGTAATCAAAAGCCAACATAGATTAAATTGTAGACAGGAGTGCCTCTTGGACAAGATTTCAATAGCTAAGGTGGGCAAATGGAATGAAATGGAAACAAAAAGGAAACAATAAGCTGCACATCAACAGCATGAAGAACAGCGTGTCGCTGAATATTGATGGCTAAATGGGCACGAAATAAGCACAACTAATTATCTGTGTAGTTTAGAAATGGGGCCGTCTTAAAGGACGCTGTTATTCATTTGCCATCAGCTGGAATCTATGAAATATCACATGGGTGGACTTGATGCTGATAAGTCATGATAGCATATAGATCAGTGTCATACGTTTTTCCCTCTGAATTATTGATCAACTCAAACACAGTGCTGCGACTGGAAAACACATTTTCCTCTCAGTATTCGGCCACTAAAAGCCGCGTGACGAATCTAGAAGCGAAAAGCGGAGGTTTTATTGCAAACAATGCCGCTAATAAGCTTCATATGAGTAAGATGGGAAAAAAAAAAAAAAAAGTCTGATACACATTTCCTACCAACCCCTTAACTCCTCTCCTGTCTATCTCCGGCACCGCACACACTCGCACACAAACAAATGCCCGTGTTTTATAAGCAGGCTGCTTATTTTCTGCTAAACAATGTTAAGCATTTACACAAAGGGACCTAAATGAGCCTCTGATTGAAGATAGAATCAGCGCCAAAGCAACTCATCACAGAGCCTCTCAATCCCACATATGCATGATTAATACATCAAACAACATCAATCCTCCCTCTACTTCCACTTGTCAATGAGCGCACACAAACATATACAGAGGAAGGACACTCCCCCCGACCCACACACAAACACACACAATGTCCCCAAATCCTTGCAGGACTGCGCATGAACACACAGACTGCCCCCTCCATCATGGTTAATACATCAAACAGCATTAGCTTCCTGGATTCCTGAAGCTTAGACAGACATGGTTCTGACAGCCCATGCCTTGCCTTGCTACTACCCCCCCCCCCCCCCCCCCCCCCCATTCCTCTAGCTCCCCACTTTCTTTATTCCCTATGAGGCCTTCTTGGGTTGTTACAGAAGACGCTGCCAAAATAGATTCACTTACATATTACCTTTTGCTTTTTGTATGCTTGTATAATGTCATGTTTGAAAGCCATCTCCACAACGCGATGACACTGCTGAGGAGCTTTAGAGGCGAGGGAGATGTAGCGACAAAAAAAACCCGAAAAAAAAAACGAAAAGAAAAGAACGCGAGCCCTGATCAACGAACTCTTTATTTCACAAGATTTCCATATTCTTCTGACATCAGCAGGTATTTTTAACCACAGCTATCCAAGAGTTGCATGTGTGCAATGAGTTCATGGAAATACAGCGCGCGGTCCCAGATGAGCGGAAAACCAACAGGCCATCAAATGCATTCAAATCTAACCTTTACAATTCAAATATGTTTCTTTTGCCTTGTCCTTGTCATTGAATTTTCAGCAAACAAAAAGAGCAGGTGGTCTATTAGATCATTGTCTAATAAAATGGACATTCATTAGTATATCCTCAGCGCAGAGTGCTCTGTAATTACCATTAGAGGCCTGTATCCCCATAATGCACTCCTGCATATGATCTCCATTTGATTGTACACTGCTTTCAACAGGTTATTGATTCCATTTAGATTCGATTTGATCTATAAATTACTCAACCAGAATGTTTGATTACTTTTCCCTGTAATAAAGCCCAACCACAAAGGAAGTATTATTAATGGTATATCCTTCCGTCAATCTATCGACATACTGTCAGGTTTTGCAATGGTTTTGGCATCAAATGAATAAACAAACTGTTCGCTCCAGCCTCCATCTGTCTTTATCTCACGTTGTACTATCACAAACACTGTAGGAGACATCAACGTTTAAGAAAAAGACCTTCAATTTAAAGCTCAATATTTACCCTACTACAACACAAACTACAGCATGCTGTTATCTGTAAACTGCTGGGCTATCTTGTGTAATCTTTTTGTAGAGTGAACAGGTGATTTATGAGGCAGCTCCTTAGACAGCAAAGACAGATGCCTCACTGATATACTGATATATATATATATATTTTTTTCCCACAATGCTTCCATTGGCTCAAAGTAGGAATGTTAAAGCACTTTGCAGATTGCTCCATGATTTTGAATTGTATTCAATGATTATAGCTCATCGATAAATACAAAAACAAGATGCAAGCAGCCGGTGTGTGTGTGTGTGTGTGTGTGTGTGTGTGTGTGTGTGTGTGTGTGTGTAGGTGTGTGTGTGTGTGTGTGTGTGTGTGTGTGTGTGTGTGTGTGTGTGTGTGTGTGTGTGTGTGTGTGTGTGTGTGTGTGTGTGGGTGTGTGTGTGTGTGTGTGTGTGTGTGTGTGTGTTACGGATGCCTACTGGGCTGCTGATGGTGTAGCTTAAGTGCAGAGAGACTCACATGTGGTGTACTATACTGCAAATCCTCAAAAAGAGGATAAAGAGGCTTTAAAATCACATTTACAGCGCAGGAGCAGCATCCCGCTGATAAATACAGATCATGGTATTTGACCCTGTCCATCAGAGCATTGCCTGATGGCTGTTGCACTATGGAGTCACAAGCCGGTGTTTGTCCACAACACAGAGAGGGCAACGCTGAGATATTGTAAGAGTAAGAATGAGTTGTGCGTCACGCGGATCAATATGCTTCTTAAAAGCAAGAATGCCATATTTGTTCCTTACTAAAATTCAACAACAACCTCAAATGTCAATACTGATCACCATCTGCGAGACATTTTCAGTTCTACCTGAAAGGAATTAACATCACAGCATTATAGGAATCCGATGGCAGCAGGAGCACAGATCCTGCTCCTCTAGCCTTGGGCGTGTTGCCTCTGCTGAAACCTCTCACCTACAACGTGTTCTTAGGAAACTCCTCAGGTAATTTAAAACCTGTGACCTTTATAGGGCCAGTGTGACACAATTGGCTCTTAAGTGAAATACACAAACAAGAAACAAAGTGTGGTACGAGAAGAGTCTTTGCACTGACAAAGAAACCCTGCAGTTTAATAATATCTGTTTGAGGAGAATACTTTGTATTTATTGATATTTATCCCTACAGAGGGCTCAAAGTGTATTGCTGTTTATGAATTCATAGTTCTGCTTCCTTGGAGAGAAAACACTCTCTAAGCTGTAATGAATATAATTAATGGATATGGAAGTGATTCTTAGTGAGGCGAGGGGAGGGGGGGGAGGGATTTCATCAACCCTGAAGTTTCATTGGAAATATTTTATCGTTTCCATGATCCAACAGGAAGAAGGATTTGGATTGGCACTTAACTGTCTGTGTATCCATTCATTATGCACATTGATCCGATTTGAGCAAAATAGCAGTAAATATTACATGCCCTGACTTTCAAGATTTTCAAAATAAAGTAGTCTGGCCTAGTAACCAGACTTATTCCTCATATATACTGTACTGTACAGTGCATAATGTATGTATGCAGGGCACAGCTCAGCACAGCTGCATCCCTGTGATTTCTTATCAGAGAGCTGGTCAGGGGGGGATTAAATAATTTAATTGGACGGGGAAACATCACACATGAACTGACATCTCATGTTTTTTGTATTTTCGTATTTGACAGACACACAGCAGGGAAACTTTACTGAAGAGAATAGATGCCACATACATTGTACATTTTATAGATTGTAAGTCTCGGGGCTAGGCTATTTTTAGAAAAAAAAAGCATGCACATACAATGCAAAGAAAAACACAAACAGGTGTGTAGAAAAAAATAAATGATCAACATATCAATAACTAGGAGCGTAAGAGAAATGCATACAACTTTAAAGACAGTTGCCAGCTTCATGAACTGTTTCAAATGAGCTTTTAAAATGGCCTCCAGAATACACTGTTTCCAGGTCTTCTGTGGTGATTTTCTTACGTTAATGAGGACATATTACAACCCTTTAGCACTTTTTAAAACAGTCTCCTGTGCTCTAAATGAATCTGTACTGTGCTTTGGTCAAAATATAACATGAATTAAGCACCAAAAGAGGTTTGTGACCCTGTAGATACCAGTTCTCTCAGTACGCTCTGTTTTGGTGTGTGTGTGTATGTGTGTGTGTGTGTGTGTCTCTTTAAATCCAATAGATATCACTCCTCTTTAGCGAGAATAAAAATGGAGGACATGCACAAACGTTTTGCTCTAGACTGGGGTTGGAATCCATGGGTTGAGATACCAGGGCAGGGGAGGTTTTTTTTTTTTTTTTTTACCAGAATCCCACTGTGATGTCAGAAGGAGAGCAAATTTGAAACAGAGCACTTTCTTTCTGTGTTGTAAGACTAATGCAGATCACAAACAAAGGACTGGACTTTATTTCACATGTTGTGGGTTGGTAGACCCTCAGGTTACCCAAATATATGTTCAAAAAACACTGTCAAAGTGGATTTGTCTTAATTGGTCCCCTTTTAATGCCAAGAATGAAGACAGGAGCCCTTGCCAGAGTTTTTCAGCACATAAACACTTATAAGGACAATAAGTTTAGCATTGCAAGTCAAAAAAGTTGCAGTGCTTAATGTCTTAGAAAACAGTGAAATAATGAGATCTTATTGGCCTGTCAAGTCAGATCTTTTTAGCATTATATCTGGTGACTGCAGATTGTATGAGGCAGTGGCTCTCAACTGGTCTAGCCTCAGGACCCACAGCAAACTCCTTCATGAAAAAATGTCTGATATTTTACAACCAATCAGATTGGATTAATGAAAACTGTACAGCTTGGACTTCATACATTACAAAGTGTGTGAGAGATGAAAAAAATGGAAACATGAAAAAAAAAAAATGTTTCACTGACTTTTTAGACAGTATTTCTTCCAGGCACACATCAGCGACCCACTTTTGGGTGCCGACCCACAAGTTGAGAACTAAATGTCTAAGGAGTCTATATGACTGAAGACGATGCTTTGAGACAATTAAGTCTTGAACCAGATGAAACGCATGAATGCACTTTGGAATACATTCAGGGTTTTTTTCTGTCCTCGCTTACCATTCCTGCATGTTCAAGTTCTAAGTGAGAATTTCTCCTACTACTTGATTTCTTTTTTTTATTTACTTACTCGAGGCAAGGAGTAACCCCTGGGCACAAAGCCGATCTCATTTTTCTTCTGAAGTGTTTCATATGAGTTTTCACATCATACTGCTATGGATTGCAAAAGCTGCCTCAGTGGCATGATACCTGTGCAACTTATACAAAGCTTCAGCTATACAGAGAATAATGCTGCATTTCCGTTATTTTAAATCCGAACAGTGTTTGTATTTCAGCGACAATAAATCTGAGGATCATGAGATAGGCCCGGCTTGATAACCGTGTTATTTGATGGAGATAATGAACAGCCACTCCAAGAATTCAGCTGTGTTTTCTTCCATCAGACATTAGAGGCATATGAGGAAAAAAAAGCTCTATTTCCCTGGTGGCATTTTAGTGACATTTTGATGTGAAGCGTCTCTGGTGGGTTGGAGAGAAATCTCGTATAGCTGTTCAAATAATAAAAAAAAAATCTTCTGCGCCTGATAACCCCCTCGTATCATCTATCTCTGATCGATCCCCTGCAGCCAAAAATCCAGATGACCACCCTGAATCAATAACAGGAAATTAAATGTGTGTTCTTAACCTAATCTTCACTGCGATTCTCTTGATAACTAAAGTGTTCTTCCGCTCCTTGCTTGTTGCCAACGCAGCTCCTGGGTTGATGGAAGCAGAGTTATGGGAAGGGGTTAAGCTTGAGACATAACACAGTCATGGCTGGTTCTTTTGAAGCGTGGAAGGTTTTTTGTCATGCATTTCCCCGTTCTAAAACAGAATGAGAGAAGACCTGGATGACTCATTGGCACTACTGTAGTAGGTTTCTGCTTTATTTATGAGAGCTGGTGGTTTTCTGCTGCGTGTCTCTCCTAGACCCGGTGATTCATGAATGGACCAGACAGTCTCAGCCTGCAATTGTGGAGGTGCATTGGGAGCAGTGGATATTGAGGATTAATTTCTTTCGTGTCAGAGTGTTATTCCCAACCCCCATCAAATCCATCTCTCTCTTATGCTCTCTATCCACAATGACTTTCCCATTTCTTAGTTTAATAGTGTGAAGCACAATTATTTGTCCACTCCCTGAGAAATGGGATGGATATAAAGATGGAGAAAGCCTCTGATATACTGTAGTATATATATAATAGTCTGGCTGTGGTGATGATTTAGACACCACGAGTCAATTTTCTAGCTTGTGTTTTAAAGCTCAAAGAGAGTGTCATTAATTGTGCAGTGAACCGAAACCGAGAGAACAGTGGGCCTGTTCTCCCACAGGAATCAGAAGTCAAAATAGCCAATGAGACAGGGAATGTAAAGGTGCCAAAAAAAGCATCGAAGCTCAATATCATCCTGTTGAAGACTTGCTCTCTGACTAAACTGCATCGTCGTGGTGATCAAAAAAGTACAATACCCACTCATATCAGTGTTAAGAAAGACAGAAGGAAAAAAAAAAAGTCATGCCACATCTTATCACAGTTGGACGTGTTAGACAGCTAACTTGAAATGTAGCGTGTGTCTCCAGTTTCAGTGACACAGTAGGTGTCCAGAGGAATCTTTGAAAATAGATGAATCTGTCCCCGTTTCAACAGTGCGTTTCCCCAGATATTCACTTTTGGCAGATTGTTAAATATTCCTTTCTATGTAATGCTCCTTCTGCATTCTGACCCACAAAAATCAAAACCATAAAACAAACAGCCCTAACCCCATGTGGGGTTATTTTCTGCAGCTGGTTGATGGTTGCTCAACTGCTGACACGCCAGTCAATCACAACCAAAATAGTTTGAAGCGCCCTCACAACATTGATTCTGAAGCAGCTCCTGCCGTCTGACAGGAGAGATAGCTGCCATTTTGCATTTCACCTCAACAAAGACAAATTGTTCAACAAAGACCTCTAGCTTCAATACGTTTATCTTCCGCTCGTACGTGAGCTACAGAGGTTCTGTTGGGACATTTGCTGAAAATAAAGGCTATTTTAGTCTAATTGGAAATTTGATCAGAGTTAAACCTATACAGCAAACTGTCGCATGATGATTTCTTTTGAAACATTTTGCTGAAGTTACATTATGCAGAAACGGTTCCTAAAGAACCAAAAACGTTCTCCTGTATTGCATTAAAAAAAACAGGGGAAAGGGCTGCAGACCTTAAAAGACTGATGGAACCATTTTCTACAGCCCTCATTCGGTGTTGTTATTAGAAAAGCTTCCTGGCTGATCAATTTGTTAATTTGATTTATAAAGAACAAGATGTATTGAACTTCGCAATTACTAAGGCTTGTACCAAATGACTGCAGAGAGGCTCTAAGCACAAAAAACCCATTTTGAGTCACAGAGTAGCTTTGATCATCCAGAAAACAAATGCAGATCTGTGCAGAATCTCCCCCCCCATTCTAATCCCATTTGGTGGTATAATCTGTTCTCCCATAGTTCAACAGCCGTCGTCAAATATTGCTTCTTCCGACTCAAGAGCATGATCGGTCTGTCTTAAATTTTAGCAAATCAGATTTGTTCAACTCCTCTTCACATCGTAATTTCTGAGATTTTGAAAATGATTTCCTTGGGATAAAAAAAAGAAACCCCTCTAGAATATGACACTCAGTTATGAAGAGATCTGATCAACCTTCTCTCTTCACCTCCCTGACAATGTTGTATACACTGTTAATAACTCAAGAAAAGTTGCTAGTTTACAAAAATCTGGAGCTTCAAAACAACAATACAGTACTAACTATGTACTGACTTAAAACTTTCGCGAGATATAATTATTATATGTGTGTGTTTTTATACATTTGTTTCATTTTTTTCCTTTTCTTTTCGGTGTTTCATTGCTATGTGGTGTCTCTGATGAGCAGAGTTGCATGTTTGACTGATTTTATTCCTGTATCTTATTCATTATGGTTGAAATGCATGTTTCTTGTACTCCTGTGTTTTTTTATCCTCAATCTACAGCTTACCTAATTGAGCTTACCTGCCATGAAATGTGATTTATCAATAAACATTCAATTCTACTCCACACATGTTTTACGAGACCAATAATACATTTATTTGTGCTTCATTGTCAAGCCTTAACCATATCAACTATTTGTATTTGTATGGCCGGGGGAGACTGAACTTTATTGGGGGAGGAAGATACAATTAATGTCGATAACTATGACAAACCTTTGACTTTTCTCCTGGAATCAGGTAGAACAAAAAGTTTACTTCACAGCAGCAACATCCAGTTAGGCAGCAGTTTTTGCTTGAAAACCAAGAACATTCTTCCTTGAGCTGCTGCTTGAAAAGTGTATGTTGTCTATATAATCGGACCAAAATAAGTCATAAGCACACCAGGCGATGGCAACTGAACTCCATTATCCTCCAGAGATGTAGACAGTTGACATAAAAAAGAGAAATGTTGTCAATACTACCTCAAGTTAAGGACGTACTGAAAGCACACTAACTCATGAGAGAATTTCCTCTATCCAGTCGCTGCTCAAAGCATGCTGGGATATATATCGATGCGATCCAATTGTGGCAACATTTTTATTTTTTTTTTAATAGCTTTTCTCCTTTATGTCATTGCTTTTTCAAGTCCAACAAATAAGATATCAAACAAGTGGGGCTGAGGAATTTTGTTTGCGTGAAGTGGGCCCACAACATCCTGGGAAATCCAAGGTTCACTGTAGTTTTGGAAAGAATTTTTGTATGTTAATCTACATATATTAGTGTTTTTTTTTTGTTTTTTGTTTTTTTTCCCATGAGTTAAATTGCCTGGTCTAATTGTTTTCGCTATTAGAAGACACTTTCAGGTAATATGACACCTGTTGTGAGTTGTATTTTTACCTCAAAAGAAGCTGATCTAGTATAATGATGTCTACAACTTAGCATGCAGCTGCCTCTGGTCTGCATGTTTTGCCTAAGGCCAGGAGTTTAAGAAACGCTGATTTTTTTAAGGAAACAAAACACAACATGTGTCTGTGTATTTAAGTTGTTTTATGATCTCCACTTTAGAAAGCATTACATGTGTAAAAGGTATCCTTAAGGCATGTTATTAAACCAAATAATAAAGTTTAACTTAATAACTATTTGTTCATTGTGGCCTCCGTCATTCTCATGATAAGTCTAAATTAAATGTATATCCTTTATCATGATTATACTTTTTTTACCCCCCAGCCCTTGGTTACAGTGCTATACTATACAGAGTATTTCCCAAATCACATCCTCATGTATGGATTGAAATGTAACTACTGCAACTCTGCTAAAATGAATGTAAGATTAGCCAAATGTCTTTAAAACCGATTCTTCACTCCAGATAACTCCCAGTGGAGGAGTAGACCGAAGAATAAGAGCAGTTTTCCTCAGTCTGCAGTCAGACCTAGCTAAATAGCCAGGAGGGTTACAATGAGAACATACGCAACAGGAATCAGATAGCCCTGGAGCTAACTGTGGGTTTATCATAAGATAAATATTAGAAGAAAGAGATGGAATAATTCCAGGCAAAAGCAATGGCAGCTGAACAACATGACCCAGCCACTCTTTCTCATCATGACATCTTCCTCACTACAGCCAAGCAAATAATAAGACAGAATTTCCTTTCCTCTTCCATCCACGTCTAACTCTCTTGCCCTGGTGCTCCGTCACTCACTGTCTGCGGTCTACTGGGTGTAAGAGCATGTCTGACACATTTCCATTAGTGGGGAGACTATTCAATTACCATAGCTCAAGATATTTAAACCTTGCCAATTACTGAACATCTCCTCTTTAAATTATGCATACGCCGAGCTGATAAGGTTGTGTGTAGTGATTTCTCCTTTTGACACTTTGCAGTGTGTTCTGCTGTGTCAGACTTTCTTCTTCAATAATAAAAGATAGAGAGCAACATATTTGTTTATATAGCACATCCTTTCAGGCCTTGGAATCTTAAATGATGTCAGACATCTGTAGGCTGTATCCACAAATGTTGTGACCTTAGAGTGGAAGGCAACACCTGAAAGGGCTTTTTTTTCCCCCTGTAAAAATGTGATGATGGTCAAATTTGCAAGGCTTTCTGATAAAAAGAGCAACTTTTTTTTGTTGCAAACTGCTGATATAGCAGTGAGCCTTGTGATCACGAAAAAAAAAAAAAAAAGCTAACTCTCAGTAGTTTTCTTTTCAACCAGTTTTAATCAACGTCTCTAATTTTTCGGATGCAAAATCCGGTCTGCAATATAACAGTATGTGTGCGTGCTCCGACAGCATCTGATCTCATCGCTGGTATCCTAGCAACCCCCCTCCATTTCAAACGGTAGAGAAGCACATGCACATCCTCCTACTCTGCGAGCCCACGTACCTCTCTCTCTCTATCTCTCTCTCTCCCTGCCCTCTGTCTCTGCACCTGACCCAATCCCCAGGTGAGCAGCTACCTCCAATCTCCTACTAGACTTTCTCTTCACCTTCACCCCAACCCACTCATTGTTACGCCTCCTTTTCTGCAGAGACACACATGAAGTAATGAACACAAAACTCAAGGCTCCTCGACAATTCTTCCTGAGCTATTCGGCTCTTACTTGACATGAATCTTAGTCCTGCATGGTTTGGGCACACTTTGATGAATACGGTGCATTATTGTGTGTTGTTCACCTAACACTTATTATGTGCACATGAGTGAAAAGGTTTCCTTTTACTGTTGAACTAAAGGACCCACAGAAGTACTTTAACGCCATAAATCCCTTCTTGCGTAACCCTCTTCATTAAGCATCTTAGTCAGCTATGAGGCAAATTTCCTTTAGGATTGTATTTTGCTCTTAGGTAGCACAAATTTACATTTCAGTGACAAATTGTTGCATAAAATTGCAGCCACACATATCCTATGTGTCCTTAATATAACAGTTTCAAGTATTAAACCTAATAAAAAAAGGTGGATTTATATGCATGCTAATGGTAGATTTAACTAGGATGACTTTAATCCAGAAAGCACTTTAGATTTAATCAATCAGGCAAATACAATTAATTGGAGCTCAGAGAAACGCTTAGTTAGACATTATAAGATTATATCTCTTTGTCCCCACAAAGAGTGTTGATGCAGCAGACACTCAGGACTCAGCAAATGGAAGTGTTGAATTCAATTCCAGGGAAAGAGATGCTATACCCACAAGACGTCTGCACTGAGTCAGAGCGAGACGGACCAAAAGCTGATGTGTTGTGACATTCGCTCGTTAGTCCTAATGACTCAAAAAGCACTCTGTCATCAGCTGATGATGTCTGACAGCGTACAACAGGTCTGAACTAAGTTTGACCAGTTTGTTTACAACTTTAATGCCAGCGTCAAATAATGTGGAAGCTATTTGGTAAATGTTTTAGAGAGATAGAACCTTGAAGTGATTTGAAGCTGGCAGACCTGTAGTTTTAACTCCTGTGACTTGACTCAACATATTCAATTATACATGTCACAGCAATCCGGATGTTGTTGTTTTTTAACAGCCTTTGAAATTGACTTTGGGATTTATTTGTATTTACTTGTCTTGTATTTGTTCATATTATTTGGTGTACTTAATCCTTTGTTTTGCTCCTCCATCTGGATCATGAACTTTACAACTTTACAGGAACTGGACCTTCAGCAAACATCCCAAATACTGTCCCTGTCTCGTTCAACTTTCAACATGTTTCATTACACCAGCTTCTTCTCTGTTGTAGACGCATTTATCAAGTGGCCAGTTAACCTTCGATGGCCTGTGTGATATTGAGGCACCAGTTTGATCAATCGAAACAAAGACGGTTTTCTGTCACTCTGATCACGTGACGTTGATTAACTGCATCCAGAAAACCTGAAGCAGACTGCTGCATTTAATTAAACATTACAGTGCTGTTAGGCTCTATATCAATGCTCATTAAATATCTATTTTCCAACTACATGACTCACTGTTGTACTTTAATAACTGCATGAGCAATGTTTTTTAAGAGAGACATCCTCACGGCAGCAGTCTGTCACGTTTGAGTCCTGACTGGCGCATGCATGTTTCAAAATGTCAAACATGTTCAATATTTCGCTCCAATGTACCATCCCTTAAGCCAAAAAAAAAAAAACTTTTTTTTTCTTTAAGGTAATTCGAGAAACTGCATCTCCTGAAGCTCTGAGTAGCATATTAGCTTTGACCTATCTGCCCAATACATCACAGAAAGCCTTAATTATTAAGCAAGAAATCCTAAAATACTTAAGGCAAAAGAGAAATTAATCATTTTAACAATGAGATCTGTGTAGACTGGAGGAGATCACACTGACATGTCTAGACCTTGTATCTTATCCTGAAGGACATGATCTTCCAAAGGACCATTTTGAGAAGAACAAAAGGCTGAATGATAAAATGTGTGCGTTGCATCAAAAGCTGTCACAAGGCCCTGACTTAAGTAGTTTTCATAGACTCCTCAGGAAGGATATGGGATTCTTCACGTAACAGCAAATTTCATCAAGATGTGGATTAGAGGTGTCAAGTTGTCTGCAATGGGGTTGTGACATAATATTAAATGCATGTCGGATGTAAACTGAATGTGTGAGTCACATCCTGTTTCCCCGACATATTCCCCTATTGTGACAGGCGGCAGAAAAAAAAAACTGTTTTCCAGTGGGAAAGAAAGACACACAAACACACACTCACACACACACTCACACACACACACACACACACACACACCTACACACACACACACACACACACACACACACACACACACAGAGACTCTGAGTGGGCTTGTTTTGTTCTCCTGCTCTTCTCTGGACAGTTTGATAAACAAACATGAGGTCCACAAACTCATAAATCATCTCAAATGAGTGGAGAAGATTAAGGACTTTCATGGAACTGTGTCTCCAAGAAAGCAGAAAAATTGAAGCCAATGGCGACGGTTATTCTCTTGTGGAAATCCTATGTCTTTCATAGGGATGTAGAAAATGAACTCTGTTATGCGTTATTGCTTGTGAAATGAAGGAAATTAATTGAATTATATTCAAGTCATAAGGGTAATTGTTTCTGAGTCAATGACTGTTTCCGACAGTGAGGCAGACAAGCTAAAAGGCACAAACAAGCTCGCAGCTGGAGAGATGTATGCACAAATTCACAGAATCAGGCTAATTGCAAATGGCTATAATCAAATACATACCCTGACAGTATTTTCGATGCATGCTGGGCCCCAACTATCACTTTGTTTTTATCATGCTCATTGTAAGCTGAACTATAAGCCAAATTATCTTACCAGGAGCAAGTATCACAAGCCGACGTCGAGTGCACCTGTGCAAAGTTGACATTTAGGCTTATTAATATAAATACTTATTACACAGCTCCTTTCTGATTGGATTATTACTGGACTCAAAGGTCTGCTCTTTAGCGGACTACTGCTGTGAGGAACAGATCATTGCTCGGGGTGCACTCTGATAACAAACACAGGAGCAGAAGCTCTAAAAAAAACGACAAAAACAGCAGGCTAAAAGCAAGATAGGATATAAGATACAAAAAAAAGTTCTAGGTTACTTCAGAGGAATTGTCAAAATTGAAGAAAAACACTAAACTGAACGCTGAATGGGACCCAACAGGGTTTGGGACTTTGAGAGACGAGGGAGAAAAACTCAGCAGGGTTTGTCTTGACTCTTGCGGTGTCGTTCACACAATCCAGCTTCAGCATCAATCTCATCAAACAGTTGAACGAAGGTAAAACCAGCAGCAAGTTTTTGAATTAAAAATAAGGCACAGGTGTTAATTCTTATTGACAAAGTTCAAACCAGGGAGTCTAAGAGGCTCTTTTTCAGAATTAAAAAAAAAATGTTTATCAATCAAATCGTTTGCATTAAGTCAAAACGTTTTATCAAATATTGATTTCTTACGGCAGTGGCCATGCAATTAGCGAGATATCAATGATTAGTTTCTAATCAGCAAGGAATCAGTGTTCCTTTTCACGATATCACTCACTCAACATTATGTCTAATGCAAAGACTTTGAATGGCAAGTTATTAAAAATGACCATGGGCCAGTGGCAAAGCTCAAGGTTACTGATTCCTTCGGTGTGAGACTGAATACAACCAGTAAAGATGACTCCTGATTTAATAAACAGGATTCACATTTACTGTATCTGGTCAAAGGGCAATCATAAGAATCCAGGTCCCTCCTCTGTACAACACAAAGTCATGAAATGAGAAACTCAATACTCCATAATCCCTCCGCTTAAAGCAATATGAGATCCAAAACCACAGTGTTAAACATACACAGAACATCAGATCAAAGGCCCAGGATTTATAGAAGGCTGTAGTCAAATGTAAGGCTTATCACACTACACCCACCCTCATTGATTTAAGACATATGCTTATCAAGCACATACAGGAACGCTGTTGAATGCATTGACTCCTTCTAACCCTATTTGTGGATTTAGGCTTTTATTTAAACAGAACCTGATATGTTCAGGTTTGTGATCTACTGAATTGAAGCTTATCCATCGCTGCAGACAGTCTGCTTCCCAGTTAACAAGGTGGGAATAGTCAAAGGAAGCACACACAACCAAGAGTGGAAATAAGGAGCTTCAGTGAGATAACAAATGTACCGAGGTGAGTGTATTCTTGACACGGAGTGTATCACCTTTATAAAATAAGGTTTCCCAGATAGCAAATTATTGAAGAAGAATGGAAAATGAGAAACTTGTGTTTGCCCAGAGGTAAGGGAAACTCTCAAGAGCTTTTTTGCAATCATCAAGGTGTTGAAACTGGCCCGAGTGAAACTCTGAATCACCTTTTGAGATGTGATACCTTCAAGTTTCAGTATAGCTGTTGTTTAATCTTAAGCATTCAAATTAATGGTCACACCAATGGAAGTAGTAAATTAAGGACTTGTGTAATTATGTGAAATTTCCGGCTTTCTTTATTGTGCATGACATTTGTGTGTTCGTCCAATCTGCTGACATGTCTGAACAAGTGACGAGGCTCTGGCCACCCAGAGGTGAGATCCAATTGTCCTATCAAGTAACAATGGATCTAGCGCCTGGAATCACATTCATTTTTCAATGTTGTTTTTTTGACAGTCATAAAGAAATAGACAGGAAGCAAGGGAGAAGGAAGTAGCTCAGTTGGGAACTGGAGGGTCACCTGGTTCACGTCCTGATGAAGACCAAAATAAGTTGGTCTGGTTGCTGGAGTGGTGCCAAATCACTTCTCAAGTACTGCCATGGTGCTCTTGAGCAAGGAACCCCAACTGATTTGCTGCACCCCTTGAGTTCCATTAAGCATGTCCACAGGTCCTGTTTATGCATGTGTGTGTATGTCGAGCTTTTGAAGCATGTCTCTCAATAACAAAGAGTAAATCAGAATTACCTTCAGATATTAATAAAGTATTTAGAATAATAAAAAAATCTACTGGAGTGAGAGTTAATGTTTAATTTGTTTGGACAAAAAACTATTTGGGCTTAAGTATTATGTTTATATCAGTTTGATAATTGGATCCCTGCACAATTATCATGTATGTTTGAACTGTGGCTACGTTTCACAGTGAATAAACTGAGACAATTATAAAAAGGTAAAAAATATATATATTGTTTTTGAAAATGTTAAGTCTTGTTTTGTTGCTTGCTTAAACATAATTGGATGCTAATTTAATTGTGTAAGTAATCAATAAGGTTGGATTAAGACAAAAATGCAACTTGACCCTTAATAATGTTGGCAATAAATCACAATTTGGTTTCATAGAAAATAAATGTTGATTTCGTGGTATAAAGTATACGTACATGATGGGTGCAAGTATACACTGTTTTATGATCTTTGTAACCCCTGATAAGATACAATAAATGAGCTATATATATGTATGCAGCACCTCTAACCAGACAGTAACCCATGCTTTGCTTTACATTGCTCTCACCCACACACACACACACACAGACACACACACACACACACACACACACACACACACACACAAATGTTTCTGGAGCTTCCAAGCAAGTTGCTGACCTCCTCTACCTCCTCAGAAACTGCCATCCCACATGCAAGTGTGTCTCTACATGAAAGCAAAGGTGACTGCCATCTTTCAGTATGTCCACCAATGTGAATTCAACATAAAAAAGATGCATCATCTGCCCTTGGCAGCTCATTCTGACGCTTGTGTACACTTGTGCTTCCCCCTTCTGCTGCATGTTTCATAAGGGCACAATAGATGAAAGTGGTTCAAACTCCGACTCCTTTAACTAAATGGAAAGTGCATCATATGTGAGAGCGCCTTTAAAGGGGATCAATAAGCCATAAACTGACTGACCAAAACTACTGTATTGCAGCTTTTGTGCTTTCAGTGCTGAGCAATTCATCAGGTTTCACTTTCAGCTACGATTTTGGCATCCCACAATCATGAAACCAGGATAATCGAGAACAAACGATTGCCGTGTCTGTGCCGTCGTGTTGCGCACTTTTTTTTCTATAGGTTTTGTAAAGTGTGGTGAAATGTCTGTCATTATATTTTGTCCACAAGAGTGCAACACTACAACCTCAAAAAACATAGCTAATTATTTTTTTTTTATGATATATTAATTGTATGTATTTTATGTTGTTTGTTCATTTTGACTTTTTTTGTTTTCACTTATTCCTCATCTTTTCGTGTTAAATTCAATCAATGCATGTGATGCAGATGTTGTAAAATCATTGAGCAATCTTGTTTAATAACCTCATTACAACTAGGATTTCTTGTGATTTATCTACCTTTAGCAACACTTACAAACACAATTTGTTAGGACAGTGATTAAACACAGCTCATCCTCCTCTCACGTGCATGTAAGATTGATGCTACACATCGGGGGGGGGAACAAAACAAAAAAACACAAATAGACAAACATTGTGTCCCCACTCTTTGTTTTGCATTCTTCACTTCAGCATGTATCCTGATTGTCAAAGACAATTAGCACCCTTGGACCGCAAGGCCTGGACCAAGAATGTTAAATAGGCTGAATCATAAATGAATAATGATTAAAACGATTTGCATTTGAATTGTTAAAAAATTCACAAAGAGAATCTACTGCACCTAATGCACACACCTCTCTCTATTGTGTACTGTAGCACATCCCCTGCATGAACATTAACAATGTATATGTCAAGGGGCCACATTAACCACTTTAGCTCGTTCATGCTGATGCGATAGCTACAGAAAAAGGGAACTAGCCTTTTGGGGCTAATGCCATCTTCTTTCCCTTTTGATTAATGGGTTAGTTAATTAAATTGTAACTTGAACTTACCCCCGTGTAATGCTGCTGAAATATCTCTGAGGATGACAAAGCACTTTTACAATAAAGAATCATTATTGGACATTAGTCCATTAAGAATGTATACTGTAATTGTTGGTCTGTCAAGGTGTAAAGATTATGCATATTTAAGTAGGAGCTCATCAATTACGTTTCTGTCTCCATCTCTCGCAGCTATCCGTTCTCCCTTAAAGGGCTCTCAGGCACCTTTGTGTTAGTCTGTGGTATGCAGAGCAGATAGTAAATGCTGCTTGAGGCTGAGTTCAGGGTGAGATAATCCTATGAATGTTGCAGTGGCTGAGAAGAGAACATCCAACTTTAAAAGTAGCAACGAAAAATAAACAAAATGTGACTGAGCTAAATGTGTGTCGAATGTATCTGAAGTCAAGATGAGACAAAATCTAACGCACCAAAAGGTCTGTCAGTGTTAATGTAATAACCATTTCGTTAATTGATAATGCTGAATATCTTTTTTCCTCTATGCCATGATTTAAATACCGAAACATTTGTGGTAAGTGATTCAGTTCTTTTTACCTCATGAATGCTGTGAGCAAAGAGGAACTTTTTTTCTTTCTTTCTTTCTTTGCAACACATTATAAAAAGAGGCGAGAAGTGCTGCTGCGGCATGCTGTTTTGTGTTGGAAGCGCTTCCTCCTGGTGAGTCTCCATTTAACTTCTGATTTGAATACATTGCTGGAGCTCTGAAGTTAAAAACAGAACCAGTGTGCTTACCATGCTAACCACTTGACAGGGGGAGACAATAAACACAAGCTTAAAGTGTGAGGAGAATGTCAACTCTGCAACATGAGAGGCACATTCCTGTGATTATAACGGAAATATTCACAAACATCTTTCAGTGTGCGCTACAGTGACCGCAGCTGCAGTGGATGCTTATTGTTGGAGCTGAAGCGGAAACTGGACAATTGTCTTTCTGTAGGAGGCCCTGGAGCTCAATCTGTGCAACCGCGGAAATATCAATGTGCTGGGCAAAGAAAGGCTGAGATGCTAACTCTCTACAGCTGTGCCAGAAACATCCCAACAACTGGAATCAGAGCTTTGGACCGAGCACAGAGTACCCATTTATCAATTATACACATTTATAGACATTTTCCTTTGTCTTTTATGAGCAAATTTCAATATTGTGTTTGCTATATCTCTCAGTAAGTTGAGATACTGAGCTCAATAGGGAGTAACAGAGTGAGAAGTAGAAAAGGACAATTGGGATCTCCTAACACTGTTTCTTTTGGGAATGACGGTTTCATTCCAAAATACAAAATATATCTCAAATGTCTTTACCTGCAAACCAAAGGCGCTTTTATTTAGCGCTTTGTTGGCGCTCCAAAAAGACCAACATCCAAAAGATGACTCAGATGTGAGCGAGTGCACAAAAACTGTTGAGAAATAAATCTGCATATATAAAAAAGGAAATTTAAGAATATATCATGCAGACATCTTCAACTGTATAATTTAACCTCTACAGCCGCAGTGTGTCACTCAGTGCATATATACATACATAGGTAACATTGTTTCCTTTTAAGTTCACAACATAGACTCGGCTCCGATCCAAATGACAGCTATGACAGTCTTACACATACTGTTACATCTATGCAGACCTAAAAGAAAAAATAACCCTTTGATGGTAGACAGATTTATAATGAAATAACCACAAGATTAACAAAACGCATAAAATGCGACAACATGCTAACAGGCTTTGCTGTATGGTGGTGCAGCGGTTATCGCTGTTCCCAGCGAGAGGGTTCCTGGTTCAAATCCCCCGTCAGACAGGGAGTCTCTGTGTGGAGTTTGCATGTTCTCCCTGTGCCTGCATAGATTCTCTCTGAGTCCTATTTCATCCCCTCACAGTCCAAATACATGCTTGTTAGGTTCATTGGACTTGCCCGTAGGTGTGAGTGTGGCAGGTTGTCTGTCTCCATATGTCCGCAGTGTGATTGACTGGCGACCGGTCGAGGGTGTACCCCGCGGTAAAGGTAATGAATGAATAATGGAATGGACATATACTTACAGTATTGCTGCATAACCCACAAAGCCAATTGATCCAAAACAAGTCTAGTCTCAGGTGCAAAGGCGTTTTTACATCCAATTAAAGTATGTGTGTGATGACCGATTCTGTTGTTAAAAAAAATGTCAGAATCACTTCTGGCATATAGTAGTATTTTAGATTAAGCACACACAATGAATGTTATGTCAGCTTTCCACGGCGAGGGTTAGGTGAATTGACCCTATTGTTGTGTTTCTTGTTAATTCTTTGTGAGCAGTTTACAATAATAATCCCACCAGAGGAACACACAGATGCATATAAAAGTGTTTGTCTGTGTTTTTCTTTTAATGATACAATGATTCAAAAAAAAAAAAACAAGCAGGACATCTGTTTGGCTCTGTGATATCAACCCTGTTACAGCAGTGTGCAGACGGTTGGCCGGAGACAGTATAATCACTTTAATAGTATAAGAGGGCTGCCAGTTATTCTGACCTCCAGACAGCCGAGCCCACAATAATTCTTGTGGCAAATAATTAGTTTTATCACACAATGACATGGGTCAGCCGCGAGGGCTTGATTAGAACAAGAGAACAATATAAGAAAATGTGCGGTTCAGTGGAGCTCTCAGAGGGGGATTGCTTCTTCATATCTTGTCAAATTCCAGATGACATTTCATATGACTGCAAACCAGAAACAATCCTTCCCCGTATGAGCTGCGGCAGCCTCTGAGAGTCATTATGTTGAGAGTTGAAATTCCACACTGCGATGCTTTAGTCCTCACTTTGAGTGCTGTGTTTGTACTGACACTCAGCAGAAAGCAAGAGCAGACAGGAATCAGATTGTCAAATCAATGCTGTGTGCAGGGTTTACTTTAGTGAAATATGCAAATTAGAAAGAAATATGTACAATGTATATATATATATATATATATATATATATAGAAAGAAAGAAAAGCTGCCTTACTTGCATCTAACCTCTAACTGATTGACAGTATGCATTTCAGGTTGTATTAATTTTCACACTTTCCATTAGCCGTTGTGAGCTGTTCCCTTAATGGTACAACATATTGTGCCTGCCCAAAGGAAATGGTGTGGCAAACATGCACATTTAGCTTTTTTTTCCCGCCACTCCAATCTGTATGGTATTGACCATATGTTGAATAATATAGCCTACTATTTGTTATTCCAATTACATTCAGTGCACGGTATTTTTTATTCCTGCCTGATGGATTTGCACTCCTCTAATGCTCGCAGTGTACTGCTGCTTAACAGACTCAGAATTTGCATCATAATGATTTAGAACGCCAATGCATTTTTAATGCTCATAAACAAGAGTGTGTTCTGTGGATGCTTTTTTTTTTTTCTTCTTCTTCTTCTTCCTCTTCCCTCTCACAGAATATGTTTTCACCGCCATTTAACTGTGTGTATTGGTCATGATGTTTGCAGCGACTCCTTGGAATAAAATTGCTCTTGGTTGAGAATAATAATGACAAAAAAAAAAAAAAAACGTCTTAGCCGAAACACAAAGAAAGACATTTAACAGGGATTTGGAGAGAGCCGCAGTGTGAAAAAAAAATAAAGAAAATACTTTGGTCATAGCAGTGGAGTAACGAGCATGTAAGCTTACTTTAAAGAGAAACTTATAATTAAATAGTTTCTGTTATCAGGGTTTGTTCGAGCTGCTTCTTTGATACTGATCAACTTCTAACCAAACTTGAGGGAATTATGCATGTCACGGCTTGGTTTTGGCATTTGAAGATCAAACTGATTAGCTCTAGAGAGGCACTACAGTATGTATCCACCCGTCCTAGCAGCAACTCAAACACTACTGACTGAATTTCCCTTAAACTGAGAGAAATCATGCATTTCAAATCCACATTTGAGCATTTTTACAATGTGGACAAATTGCCCATAAGGAATTTGATGTCTGCAGTTATTATCCATATATCAATAACATGCCACTGGAGTGTTTCTTTTTTTTTTTTTTTTTCAAGATGACACAAGCAAAGACATGGCATGCATGATGCATTCATTTCTGCGATCAAATTGCGTGCTTTTTCCTACATTATTAATCAGAACAGAATTTGATGTCGGGGGCGCTGAAGAGAAAATCAGCAAAGACTCACAAACCAAGCTGCAAGACTATATTGGAGCAAACATACACAACCTGATACGTACAACCAATATTTCTGCCTGTCTATCTGTCAGTCTGTCTGTGGAAAGACGGCAAGCTGTGCTGCAGCTCAATACAAATACATCAATAAGTCAGGGATGAGTAAATTGATTAACATCTCCGCATGAAGATGACCATCAATACTCGATATACTTTTTTCTTTTTCTTTTTTGCATTTCTCTGCTTGTTATTGATTAAAAATACACCTGCAGAGCGCAACACGAGTATGTAATACCCAAACAAAAGTTAAGTCAGACGACACACCCACAGACAATACATACCAGGTAGACAAGTCTCTTAAGGTATTAGGGTGGCCCCTAAGCCTTTATCTTATCAAGTTTCAGTCCAATACACAGGGGCGGGGACAAAAGGAAGCCAAGCAATTAATTGTCTTCTCTGCTTGGCATCTCATTTCAACACCCCAGAAGGTCTATTACAGGAGCAAGGCAGTCATTAAACCTCAACAATAATCACTGCTGAGCTATGCCTTCATACTTCGCACTACTTCAGTGTTTCCTGCTTTAATGCCAGCCGGCTATGACAATCTAACTGGAAAGCAATACAATTTTCAAAACATACGAGGCAATTCACACTATTCAAATGCCATGTTAGGCGCATCAGTGACATGAAACGGTAGCAAGCAAGTAATTATTGTGTGCTTGAATCAGTCCATTTATTTAATGTACTAAATAATCAACCGCAATTGCTCGACAACAGAAAATAACAGGACTGCTCGAGAGCCAGCCCCCCCACCCCCAAAAAAAAAAAAAAAAAATACTTGTAAGGAAACAGAGCAAAGCGAGAAAGTAGAAGAAGGCAATATAGTGAAGGCAGAGAAGAGAAAGAGTATCAAACAGAGAACAAAAGTAGAGAGAAAAAAAGTAAGAAAGGGGAAACTGAGGCTGTAAAAGAGCTTGGTAGGTGAAAATGAAGAAGTGGGGTTGGGTAAGAAAACGCTGGGGGAACAGAGGAGAAAGTGAGGAAGAGAAAAGGAGTTTGTGCGGAATAAAACTGGCAGTTGGGGAAAGAGGAGACGGTTCATTTGTCACTGTCAGATCAGTTTGTTTCTCCTTCATAACTGCAAGGACGAGATCTGGCCCACAACCCGGCCCCCCAATCCTCCCCGTTCTTTAAGCCAACCACCCATCACCATCTATCCTCCAACCTCTGCCAGCACCTGCCCTCACTCCAATCGCTGGAGATGAGGACGCAACCCCATGCTACGATGCACGCAGCACGCACACAATTCTGTCTGCCTGCGTGGACATGCTCACTGAGCCTAATCCAATGTATAAGGCAGTAACAACTTATTGCCTGGAGTAAAATCATCTTTCCAAAGGCATAACTGAATGATATTAGCATTGCTCTTGGAAGCTAAATTAATATGTAATGAGGCTTGCATGCTATTGTAGTCTTTTGCAAAACTCACATTCTTAATAGAAGATGAATGTTAGATTTAAACAGAATATCTAACAAATGCAGAACAGCTGCTTGTAGCTCAGTTTGACCATGGCCTCTCTCTTTTTTTCTCTGCATGCACCCCCCGCGATGAAGCGCGGGCAACATGCTGATGTCGCACTCCTGGATGCATCACAAGCAAAATTTCCACAACTTTTATAGGCTGAGTGTCTACCCCAACCTGGGCCCTGTAATGAGTACTGTAATGCTGCTTTCTCAGTCAAATAAATAAAGAAATAAATCGCTCAGCTGGAGGTTAAGCAAAACTGTCTTTGGCTCAGGAAGCAGGATGTAGTTGGCAATCATAAAGCATGTTCAGTCCCTGGTGGTTAATGTCTATGCACCCTCCACTTGGTGTAATTAACCTGAATTGTCTGCGGTTTGTAGGTAAGTCTGCAATTACCGCACATAGCAGCATGTTTCTGCTGCTCAAGCAGTAATCTGACAAGCAATTCAGATTCCAAACGATAAGAATGCTGTGCACTTTTCCGCGAGTAAACGCATTTATTTGTTTAACTCTGTATTGTCTTTAACTGTGAAACGTATCCTGCCTGTCTCCTTACGACAGCTTAGCAATTAGTTTCCTTACTTTCTCGCTGGGTATTATCTTCTCTCTCTTTGCTTTATTTGCTGTTTTGATTTCTTTTCATCATTCATCCTCAAAGTCACATTCAGACCTACAGCATGATGGATGACATTTATCTCTATTTATTTTGGATTGCATATCCAAAAGTCTGTTCAAATAACTGCTGCTGTATGCAGCAATTCCTAAGATGATGTCGAATGTTGAATATTCAAAGCTAAATGAAACTTTTTTTTTAAATACTTGCTCAGTTATTAATGGTGATTTGATTGCAATACATTTGTCATCATACTTCCTTTGTCTCCAATATGTGGCAGTGTGATGTCCATGGACAATAGGTAGCCACATGTGGGAGTTTATGAAACGTGCATCCTGTATAATGGACAGCAGGGGGTAATTGCACTAATTTAAAGAAAACACAGATTGTGTGAATTCAGATGGATAAATGACTCGACATCTGAATCGATTCCTTATCTCATTAAACACTTCACTTGTGAGCTCATCCCAATTACACGTTTCAAATCTTTTTCAAAACAGCATTATGTTCATTTTGTAAATGATGGTTCCACACTGATAACATTCAAGAGACTCAAATATGTGCTTTAGATGTTGTGTGACTGAGGGCATAGTGCTCCACTGTATAGTAAATATCATTAACCCTTTTTAACTGTCCCGTTATTGATCAAATACCTTTGATAACAAGTCAGGACTGTTTAATTCACTAATGAGACTGTTTGGTGCTTGTGAGCCAAATCACCTGTGGATCTTTGGTCATTACTCTCACTGAAGGTTGCCCCCTGGCCTGGATACCATGAAAGAGACTCACAATGTGTAACTATGACAATCTCCAAATAAAGGCAAACAATAAAGTCACTGTTCAAAAGTTGCGTTCACAGCCAATGGGTGACACCACAGCCGCTGCACCAGATTCAATAATACAGTATTTATGAGTCTTTGGCTGTGTCAAAAATCCCTCACACTTCACTTCCTTTTACTTACAAGTGCCTGTGTGATCCTCATCTTGATAGCTAGCCAACAAGCAACATTTAACAAAGATTTAACTGTTACAAACTGTTTTTGCAATCCCACATGCTGCTGTTGCAGGAAAAAAAGAATAGTTTCATATAGCTTTCCATAGCAAACTGCCGCTCCATCAACAACTTTCTTCATGTGTTAAATACACACACATCATGCAAACAAGGCTCCCTGTATGGAGTTTAGAGCTGTCTCTCCTGCTTCCAATCAAGTGCTAAGCTAGCATAACACCTCATAGAGGTTCCTCAGCAGTGGACGCACAGAGGTGACACTAATCTTTCTTCTAATTCTCGAGAAAACACCAAATAAAACAACATGCGAAAATACCTCCTTGTCCCCTAAAGGCTTTTTACAGGTGACAAGCTGCAAGCTGTTAGCATGCTCACTGAGGCTGCTCTGGTAGAATTTACAAGTTGAAAAATGATCATTTACTTAAGGAGCTACCCCCAATTGTATCTAAATGTAAAATGAATAGAGTGTAATTGCCTAATAGCTGTCATGAGTGTTTGAAGTGTCATAACCTTCTCCAGTTAAATGAAATATTCACGTAATCATAATTGTCTTACAGTGACTTGAATGGTAATGAAGCTCTTGGTTGCTTCACTAATAATGTAAAACCAATTTTAGGAGACATTTTTGATGTAACCTTGTTGATTCATGTTGCAAATGTTGAGCACATCAAAATTAATGAGATTGTTGCTTCTTGACAGTTTCCTTTTCTTCCTGTGTCTCTTTTCCCCCCGTTCAGTTAAAAGAGCTGAGCTGAGGTCTTTAATCAGTGATATACGAGACCTAGCCTCCTTCATTTAGCTTTTCACCAACTTATCATGCTTTTTAAATCTTAGGGACATTACTTAATCGCTCCTCTCTGTGGATTAGATGGTGGTATAAAGTCTTATAATGGGTTTAATCGCACTGAAACTTTTGGCAATAAAGTCTACATTATAAATATGTATGTACAACACGTAAAAAAAAATGACCATAAAGATGACCTTAACTTTGAATACACTGAAACTGCATGAATGAATCTAGAGCCGTAGCCATGCAGTGGAAAACTAAATAAATAGTTTCACATGTGCCATGTACAATAGCTACTTCTGCAGTCAAACTATGTAATTATATGCTGTTAATCCATCATCAGCTCCAGGCTGTGGGGAAAATTAATAAATGAGCTCTCCACCACCTGCTGTTAAGATAAAAAAAATAAGAATATTGGAAGCATCAACGATGTGGAATTTATCATAACCTCACAACAGTTAGTCAAACAAGATGTGTCCCAAAGCTAATTAAAAACAATTAATTAGGAAAATCCAACACAATTTGTGGCAAAATGTTGATGTGGTTGGACGGTGTAGGTGTTAGTCTTTGTTTAAAAACTGTATACATACATTTGTAGCAGCTCACGTTTTTTTCTCATCGTGAAATTCTTCCAAAAGACCAAGCGGTTGATGGAATGTAAGAGCCGATAGTGCAGCTTCTTTTTTTTTTTAACCCCACAATAATGCATCAGAAATAGCAATTGATGGCCAAATCATGGATTCACCTTTGACTTCCTCTCGGATTTACAACTCCAAACTCACTGAAAAATATCTTACCCCTGCTAGATTTGGGTCACACTCATCAAACGACATAATGTGAGCTATGATCACGCGAGAAGCAGAGTGCTGAAACCTCTCAGTTGTATCCAATTGTCCTGATCGAAGGAGGTTGAAAGAGCTGCCCTTTGCTGTGGAACGAGTTCAGGCACTTACAAAAGGCTGGGGTGGGGGGGGGGATCTGTTTCTGCTCAATAATGCTTATAGCTTATTCATATTCATTGTGATCGTTTTCATTATGTTCTGGTTTTCTAACTAGACAAATTATGGCATAAGAGTAGAGTTAAAACAGCTGGAACAAAAAAAAAAAAATCAGTGCATTTTGAGATGATAAAGACTTTCTGAAAAATGACTAGCAATTACATCGTTGACGTTATCTTAAAATTATGCATCAAAGATTTTTCACGAATGAGCCCATTTTCATACCAATATGTGCCTTGTAGTGTTGGATACATAATTGGAGGAAAACATGGTCTTTCAAGACAGATCAAATAAGTTTGACACCATCTGTAACTGTGCACCTTTGTGGCTGACTGGCCTTAAAGGTGTCTCTGGGCCAGAGCACTTCCCTAATGGACCTTAATGGATTTTATGGTGCACTGCAGGCTTCTAATGGGGTAGTATGTCTGATGGGGATGCTGCTTTCAGGTCCTCCTGGGCCCTGTCCTGGTTCCTAATGTGACCTGAAGAGAAGAATACATTATGTATCCTTGTTTCTCTAAGTCAAAGGTTAACACCCAGAGATAGAGAAAGTGGAGATTTTTTGGGGGTGAGAACAGAAAAAAGGGAGGATATGTGGACGTGTTAGGGCAAAAGACATGAGGGGGGAAAAAAAGGAGCCAAGGAGTAAAAGCAGCAGGAGAGAAAAAAAAAATACCATGGCATATTATTGAGGGACACTTTGGTGCTAAGCTGCTTATTGATAAAAGCACTAATCTGCCTGGCAGAAGGTAAGGAGGCTGGGATATGTGGTGATATAATATCTCGGCTAAAGGCAATGCCATCAGGGAGCTGAGCCTCCACACAGCTTTACCTAAAGGAATTACTCATTTTATTTTTATTTTTACTTTTTTTAGCATAAAAGACCAAATTTGACCGAATGCCACCCGCAGACGGCAAACGAGGCGACGGAGAAACGAGAGCAGATCATCGGGAACCCCTGGCTTTTTCATCATGCGTTTCATCAGACTTGATCGATAGAGAGAGACCATCACTTTTTAATATGTGTATAGATCACCAGCATCACTTTAATTATTTCCCCTCTACATCAAAGAGCCAGTCAGCACTGCTGGGCATTTTGATGACATCAAGAGGGCTCATGGTTGGCAGCCGCAGCTAGCTGCACAGAAAGTTCAACTACGGTTGCCATTTATCAGGGAAACTCTTTCGTCACAGGCTGTTCACCACTTAAATCAATACATTATTACATTATAAAAAATGTTTTATGCATATTGAGTACATTAAATCTGACATGACGCATGATACAGTATTAATCAAAAGTGCCATTAACTGTAAAAAATATTGGTTTGGAGGTGTTGGGGCAAATTTAATCTACCGCAGTAGGCTTACATCCTTATTAGAAGCCGTCTTCGAGCTCATATAAAGAATATTATGTTATATAGAAAATCCTGCAGACTTTACATTAAATTTGGTTAAGGGTTGCTTCCAATTCTCTCTCAATAAATACCTCAATATTTTTGGCCAGGGCTCTAACAGATCTCCTCTTCAATATTTTACTTCTACTCAATATTTTAAAAGCATAGAGCAATACATTATAATACGTCTCATATCAAATCGATTTTTTTTATGCTCGAAAGACCTCATAGTTCTGAACAAACACAGCACTGATTGGGTAGTCTGAGCGAAAACAGAGTTTAAAAGTCAATGTGTTTTAGCCGTTTCGCCTGTGTCATTATAATCAATACCAATCAACGTTTCCAATCATTTGCTACTCGTCTCCTTCGCAGGTTGCAGCAACAGGTTGTGGGAGTTAATCAGGCCCGCTTAATTAATGCTATATCGTTGATTAATTTAGTAGCTACCTCTTCAAACTGGCTCCTCAACAAGTAACAGGCGATGACGGGTCTAGACTGGATTTCTTTTTTTTTAAAGCTGAAGTTATTTATAATCTTAGTTACCTGCAAAAGATGAAAGCAAAACTTAATGAGATTCGATTTGGAATTCAAAAGGATTTGGATGGGATAAGTGGATTTGACGCTTTTGCTACTGCAGAGAGAAATATGAAGGACGTTACAGATTTAAGCCTTATTTGAGCAGGTAACAGGGCAAGAAAAAAGACTACATGTGGCAATTGACAAAATACTTGTCCTACTGACATGTTTACTACCCCCTCCCTCCATACTGTTTTTGCTCATTATCTATACCTGTCAGTCTGTTAACATTAAGGATGGGCCAACTGATCTCAAAGGGCCAACTCTAATCATTCAATGTGAGAGTGAGGAGCAAATGAAATCAATCCCGATGTCCCGGTTCAAAGAACGGTTCTCTCATTAGAGCTACCCAGCTAATTGAAGTCATTTGCCTCCCTGCTGTCTCTGTTGCCCTCAACATGTTGATCATCCCTCTAGTTAAAGGGCTTTTTCACTCTCAATCGATACCTCCTCTGTTGCCAGAAAAGGGGGGGGGGGGGGGGGGGCTGGTCTATAAATATTATCTGCTAACCAAAGCATATCATTTCTCAACTCCAACATTTGTTTGCTTGTGATGAAATCCAAAGGTTTCCAATCCGTGCCACTTTGGTAACTGCAGTTAAAATTGATTAGATTTTGTTAATAAAACTAGAAAAGTGAAGAACTCTGCCAGGTGTGTCTCGAGGCAATTGGAGATGAGCACCCTGCCTAACTTCCTCTCCCCTCCTGAAGACAAGAAGAGTTTAATCTCACTTAATTTTCCCTCCCAGCTTGTTTACAGTCAAGATGGCATGGAAGATTAAAACAATTGGATTGTTTCTAGCTGAAATAGATCATAAACACAGACTGACATTAAAATTAAGATGGCTTCAGGGTCCAATAGAATTTAGGGTTGCCACCTTTAATGTGTACGTTAAGGGACACTTTGGAAATGGACCAACGCACCGCGGACACAACTGAAATGAGGCTTCTGGAGGTCCACTCCCATAGGACATGCGAGTGTCAGGAACATTATTCTTTCTATTCTGGTGATTTTCAACATGAACATACAAGAAATAAAGAGTGAGGCATATTAAAGCACTATAGTCTAAAAACCTCTCATACAGTACATGGTAGTCAAGCAATTGGCAGATGGATGTCAACCAATGAGTAACAGTTAGTATTATCTTACAGTGTAAAATAATACAGAACTAATCTAATTTTAAAGGAAGCATGGGGTACAGCCTTTTGAGATTCATTTTTACCAAGAGGTTAAGTTAAAAAAAAAAAAAAATCTTTATCACAAGCACTCAGACGGGGTGTTTCTTCTACCAGCATCATCAGAGAACTATCAACACGTGCGTCAGGAACACTGGCATGTTCAAAAACACATGAAGACTGTAAAAAATAATAATAATAATAATAATGTCAATCTATGTACATTATAAAAGCAACTCACAGGACTTATCTCTTTGTTAAACAGTGTGGGATTCCACTGATGGTCCCTTGGCCTTATGTGGATCAGATACACTGGAAAATGATTCAACACCTTGTTTTTTTTTTTTTTCTGGGGCTAATGATGTAGCTAAAGTTAACAAGTAAATGATCTTGCTTTGTTTAACGTTTGTTGAGAGCAGCAAATGAGTATTGACTGAGGAGGTAAACAAAGTCAGTATCAAAGTCAATAAAGTGGGGTGTTTTAAAAAGTTACGAGTCATGGCAGGAAGCTCACCGTACGTTTAAGCATAAATATGGACTTCAAAAAAATAAGAGTGAGTGAGAGCCAGATAGCCTCGTGGTTATGTTGGCTACCCACGGTGCAAGGGGCTACAGTCCTTGTTGCTGAGGCGTGGGTTTGGATCCAGCCTGGCCCCTTTACCACACATCATCCCATCTTTCCTCGCAATATCTTGTCGCTCTTCAGTTGTCCTTTAACTAATAAAGGCTAAAACAGCTAAATAAACAGCTACATAGATATATATATAATTTGGTGAGTCGTCCTGTTTTATGCAACAATGCCTGGAAGACAGGAAGACAGAAATACACAGACAATTATTCACTAACAGCACAAATTGCAGGATCCCTTGCAGCCTAACACCTGATAAAGGTATTAACTGAGACAAGACATTCTGTACTATAGAAGAATATATTATATTGTGCTCCAGGATATTGTACTGTACATTACATTATAAAATATATTAAAGACAAGACTTCCTTGAATTTCTTGGGTGGATTAAGTTAACACAGACTTAGACTGTTGGGAATACTGAAAGTACTAGTCTGCTGCTACTAATGTTAATTGGTGTCTGGAAATTCTACAGCACATAATCCATGGATTCAGACTCCGAACTGAGTCAAATTTTAATCTTCTCTCCTCAACTACCTGGATCCCGCAAATAAGTCTGTCACTTAAATTGGTCTGCTGGCGTTGAACCAGAAATTTGCATGGTAATGAGCATCTCATACATCAAAAAAGGATTTGACTTTGTATCAAAAAAAAAAAACGGAACTACCTGGTTTCAACAGTCGATTGGCCTCCAAATAATCAGGCCTGATATTTAGGCACTCCAGTCTTTAAGTCGACTTGAAACAAGACAACATCAGAGGGCTACACTCCGGTTGCCAAGAAATTGCAAATGTGCTGAGTATAGCAGGCAGTCTGTGAAGCTAGCGTTTCTGCACAAGCCTTAAATATTGAGCTATGCCATCTTTTATACTGTGCAGAGCCAGATCACACAGCTGACATCCGTCTCTGTATACTGTAACACAAGGTAACACACACACACACCCTCTCTCCACCCTGGCAAGATACTTCAAAGGACGTCTGGGGATGTTATGTGAATATTTTTGGCCCCAATCTCCACCATCCGAGCTCCCCTTTTTTAATATCTAGGAGCAGACGCACAAACCAAAGACGGTACGAAGGGGGTGGAGTTCGAGGATACGAGGCACTCGCCCCACTAGTCATGTGCACCCATATTACTAGATCAGTAAAAATAAAATTATATTAAAGTCAAATCAGTTTGTTTTTGTTGTATTATTTTATTAGTTTATATTTGGTAATTGTCATTGACAGTTGTCCCCTCTTAGCTGTTGTAGTACTCTGGTGTGTGTATGTTAAGTACTGAAGAGTCAGGAAAAGACATAATTTGATGTTTTACGCACACACAGTCAGGCTTTGACAATCCAGAACACCTTTCCTCTCTTAATCATTAATTTGAGACGACAGTTTCTTTTTCCAAATGTACTGGTGTGTTTGCAAAAATAAAACATCTAGCTTTTGGATGATCTTAGTTCACAGTGCTGTGCCAGGTGTTATTATGCTGGCGAGCTTTTTCTGTCAAAGAGCTGAATGTCTAATAAGACACCTGCTTGTCTGTAATGAAGTTGCACAAGTCCGAGCTCTGTCAGCTGTTTCGACGCGTACGAAGAACGCACAAAGAGGAGGTGCTCTAGGAACTTTCTCCATTATCCATACCACTTTTCCCATTGGGGAAAAGTGGTATGGATAATGGATGAATGGAGAAAGTATTTGAAATGTGTCTTAAGTTAAACTAAGATGGATACGGTAATTAGTTGTTTTCCAGGTATTTCATGTCTTGTCCTATTCAAATTGAAATTGGTTTACATGATATGAGGTAACGCTTAATGATGCATATGAAATAATCAATAATTACCCTCCAGTGCATATTAATTAAAGTAACAGGCCTTTCTTAAAACTTACATAATGGAAGCATTTCGACATAAGTGTTCAAATGTGAGGATGAAAGGACAGACTTAAAAACCAAAACAAAAAAAAACTTACGTAAGGTACATCTACCTGACATTTCTACTAAGCTACAGTATCAAAGTACTTGTACTGCTACTTTCCACCTCTGCAGCTATCTAGCCACCGAGCTGCATGCCAACCACTCTTTTTGTCCTCATTATTCAGCAACCTGCAAGACTCACAATCTATAACAAGAAAGAGTTGAATCCGAAATGTTAGCAAAACTGTGCTGCATGGTGACAGGAAAGTTTCTTTTGAAACTGTGGAGTTAGTGTTCGAGACTGTAGGTAGTTTAGGAAGACTTGAGATAGCTGACTTAAAGGCATTCATCATTCTGAAAGCTTTCCTTGCATGTGGCCATTTTTTTATGCTGCAGAATATTCACTTGGTGTCTGATATTGTTGTAAGGAGAGCTTGCAGTCTGTCCAGTATTTTCACATACAGTCGAGTGGCAGCGTTATTTGGCATGATGAATTACACCAATATAAAATGTTTTTACGTATTGTAACTTTTCAAATGATTTATGTATGTATCTTCTATTCTCTTCTAATGTATGTATCTTCTATTCAACTTTTTTTTTCAGTCCAGTGAGTGAAGAATATTTTATTATGCTTTAACTTAATTATTGCCCCAAGGGGACGTTGCCACTTAAGGCTCTGTGTTCAGCCAACCTAAACAAAATGAAATTAGAAGCACACAATATTTAAAGGCAATGCTTCTGCATAAAATAATGGAAATGCTCTGGAGTCTTGGGCTTCATGTTCTAATGGGGAGGACAGCATGTCTGGATGGGAGTAAATCAAACAGTAACAACCAAGGAGACAACAACACTGTGAAAAACATTTGTAACTGACACTAAAAACAACTCTATTATTGCTTTGACAATCTATGTTAACCTTTTGTTTTCAATTTCTCCGAGGTTATACTTTGTCAAACTCCTGCAATGACTTGTTACAGAGTCCTTTAGCAGAAACTGAATACACAAGTTGTATCTTGTTCTAAATTCTGTCTGCAATGTTAGCTCAACTACACACATGGCAATCTACACTGTGCCTTCACCTCATCTCCCGCTCTTTTCTCTCTTCCAGGATCAAATTCAGACACAGGCTAAAACTGTCTCTCTCATGTCTCAGTGTATTCTGGCATCCCCCCCATCCTGTCACTCGTCCCCAGCACACAGTTTCCCTCCAGTGTAGACTGACTGACCCTATCACCTGTCCACCGAGCTGTTCATCGTCTGCAATTAGAACGAATATTTGTAGATGGGCCACTGAGCGCCTGGTTATGTTACCTTTCAGTTCAGCCACTTTCTCTTCTTAATTGTTTGTCGTACAGTATCTGTATGCCTGACTAGTAGCTGTTGATTTACTGCCTATCTGACAATTCTGCTGTAAAGGGATGGAAACTTAGTCTCTGCACTAGGGTCCATCTCTGTGTGTCTGTTACCTAAATTTGCCAGTATAATTAACCCCAACAGTGCACCAAGTAGACCGAGTATTTACTTTGGAAGACTGTTTAAAAAAAATAGATATATGTAGCGCCCTAGCAGGTAAAGGCAAGTTGTCTACATTTGAGTTCTGCTGATTGTGTTAATTCCCTACATTCTATCAATAAAATTGAGCTAAACTATGTGTCTAGCAGACCCACAATTTGTCATGGAAGCAGGGGGAAAAGGCATAAATAAGAAGCACCCTTACAAGCAAGTCCACTGTGTGATTACTTTTTTTTTTTTTTACCCTTGTCTTGTATGTTTTCACCAAAAGTTCACGATTCCCAATTAAAATGTAGTGAAACCTACTATAGTTCTTCCCCCTGAGAATCTGCTCCTGTCATCTTCAGGAATATGTTTGATCCAGCCATGCCTTGGCTCCATCAAGTCTCGATCAAAGTACCATACATTCATTACTGGCTTCTGCTCTTAAAACAGCCCCCTCACTGTTTGTTCCTGTGTCAGAAGCGTTGCCTTATCGAAGCCAAAAATAAAAAATGAAAAAACTTAGTTCAGTGTTTTTCAATGTGTTTAAATGTTGCTAGAAACACACACACAATATATATATATATATATATATATATATATATATATATATATATATATATATATATATATATATATATATACACCTCTCTGAGGTAAGAGGGTTTAATTCTAACTTGTAATGTAATGTAGGTCACTTTTCTTTGCAGGTTTGGACATCCAAAAGGTAAGCATATAATCTGGGCCAACATTTTGTAAATAGTGTTTTCAAGATGTGAAATAGCAGCAGTATCGGTGTCTAAATAACATACAGGAGTTTTTCTATACACCACAGTGTACAGAGCAATGTATTGAATCATCTTTTTTGTTGTAAAGAAGTAAGTAAAACATGCAGCACAGCGAGGGTGAATTTATCCAGCCCTTACAATGCTTTTTACCTCATTTTCCTTCCAGCTTTCCTTTTCTCGGTAATCAGCCTGGGCAAATATGTGGTGCACAAAGAGCTGAGAATGTGTGGGTGTCTGTGGGTGTGTGCATGTCTGTATACTGTGCCGGTTTGAATAATACTGGAAGGCAGATTGGAAACTAAGATAGGAAAAAAAAAAACAAGTCAGCTGCGTTCCTTACTCTCTATTCACTGACATGCAGATGGCATATTTTCAATGATTTCCTACTTTCACTGGTCTTGAGGAGCGGTAAGCGAGAAGGATGTGTCACGGTATTGTAGAACAATGGAAAAATGTTGCCTCCGGCCTCGTCTGTAATACACCTCTGCTGAGCTCAAACAGCAGCATTGGGCTAAATTGGGCTAATCCAAGCTCAAAGGGATGCCTAAAGTTCACAAAGTGTGGGCCCTGCTTAACAAAGAAGCAGGTTAATTAAGACTTGCAGTGACTCACTCTACTCCCTTCCCTGCTTTAGCAAGCCACTTGAGTTGCTGTAGGAAACTGCAGAGAGAAATGGAGATTAACAAGTAGCCCACAAGGGGACAACACTCATACATGGTAAATAAAGCCTTTTAATAATGTGCATGTATAAAAAGCTTGAATTTACAGCCTTTCAAGCAGTAGTGATTGCTGTGAAACACTGAATTCTCAGTATAACTCACAGCGTATTGTTGAAATGTTGGTTTCTCATTAAGTGAGGTGTGAAAAAGGGTGCAGGCTCTTGGACCCAAAAGGGCCAATTATCAGCTCTTATGGCTAATGTGAGTCACTGGTTTCTCCAGCAACCATCATGCAATATCACACATTCAAAGGTGATGAGGGGGTGACTTAAAACTACAAAGACGGCTCTGAAAAAGGTGCATAAAGCTCCAGCGTTCTGGGTTTGAATGTCTTTATGACCAAGTTTTTGTTATTTGCAGATACAAATGTAAAGGACACAGACTTGTGAGAATATACATCTTTCGTGAGAACTCTAAACTTGAGTTAACCTGACACCATGGGAATCTTAGCTAAATAAATTACTCACAGCTTCAAACATGCCTTTCTAAAACAATTCTCAACTTCAAAATTAGATTTTATACATCAGAAAATGGTTGCATCAGTGTGTACCAATGTAACGTTCATTTGAATATATTGTGTTATCAAGATAATAAATGATAATGAGGACAACTGTAATTTTCTTTTTCTTTGAATCGTCTACATTGCAAATAACATTTTGCAAATGATGAATTAACAGAGCAATGTTGAAATTTCAATTACTATTTCTCATAAGATATCCATTCTTTCCTGTAGGTAAATGCCTGCCAAAGCTCCATAACTAAACTGTGACATACACATGAGAGAGGTGTAACATGCCAGGACCCCGAGGAAAATTCCCAAAGTCCCCTCTTTCATTAAAATATTACTCAAACAGGTGCGAGCAGCAATTTCCAGGACCTCTGTTTGGCACAGAGAAGCTGAAGCACCCTGTCACGCACAGACAACATTCTGTTTGTTTAAAGTTGTGTAGTTACATGTTGGGCTTCTTTAGTGGTGCATTTGCAACTTGTTAAGGCTTTTTCAGGTTCATTCGAATATATTCCAGTTGATAACCTTTTATTTTCTGCATGTGGATGGGCTTTTCCCACTAGAGTAAGACAAAGCATTGGTTTAATTTAACATTTAAAACATAACTCGTGTTTGGCATTATTCTAAAGACATTGGCAAATGACCATGGAGGACATGTCTATATCAACCTAACATTGGACTACGTTCTTCCTTTCCTCTTATTGTGCTATGATTCCCTGTCTGCAAAAGGCGCTGGAGCAGTTGGCAAGAAAAAAAGCACTGTCCATGGTTCTGAATTTCATCAGTTTTGGAAAAATACCGAACATGACAACAACTGGTTACAACTATGGTTCAAGGTTTTTTGGTCTGTCTATTTCTATCATGTTTTGGTTAATCTTTTATTTATTTTTTTTGATTTTTTAGAACAAGGCTTTACGAAAAAAAAAAGATATTTTGAGTTTTCTTGGAGGGAATGGGTATTTTTTTGCCTGTTTTTGCCTTGAGATTCAGTGTGTCTGTTGCAATATGTGAAATCCTGAAAAAGGCATTTCAGGAATTCTGAGCCAAAGTGGGTTAATCTAAATCAATTAGAGTTCTGGGATATTCTCTTGGGAGAAGATCAAACTGTTCTTGAATTGGTAGCGGTGCTAGATTCTGGAGTAGGAAACAAAACAAATGTTGCTCTTAGCGTTTGGTGGGCTCATACTCTGATAAAGCTGTGATCAAATTAGGACATTTGAAACACCTTGGGTTTGGGTTTTGGCACCCTCAACAAGCAATATGCGAGTATACTCTTTTTTTCCACATTTTGCAATACAGCCCCAGGATTTCTCAGGGCAAGCATTTATTGGTTTAGATGTTTCTAAAAAATACCATCAAATGATGAATAAATCAAGGATAATTTAATGGACCAATCCATAAATGGGTGCAATATACAGTTACTAAGGTTCAGACTGTGCAGTAAAAAAAAGGCTGTATACATCTAAAGCATTTAACAGCAGAGATACATCTATTAAAATATAGTGTTTAATGGTTGTCTCACTTGTTACAGGGTGCACAGCTGTAGTGAAATTGCATATTCATATAATGCATATTGCTGCTCTTCCACCACCAAATGAACCCCTTATGCACATGCTTACATTTATAAAAACATTTGTCAAGAGGTGTCATGTGAACCTTGATATCGCCTAGGAGTTATAATTGACTACTTGTCTATCCCCAACACTTACCCTGATGTAAATCTGCGTTAGCTTAAACCTAACAAAGGTTTTAAAGAATTTGAGACTGGGGTCGGAAGTCTTGTGTTTTTAACATCCACACAGTATCTATGTCTAAAAGTCAATCTTGTGCTTGTTAAGTGCACGACCCACACATGACACCCAAGACTTTCTTTTTTCCAAAGCTAGATCAGAACGTTTTAGTTTGTTGAACATTGACTCACCCAGCAAAAGAAAGCTGTTCATTATAAAAAGACTTTTAATTAAACCCGGAGGGAGTTGGAGAAAAAAGAATGATACTGCTGCATACAGAGCTAAACTGTTTGTGGTACAATCCTCCAACAAACAAGCTGCACTGAAAGGCATTATTACATTCTGTGCTCATATTCTGTTAACACGCAAGTCGTAACTTTTAGACATAATATTAAGAAGTTAAGTACAAACCTTGACACCTGACCAAGTTGTCAATAAAAAGCCATTGTCAGGTGTAGGAGAGTTAATTAAAGCAAGGGCACCACTCTACATCTGTCACATCACTTGGCAGTTGGTTTAATTATATATTTCGGTCAGTCTGTTCTTCCTGATGTGAGAGGGGATGCCATACATGAGACAACATCTGTTGAGGTATGTCACATGAGTTTCAACATCTGTCTCTGTTTTTACACAGTCTGTCAATCATTTGAGTCATGTCTCATACGCATTCATGTTATCATATCGAGCAACTGCAAACATTGTCAAGAGCTGAGAGCGTACATCTGTGCCACAGTTACAATTAACAGCCTTTTTATAGAGCAGAAAATCTACACCCGGACCCAGAGATTGGCACTACACACAAATACCGAGACACGCCCCGTGGCTTGTAGTCATTTTGGTCCCTTATGTTGTCCATCAAGGAGACAGTGGCAACTGTTCTCTAACGTGACTCCTCCCAAAAAAGGCTTGTGATCACCTAAGCTGTCAGCTTGCATCTGCTGAAACTACCAACCAGCCAACTGTGATACTGACTCTGATGATATCTCCACACAAATGTGTCACCTACACATGTGCCAAAGACAGTGGCATTTCTTTCAGTTTCTATTTTTGCTTAGAATATATATATATATATATATATATATATATATATATATATATATATATATATATATATATATCCAAACTTCATCTGCAAAGCCATACTGTTTTGTATGTATGACACTGGGATCTGATATATGGAATCAGTTTTAAAGCCGATGTCAGCTCATCTCAGATGAAATAAATTGCATACATAAAGGTCAAATATTCCTAATAAAAAATACCTTGGTCGTAACGTCTATACTGCATTGTTAAAGCTTGTCATTTTTGCGTGTGTTTGATCCACAAATACACCATATATCTTTCAGTAAAATCAGAGGTTGCAAGACCTAACAGACATGTTAAGTTGGCGATCACAGATGCACTGCTTTGTTGAGGAAAGAACACCCCCGATATAGTCTGTCTTTAGATACGGTATCTCTTTTAAGTAACATTATATGGTTTCTTTCCCCAAGATATAAAAATGTTTTTTCTGGGGGGGTTTCTTGTGCTTATGTTGAATAAAAGCTTAAAACGGTACTGATACGAAGAAATAAGATTCATTCAATCATCCATAACTGACTCCTAATAAACTGATAGGAAAGCAATATATGGATTTGTGAAATGCCAGAAATACTAGTTAGGAAAATAGTAGTCTGCCTGATCCCCAACTGAACACACCCACACAAATACAGATCCACACTTTTCTAGTCCAAGACGCAGATGACACAGAAACCTAGAGACACACAAGCTTTCTATCCCCAGACTCTACATTTTTTCTCGTTTGTAATCCCCTCTGAGTCTATTAATATTTCTGTTTCCATTGCGATTCAAGCCTTGCCAAATGTTGTACAGATAAGAAGAGATAAGAGCATAAGGAGCAGGGAGATAAGAGCAAGTGACCTGCAGAGATCAGTGCACTAGAGGTCAGGCAGAGGAGCAGAAGTGAGTCACTGAGAACTGGAAGTTCCCTGCCCAACTCCTCTTCAAGCCTGATGATACAAAAACGAATATGAAGTGCTGGATATATTTTTAGAAATTTTTAAAACACGCAATCAAGATAATCTTTTTCTGAAGCAACTTGCTTTCATATAACCAATTTCACCTTCAGAGAAGTAACACGGGAGCCAATAAAATTATTTCCGAACAAATGTATTTTGTCTATGTAACCAAAGACATATTAAATTTCAAATTAAGTAGAATAACACTATTTTGAACAATAAACAACAAAGTGTAATAAACCAATCTCATGTTATTTGTAAGAGTCCTTTACACTACTGCTTGAAAGCTGTTCCTCAGAAATAGAATAAAACCTGTGATCAAACCTTGTTCTCTCTTCAATACTCTGAAACAATGTGACACAGCAACCACCCACTCGTCTAACAAACCCTCTGGACAAAAACATTTAAAACATTGAAGAGACATGTTATTACCTGTTTGTTGTTGTACTTGGGTTGGCTGGTCTTGTAGCTGTAATCTGAGTACTGGTCTGAGCCGGTAGAATTGTCATCTCCCCCTGTTCCAACAAAGGTGTTGGCAGCAGGAAGGTCCTGAACAGCCTGATGTTTCTGTGAGGCTGAGGGAGATTGGGCCTGTAGCTGGATGGAAGGTAAGGGAGAGTTGGAGCGGTAGTGTCTGCCTATATCAGGACTTCCTGGCGAATATGTTAAGGGCAGATGTATCCTGGGGCTATCGTTGACTCCATCAAGATTGAACTTGAGGCTCTTTTGAAGACTGACCTCTTCCTCTTCCCCAAGTGGTTTTGGGGATTTCTGGGGTTTCCCTTTCCTTCCTCGTTTGCCTTTGGCATTCTTTGGAGCCTGTTTGGGTGCATATAAGTCCTTTGTTTCTTTCTTGCCAGCCTGATAACCACTCTTTGTTTCCCTCTGGATGCGGTGTCGAATAAATACCACCACCAAGATCAACATGACAACACCCGCCACACCGGCAAGGCTTCCAAACAAAATGTTGCTACGCTGTGCAGCAAATCCATTGTCAGGATCACCAGCAATGTCTCTGTCCAGTGGAGTGTAAAGACTGTGTCCAACTAGAGCTTCCACTAAGCTGACATTTGAAATGGTTTCATTGACATAGATGTGGACCAGGGCAGTGGCATGACGTGCAGGCTTCCCTCTGTCACTAACTCGCACTACTAAGCGATGTAGTCCACCGTGTTTTCGGGTCATCTCTTTTGCGAGAGTGATCTCCCCGCTAGATGGCGAGATGCGGAATAATTGGTAAGGATTCCCACCAGCAATACTGAAGACTAGCTCTGCATTTGGCCCACTATCCAGGTCTTCAGCTTCCACAATCTCAACATGGCTATCTGGGGAAGCTAAAGGTGACAAGCGCCTGTAGGAGGAATTGGAGGGCTTGGTGACAACAGGGTCATTGTCATTTTCATCCAGTACATTGATAGTAACACCAACATATGAAGACCTTGGTGGGTCCCCTCTATCCACTGCCTTTAGACGGAAAGTGTAGCTGCTTTCCTTCTCCCTGTCAAATGAGATGCTTGAAAGTATGGTGCCTGTTCCATTTTGAACGACAAACTTGCCTCCATCAGGCTCAACAGCAAGATGAACGTGAGCATTCTCACCTTTGTCCACATCCAGAACTGTCACCATGCCGACTGGACTCAGAGGAGGCATGTTTTCCAACACTGAAAAGCTATAGCCACTAAGCATGAACTTTGGGTCGTTGTCATTCCGGTCAAGCACTTTAATAACAACAGTTGCGGTTCCTTTATGAACTGGTGACCCTTTATCTGCTGCCGTGACTCGGAACTCATAGCGTTCTTTGTGCTCTCGGTCAAGGGGGCTTCTGGCTCTTACTTCCCCTGTATTCGGGTCAATCTCAAACAGACCTTTGATTGATGAGTCTGCCACAATATTATAGAGGAGTTCTGCATTGGTGCCACTGTCAGCATCTGAAGCTATAACATCCAAGACCTTTTCGCCTGGTTGGTTTTCTTCTGGAAAATCTACCTCAAACAATGTTGGGGAGAATACTGGAGAGTTATCATTCACATCAGTCACCTGCACCTTCAAAGAATTTGTACTAGATAGTGCTGGATTTCCAGAATCTACAGCAACAATCTCTACTCGGTAATCTCTAACTCTTTCATAGTCGAGAGGGGTGGTGGTCTGCAGGAAATACTTCCTCTTGTTGTCACTGGATGAGTCGCTGGCAGGACGGAGCTGGAAGGGCACATCTCCTGCCACTACACAAGTGACCACAGCATTCTCTCCCTCATCCTTGTCGGACACTTGCACTAAAGCAACAGCTGTTCCCACAGGCATGTCCTCTGAGATGTTAGCCACTCCTTCACTGTGTGTCACAAGGCCAATCCCACGAATCTCTACAGCTGGCGCATTGTCATTTTGGTCAGTCACCTCAATTGTTACAAAAGTCTTAGAGCTTTTTGGTTGAGGACCCTTATCTCTCGCCACGACATAGAAGGACAAGCTGTTGATTTCTTCCCTGTCCAGTGGTCCTTTGACATATATAGTGCCAGTTGAGCGATCAATCCGTAAGAGTTTTGGTACTGGGTCTACTGCTTGGTGAAGAGTGTATTCAATTTCTCCATTCGGGCCCATATCAGAATCATTGGCTTTGACCTAAAATGAAAGAAAATCTGTGGTTAAAGGCATAATTAATTGGACAAACTTTGGTTAGAACTAAAAGACCAGAGGAGGCCAGATTTTCTCTCGTAACCATTGAACAATGAATAAAAAAATGAATCAATGAATGTGTGGTCACTTCAAAGCACAGCAAGGGAAATTTTTTTAAGGGAAGCATTTTTCAGCATGTCCCTTCCTCTTTGTTTTTGACTAATTTATCACAGGCCTTATTATTTCCCTTTTATTCCAGAAATAGGGCTACAGAAAATGGTCACACAAACATATGATAAACGATGTCTTCCAGACATTCAGTGCAATTTCCCAACAGTATGTGCCAAAAATCCTAGTCAAAGTATCTTACTCCTACATTCCTTTATTGTGTATCTCTTACTCTATTAGTATTGTCTATTGTTATGACAGCATAACAACAACAATAAGACCCTTACTTATTCATACAAGCATACTGATGCTCTAATACTTTGAGCATTACTTAAAATTGCACATTAGAGTAAAAGCGGTGAAAAAAAGTACACAAAATAAAACAAATTTTATAAACTTCAGCATCATGAAGAGATGAACGAATTAATGTGGCCTTTGATTGCAGAGAGCTAGGTAACGCTTTGAAAATTCACCGTAACAAGAGTTTTTACAAATTTTAAAGCTTAACACCAGATTAAAATTGTTTATTGCTAGTCTGTAGTCGCTCAGAAAACTGTATGAATTAAAACAACACAAACAAGAGAGAGTACCTTAAAAAAAAACAACTTAGGATTGCATTGTATCTGAGGAATAAAAATCTGCACAAATGTGAAGCACAAAGTCATTTTGCCAAAACATCTTGATAAATCAACTGAGCCGTGTTTACTCACTGCTGGATATAATATTCAAAACAGTAGAGCACTTGATTGCAGCCAAACACTCCATTTCAAAAGACAATTTAATACATAAATAACTCTACAAACGCAAGAACACTGCAAAATAGTCTTACCTGCAACACAGAGTGCCCCACTGGACTGTTTTCAGACACTTCTGCCTCATATGTTGACTTTTCGAACTTGGGGGAGTTGTCATTGGCATCAGTGACAACCACCCTCAGTAAAGCACTGCTGTAGCGCTGAGGATTTCCGCCGTCAACCGCCTTGATGGTGAGATCATAGGAATCCTTTAATTCACGATCTAGGTTGCCCAGGACGATGAGCTGTGGGAGCTTTCCCCCCCTGTCGTCAGCCACCTGTAAGCCAAATAGAGTTGCAGCATCTGGTCCCGCAGTCAGAGCATAATCTGCCACACCATTCCTGTCTGAGTCTCTGTCTGTAGCAAGAGGTATGGAGAACAGTGCCCCCATGATGGTGTTTTCAGGGACAGAGATGGTGAGCACAGAAGAGGGAAACTGTGGCGTGTTGTCATTGATGTCTTGGACCTCAATGCGTCCTTCAATGAGACGTGGGCTCTGGTTTTGTATCAGATCTGTCACTGATACCTCAAATTCCAGGTAGCAGGGCCTACCCTTTGCCAGGGTTCGACAGTCCCTTAGTGTCTCTCTGTCTATGGGGATTTCCGTGGTGAAGATGTCTCCGGTCTTTCCATCGACGCGAAGGTAAGGGGCACCCACCTCCAGCTTGTATAGATGACCAGAATCTGGGAGGCCCTGGTCTGCTGCCAGACTACCAATGAGGGTGTTTGGAGGCTGCTCCTCCTGGACCCGGTACAGGATGCCGCCTTCAGCAGAACCACAGAGCAGCACCAGGATCCAAAACAGCACTAGTCGTAAATTTAGTTCCATTGGGTCATCAGAAGATCTGCCTGCAAATGACAGAGTATATGTGTCAAAAAGCTTTCCCTGTGAATTAATTTGAAAAAAAAAAAAAAAAGTGATAAAATACCCAGTGTCAAAATAGCCACAAATTACATGATTGTTACTATAAATGCAACTAATAGAACAAACATCAACAATTACTTTAAACCATGATTCACTCAGTCAGGAAGGGGAAAAAACATATAGTATTTTTATATTAAAACATCATATCTGTGAAAATTATTCATTATAACCAATAAATTGTACCAAAACATACAACACGCCTAGAAGCAACATCATGAGAAAAAAAAAGAAAAAGAAAAAAAAAAAAAACAGGGAAAGCTGCATTTTTTAAAACCATAACTACATCGAAACATGGTTTCATAGCTTTAATGAATGTCTCAGTTTACCAAACTCCATGTATAAATTTAAATGGGAACATGAAATTACTTCTCGTAAGCATACATACAAAACAGACATAAGAGCCAGTACTGAGTTTTTTAGCTGCGTAATCACATTAAAATAATTCACAAATTTAGATACAACGCAGCCTAAAAGACTCATTACTTCAGAATTACACTAAGAGACATTGAGCAGCAATGTAGCTTAAACACTAGGGTATCAAACACACCTTTAGAATACATTAGAAACAATCTATTAAGTATAATATTGACAAAGTCATTACCAGGGAGGCCTCATACAACACAAGGCTTACATAAGAGGGGCCGGTTATTGGGGGGCATTCGCCCTCATGCAGATTATGCAAGCAACCAATTATCATCATGTGCAGCTTGCAACAATGCACAATGTAAAAAAATCTATTTAAGCTCCATTGCTACTGGCTAGCTCAAACACTGTAATCATTATGTTTGATTTTGAACCTTTCAACTCTGTAATTATGACCCATTATTTTAGTGTCTTCTTTGATCTGCATTCCCTCCAGCAAACGAATTCAGTTTTTTCATGCTATGATGATTTTATACTATAATTATTTCCTTTGAGCGGGTCTGTGTTGAATTATGTTGGTAATTGAAATTGGAGCAGACATTGAGGTTAAGTATCATGGTCCAGCACTCTAGAAAACTTAGTGATTGCAACATTTTACCCATTTTGTCTGTTTCTCCAAAATAATGCTCTCGTGCTAATTCCTATGACTCCTTTTAATGACTGTTGTGTATGGAGCCTTTTATGCTAAGCAATATGTTGTCAAACAAAATGAAGTATTGGAATTGAAAAAAATAGCACAGCTACAAGGTCTAGTATTAGCAAGGGATCAGAAAAAGAAAAAAAAAACGGTATTGCAGTGTAAGTTTGTTTGATTGTGACTGAGAAAGACAGAACTATACACAAGTATAAGCAAATAGTGTTACTCTAAACTCAATCAGTCAATTCTGCATCTCCTTCCATTGAACAATGTTCCAAGAGAGAAGCAAAGAAAATGTGTATTAAGCTAGACAACACAACACAAATATATAGCAATCCGATGAAAAATCCAATTCCTTTTGAATACATTAAAATTGGAAGTGCAGGTTATTGATGCACTAATTGCTCCGTTATCGATGTGTCCTTTTTTACATTTGCAGGGGGAGACTTTAGTCAATGTGGCGTGAACAGTGAGCGTGCTCTCTGTGTGTTCATGTGTGCAGGGAAAAGAGGCAGGCAGGAGTAAAAACATAATCAGCCGCTGCACTCCGAAACACATTTAATACATCTAAAACTAAGCACTGTTATTTTGCGATGTAATTATAAAGTAAAGGTCATTGTAAATCAAATAGTAAATGTATCAAATTGCTGTCCCACTTCGCATAAAAGCAATGGCTGTAAAAACATTGTCGAAGAGAAATATTTATATGTATCATTAGTCAAATTCCTTTTAAAAAATGTTGTTGCGTTTATGCAATCATATTCAAAGTGACATATTTAATGACAAACAGGTCTAGAAGGGTTGGGCCTGATACTTGCACTGTGTTTTCTTCGACTTTAAACCGTTCACTGTTCACTTCTAGTTTGCTGATAAAACGTCACGAAATGGGCTTTCAGAAATGAAAACCATAATTATTTCTTTGGTGTTTTCTTTAGCCGTTACTGTCCCCCTGCTATTACAGCCACTCCTAGAATGAATAGGCGGGCTTTGATAGTGACATGATTGTTATGGTTGATGACACTCATGACTTAATGTCTTCCAGTTGGCCTCATGCCTGTCTTCCAGATGGCACCGTGCCTGACAGCCACAGCAAATCGGTGCGCTTTTTTTCCCCCTTTGTTTACTTTTACATTAAAATTCATGTTGTTTGTGAAATATGCGTTTTGCCATCAGTCAGTAAGAATCCTTTAATCACTGAATACTATTGACACCATGCTTCTGTGTTTTTTTTTGGTTTTTGTTATCTCACATTTCTCAGCTTTCCCACGAATATTTTATCAAAAGCTTTAGAGAATTCTATGTTTCCTAGTCTTGCAGCACTCGTAGTAGGCGGCAAAGAAAAACTTGTACAGGTTTTTTTTTGTTGTTGTTGTTGGGTTTTTTTCACCACCTGGACCTGTCTTAAGAAAATGCATTACCTGACAAGTAAAATGGTAAAAAATGGACACATTAGAAACTGCCGATCACAAATACAAGTGACATTTACTGCATCTCAGCACTTTGCATCTGATAAAGTTGGTCATCATCTGCCATCCCAGATGGTGTAATATAGAACCACAAGACTACAAGCTGATTTAGGCAAATCAGGATACATAACTCAGCATTAAATCAAAGACAGGAACAATAAGTTAGTCCTTCAAGTGTGCTAAAATGTATCTGTCAAATCACAATGCTGGCCAGCCAGTCATATCCAATATTCAGCTCTTTCTGTTTTTAAATTCGGACTTTACAAGACTACCAACATGAGAGGCAGATTTATGAACTAGACGAGGCATCGAAACACTAAAATCTTCTGGAAGCGTTAGAGAAGGATAGTCGTAACCTTGCTTTTGGCTATCAGAGCTAAACGAGTCAAAATAGATAAACTTGGGACCACAGTTAGTGTTTAACAAAGAGAATTACTGCTGGCCTTTTATTTTCATTCGTACAACGATTACCCTTCATCACTAAAACCTCATCACCGGCTGGGCTACTTTTGGGAGTCCATTACACCACAGCAAGACGTAGAGTTAGCTTATAGGTGGATGACCTAACTGTAATACTGGTTGTATGAAAGTGGTTTACACTGTGCTGTACGCAGAGCTATAAGGGCCTGAAGGGTTCAAACTATAATTCCCTTAAGCACTGAATTTTGCAATAAAGCGGCCTGCACACACACACACACTCACACACACACAAACACACAAAGTGAGATGCTTATGGAGGCGCTCCAGAGCAACAAATGTCCTTAAGAAATACCCTTCCAAATACAATCAAGACATCGGCTGACTAACTGAGGGGAGGACTTTAACTCTACCAGTGAAGCAGCCTTCAGTGCATAGCCTCACACTGTGATCATTCAATGGTCCAGATGGTTCCAGCATTGAGAAATACGGAAGGCAGTCTGTACCACAGTACGGAGGTGGTATTTCAAAGGCACTCTCAAACTGCCTGATGGTTTTGTTATTTGCTTTATCTCCTGTGAAGATGTTTAACGTTGAAGAAAAAAAAAAACAACAACAAAAGAAGGAGAAGGTAAAAATATAACTCCAAAATGGATTTTAAGACCCTGAGGAAGACCACCGATAAGGCTTTCCAAATGGCCAAAGAAAAAAACGTAGTCCATAGTACACGAACAGACCCAGGGGTCAGTGTTTCATGACTCATGCTCAGCACAAGGCCATCACTCTGCAGAATCCCGACCTTCAGGAGAAGCTCACCCAAGCATACCCCTTCACCTGACAGTGACCTCTATGGATAAGAGCTGCTCTAAGAGAAGAGACAAAGTGATTCTCACTCCCGCCCACTGTGTCACCTGAGAGTCTGCTGTCACTTATGTTGAGATTTCCCTGAAACGTAGAAGTGTTATGATTGACGTTCAGGGCTCAAAAATTGTCAAACACCTTCTCACTTTTCTTCTCTACAAATGCAAAATTCTCTGTGAAAAAAAGTTGAGCGATATTTGTTTGTTTAAACCATGTAGGCTTTAAATAATTCAACACAAACTGGCATTGTTCTGTCGTTTTGGAAGGGAAAAAAATGCTATAGAGGACAAAGCAAAGTTGGTGCATTTCACAATCAGAACATTGGAATAGTTGCAAAAAAGGAAAAGAAACAAGAGCTGAATTTCACCAGTGGATGCGGAAATAAGGGGATATCTCATCCCATTTCGGCCCCCTTCTGATCTCTCCCACACCTCATGGATCTACTCCTTTTCCTCCAATACCATTTTGAATGACAGTGAAATCCTCATTTCCTCCTAGCAACCGCCTAGAATCCTCTGTATCTCCACCTCTCCCTAAAGGCTCAGTGCCAGTGCTGCTGCTCTGCTCCTCACTGAGGAGAAGGTGAAAGACTTCACTGGCAGCTCAACATCAGTCAAGTTGCAAGCTCTGATTGAGTCTCACCTGGAGCCCACACAAAGTGAACCACCCAGCTGGCTCCAACCTTCAAGAGAAGATTTAAACTTCCACATGTCTTCAATCGCTGACCCTACTGAGGCAGCGTGTTCACAGTTGGTCTCATTCCCAAGAGGAGTACAGTTTTCTGTCTTAATGAGGCCGGGAAGGCTGACACCCAGTCATGATTTTGACCTCTGAAAAAGTGGAACCATACTAGTAGAAACACCAAGCAAAAAAGGAATGGATATAACGTCTTGGATTGAAACATGGAGTCACTGCAGAAGTGCCTCGAACATGCGTACTTCCAAACCAAAGAGGGAGACCTAGTGGGCTACAAAAGGAATTGTTTTGTTTTTTTTGTTTGTTTGTTTTTTCATAAAATCAGGTCAGATAATGATGAATACTTCTTCGTTAAATCATCACCTCAGTCAACAAGTTATTCGTGAGATTGTAGGTCTCTATTGTGAGTCGTCAGTGTTCCTCAATACACTGTTGTGTTCATTTTCTGAAATATTGGAGTAAAATGCAGGCTTCAGAGGGGGACATGTCCCTTCTGAGGCATTCTACCAACCAAGATGGGCAAAAACAAAACATAATGCCCGTGTTATTCATCTATGTAACTTCTGGTGTTGCTAAAATGGGGCACTCAAAGCTTCGCCAATGAAATGTGTCTAATTGGTGGTCTGGACCAGTTGAACATGTTTTGATGTCTCATCAATTTCTGTGTAATTGATTGTATAGGGGAATATATTTTTAAGGGAAAATAAACTGTGGAAAATATAGTAGTTAAGAGAAGGATTTACAGGAAATTCAGTGGAGGAAATATATTTATTATGTTAGTGGAAGATGTCTAAAAAAAATGTTCAGTAAAAGTTGGGTCAGATGTTTGCCACATACATGTGAGTATGTGGCCAGTGAAAGGTATGTAAAAATTTAGGAAAATATAATTGCTTTCCAGAGCATGTGAGCCTGTCCTGGTTACCATAGAGACAGACCCTGTGAGTCAACGCAGTGACTGAATGGGTGACACTTGCTCTTTAAGTTGGCTGCTTACCAGGTCCAGCTGAGATGACTCAAGCGTAGAATCAACTGAGGCATAATTGTGAATTACTAGTATGTCAAAGGGTCAGGGCTGTGTCTAGAAAAAAACAAATCGTTAGAGAATCAGATTTTTTAAAAATGTTGTTTCAAACTAATGGACTTTAACTTAATATCCTGTTTATCCAAATGCACTAATTGATTTCTTTGCAGTCGATGAGAAGAAGATTATTATCCAGGACAAAGCAGGACGAGGATTGCCACCTGTTACTTGCTACAAATCAAGCTCATGAATTTCTACAATAAGACGTCCTCTGCGCTGCTTTGCCAGAGTGAGGAAAGATAACGGGTGATTTAATGATTTTCTCAACTGATGTGATTTGATATATTGGCTGACTGTGCGCCTTTGGCTAGTATAACAGGTAAAATCCATTACCCTCCCACCGGCATGATTTATGACGGCTACTGTCACAGCTTAGGACTCCTTACAGCTGATCCACACAGAATTGACTTGAAAATGTTTCTGTAGTAACCGCGAACCCGGGCCATTGGTAATGAGAAAGCACTGGGCTTTGGTTGGAAACACTTGTAAAGGGCATGGGAGTTTCATTTGGCTATTCACCTAGACTGCTGCACACACAAAAAAAACACCTAAAAGAACAAAAAAAAATGCACAGAGATCAAAACAGTTGGCATCACACATTGCCAGGGTGTGCAAGATGAGATATTAACATACCACAGGACACATACTCTATTTTCCCCTTTGGTCTGTGCGTTTGACCACACCAGAGTGTTCTTAGTTTTTCCTTACTGGGGAGATCGCTGCTTTTTTTTTATTTTGGGGGGGGGCTCTCTCCTGAAAGTTATCTGTTGGGCATGTCAGATAGGCTGTCTGCCCGTTTATTAATCCAATGGTTAACAGTTAGCCTCACATCAGCAACTCTCTTGCAGGACATATTGCTTATTATTGTACAGTGTTGATCGTTCAAATGTGGGGAGGGAGAAAGTATTCTAATTTAAAACTATCTAATTGTATTTCTTCATTAGCTCCCTCTTTATACTTGTTACACTAATGTTGATAGACAGACACAGGTAAACAGTCAGACACAGTGGCTATTTTTCACAACGACTGTGACCAGTGCCATTATTTTTGCCAAACTCCCATCTTCCATAACTGTTTCACACAGATCACCAAATGTATCCTTTTATGTCTAACACCTTGTCAGATATGGGTGCAACTGGGTTACAGGCCTGTTCTGTTCTGTTCTGCTCTGCTTTGCCGACCTCATAGCCTCCAGTATGTGTGGGAACTTGGACCGACATCACTATGTGGAGCAGACTATTAAAATGTGCCTGGTGGTCGCTGGATTGGCGAGAAACAACACCCTAGACTCACACTGTAGAGCAGAGGAGATTACCCGTGTGGATGCGCTTTTCAAAGATTTAACTCCCTTCTTGCCTCTCTTCTCTGCAATCATACGCACGAATCTATCCATAGGAGAAAAAAAAACTGCAGATTAGTTCTGATGACGGCAGGCTGTATCCGTCAGAATTATTTGCGCAGAAAACCGTTACTGGTGAGTAAACCGCTTCGAATAAAGATCAACTAATGGAGGCAATTACGTTGTTTGCAGCTCGTGTAAAAGAAAAGGCAGGAGAGTGATGATAGCCTAGAAATGGATCACATTTTCTGCTTCATAGGATCATAATGGTGTAATAAAACGCAATTAGCCGATCGACAGTAAACATGAGATTGGAGCGTATATGCGCTGGTGTTGTATGGGAAGTGCAATGATATTGCCTCTTGACAGAATACCATCACTCACTCTGCGAAGGCTGGATCCCAACTCTGCTCGGATGTGTTTTTAATTGCAGTGCATCGTCTTAATAATCACGCAGAGGATCATCATAGTGGCTGACAAATCTCCACGGTTGCCCCCGTGTCTGATCAACCTGTAGCCTCACACCAAACCGCTGCCTTATCGGCTTAGAGATTAGAAAGTGCATCGCAGACAACTTGTTGTATAAATAGCCGATTTGCACAACGTTCTGCGTTATTAGACATGACTTTAGACATGTCAGAACTGTTTGCAAAAGAAATTCAATGAGAGATTTCAGCAACTTTCCCGGTTATTTAAAAAAAAAAAAAAAAAAGAAATTGCAATGATTGTATTACCTGATCCAGAGACTTTTCTATGCGCGTTAGCCAATCCGTCCGCAGCTGATGTGTCCACCGGTGATCCCAGAGGCAGGTGTCTATAACCCTCAAACCTCCGTCACAGTGCCCACATGAAATTAACTTCAGCAGCCACAAAAATCCATTCACTGCATTTGCAACTTTCCGTGTCAAATTTCTGGAGAATGTGTCCACCGTCGCTCTTGCAATCTTGAAGAACAGACACAGATGTCTTGTCCGGAGAAAAAAAAAAAAATAAGTTATGAGTGCTTTGACTTTGATTATTTTAAGACAGAAAAGTCTCGATCCGCGGGGATAGCCTCCTCTGATCCATTTCCAATCCTCAATAACTGATCCTTGCCAAGATGTGCACTCGCTTGCGCATCCCTTCGGTCCAAGTTTTCTCGAGCGCTTCCCTTGGTATAAGTATAGCCAAGAGCGTACTCTACGGACGCACAGGGTGTCTGGAAAACAGCAACACAGATGTCATTATTGTGTGGTAAAACGAGAAAGCTAAGCGGTCCTAAAACAAGGAGCCCATCTGAAGCATTTCCAGAGAGCAAGTGCTGAGACACTGTGGATAGGTTAGTTGCTCCCCCTCTCCTCTCCTCTCTCCCTCTCTACTCATCAGAGCGTGGGAGGAGGTGGGGCTCCCATCCACCGCATACAGCACACAGCAACTTCACACTCAGCATCGCATTATACCCGGGTTGCCTACCAGGAAATTGAGTGATTCCTACAGTTTAAGGAGATCTCATCAAAGTGGGTCACCTCGTGTGAGACGGGGGTGGGGGGGGGGGCTGTTGCACTTTGTTAAATAAGTGTCAGCGTGCCTGCACTTCCTTTATTCTTCATAGAAAAAATAATCAGCGCTTCAGCTGATTTTAAAAGCGGTAATTGTGCAAAAAAGAAATGTCTGCATCTGATGTAACAGGTAGCCTTCACTGACAGTTTACTTGTTGATATGCATTCCATGTAGCAAAATGAATGGCCTAAAATGGAAGCAGGCTGGCCACAATTTATTCATTTGGCGCCACCCTCAGGCGGTTATAATATGGGAAGGGAAATAACACAATCCTCTACATCAGTTGAGGAAATTAGCACTATTGACTGTTAACATCGCTTGATGTAGGAGAATTGCACATTACAATGTTGTTGGGTTTTTTTTTGCAAGTGGAGAAAATGCTTATCAATTGCACAAGGGGAAAACATTTAGCTGTTGGTGTACATTGGAATAACGTAGTTATGTCTGACATCATCAGTTAAAACTGCGGCAGTGTAATTAAAAAAAAAAAAAAAAAACACTTTTGCTCAGGGCTATAAATCAGCACAGCTCAGCAGGGAGTGAAATCCATCCCACGCCACACTTATTCTCTTCCTTTCTTCCCAAACACCGACGCCGGTGATCATAACTGCTTAAGAACAAGCAATAGACCAGGAGCAAGGAGTCAAACACAGGGTTTGTCACAAAGGGAAGGGGGGAAAAAAAGCCTAAAGCAATATCCTCCGGAGAAAACTTGATTTGCTATCTTCCCCAGCCATTCTGAGGCGAGAGTTTATCAGAGTGTTTCCAGTCTGTGATCCTTTACTCCTCCCCCATCTCTCATTAGCTGCAAACACACAGCTGTTGGGTTACCTCTCCAGGGCTCCCATTAAGGGCTGCCACTCAAGCTTACAGTGTCCCTGAGCCAATCATATTAGAGCTCCCGCCCACGCACCGCTATGCTGCTCTTCAGCAGCCATACTAATAACGTTTAAGGATTTTCACAGGTGGCCCATAGGTTGACAGCCAGCAGAGAGAAGACGCTGGGGGAGACGTTGCTTTTAATATGGATATCAATACAATTTTAAATCGATAGATAGGAAACAGTTTACAGACCAACCATCTGAGTCAAATAATAATATTTTATATTAACGCCTCATTAAAAATACAGCTTCATGGGACTCCAAGCAAAACATTTTTTATTTGTTTTTGTCAGTTAACATTCATGAAGTGCATCTGCGAAAGTAAATATTTCCTTTTACTGAGATAGTTCATTTTGTTTAACTGGAGTCCTACTCATGCAGTGCACTGTTTCACATTAGCAGCCCATGTTAGAGGTTTATAGAGGACATAACTATAACTGAAATTAAAATGATTAAGTATGCCAAACAAATCATAATTACTATAGCGGCAAGTGGATACTTCCAGAAAATTCAGAAGAAAAAAAACCCTGTTGTGTCAGGGTTGATATCGGTGTATCTAGCTACAGCTGTCTGAGGCCAATATGAATCAACAGAACCCTGTGACATCTGAGACGTGAGCAGAACACTCTGTTTGAGCAGATGGGGGGGGGAAAAACAAAAGCAAGAAGGCACCATCTTTGAAAACTTTAGGTAGAAAATATTGGATATCAGTTTCAGTTAGAATTGGTACTTTTAGACCCAACTAGCTGATCTGAAACATTGCCCTTGGTGAAGCATACACACGTTGTAACATAAATAAAACATAGTCCCAGAGAAAAAGGCCTGTCTGATGGCAAGTTGAGGTGGTGTGAATATTAAAAATGTATATTGAAAACTCGTGCTTTTTCAAACAGGCGTTGCTGAACGCTATCTATTGCAGATGATGCTCTGTGTGTTGATACAGCATTCATATAACGTCCATTTGAAAAGCTCTGAACCATCACATTAAGCTGTGTTTATTTTACAATTAATCACCTGCATGAAAATATTATGTTAATTTAATTCACTACACTTTGACCGACTTCTTATTACCAAACAGCAGAGAGACTGATAGCAGGACTTAACAGAGGAGTTGTCTGTTTCTGTAATAAACGAATGAGGGATGAAATGCTGCTTCATTTAATGTCATCATTAAAGCGCGCAGCTTTGTTTGATTCCCACTCACCTTGTCCCGGTGGCCATATTTGAATATGACAGAGGTAAAACCAGAACAAGGTGGAGGTAATGGGTGCATCAGAACAAAAGGCAGACATTGCCCTCAAACTGTCCCAAATCCCCCAAAAGAGTCTGCCCAACATGCAGAATCTGGCCAGAACATTGTCTGCGGCCAAAGCCTTGAACATTACAGCCTCAGACGCAAATGAGTAACAGATTTGTGGAAACACATTCAGTCTGCATCAATTAAATGCTTGCCGAGTTTTTTCCCCCAAAAAAACATTTTTTTATTTTTTTATTTTTTTTTAGAACCATCTCCATTTATGTCAATTGATGCTGGAATCTTTGAAGCTCAGCTCGCTTGAATACTCTGTAGGCAGACACAACGTTATAATTCTCAGCTCATGGTTTGCTATTGCGGCAACACAAGAGCACAGCGTGTGAATGTGATCTGTATACATTTACATCTATTCTCTTATCACATACCACACCTGGAGCACCTGTACTCCCTCCCCATATGAACACTAGCAGTTTCAGAGGAGGTAAATGCAATGGAAGAAAGAGACACAGACACTACATCAGACTGATGCAGAGACACATATGTATATGACACAAATGGGGAGGCATCTAAAAGAAGAAAAATGAGGTAGAAGAAAACAGTCAAAGGTAACTGCAGGAAAAGTTTGAGCTCTGAAGAGCGAGTTCAATGTGAATGACAAGTGAGCAAAAATCTGCAGCATTGCACTGTGTAGGTACAAATGTTTCTCTACCTCTTGACACATTCCCATCAGCGATTAAACACAAGGAGATGCAGCATTTCACTCCCACGTTGACATCATGGGGTGTGGCCAGACCCACAAAAGCAGCTGAATTTCTATGCCTTGTGTGATCTGATTTGGATTTACTCTTTAAATGTCACTATATTAAAAATAGAGTGTTAAATATTATATCCCAGAGCCGGAGAGAGAAACATCCTTTACCTGCCGTGCCCTGTCTTTGCTCTTTCTTTGGCAGATGCTGAGTTGAAGAAGATGTTTTCGTTGGAATTTGTAGCCTATGCACTTTTGGAGCAGGGAGCAGTTACAGACGGGTCATACTGGGGAGAGAAGGAGCAGTGATGTGAAAAGGAAACTTTGCGATTACTGAACTTCTCAGCCCTGAAACAAAGTACAGCAACATAGTGTCAGCCGTTAATGAAACAGACTTCTTCACTGCTAAAGTTAGGCAGACGCATGCTTTAAGTAAATGCACAGATGTGTTTATGTGAGGAGGTTCTTGACACATAACTAAATCAAACTAAATGAAAATCTTTTCTCAAAAAAAGTTCTGCATTCTAGGTTTTTATCGAAGACATTTTATCACTTAGAAGAGTGATAATGCACTAAAACAGTAAACTCTTCAGCCAAGAGATAAATAGCTGTACTATCTATGTTGCCATGAAAATACTAAAAGAGAATACTGAAGGACAGCTGGGATTGGACTGGACTACTTAAAAGTTTTTATTTAGTTTTGAAACAAATTTGTCAGTTATGAGCCAATAATAACCATTACTGGGTTGTTGGCAGGGTAACTGGAATAAGATCATTAAGAATAGCAGCCCATTTGTTTTTTTAGAGTTCTGTACAACAGTATGTCATGTCTGTACGGTCTGTATTTTCATTTATGCTTTATTAAATAGGTAAAAAATGTCTTGCATCGTCAGTTGATAGTATGCTGTATTTACTGCTATCGTCCAATCATTTTACTAACAAGTAACGTCAGTAATCATTTGGGCGGCTTTGGCTCAGTTGGTAGAGTTGGAAGGTTGGGGGTTCATTGTGTCCAGGGGCAGAACTTTCTCCGGCAGCTTGGTCAGTGTCGTATAAATATGTATTAATGGGACTTCCTTCTTATGGTAACTTTACATAGCAACCTCTGCCATTGGTGTGTCTCTGGGTGTGAATGGGTCAGTGTGACATGCAGTGTAAAAAAGCTTTTTGAGGAGTCAAAGACCAGGCTATACAAGCTGAAGTCCTTTTTTCATTTATAACTCTAATAGAAAGTTGTTCAAAAGGGATATTTTTACCTTAAGCTGGCGTTAGTAAAAATGTTTGTTTCAGCTTGTAAAAACACGATTCAAACTGGGCTCATCGCCCAGAAGCACACACTCACTTCAGGGTTAGTGTGTCTGTTCACTGCCTGTAGCTACACTGCAAGCTACCTTAGAATAGCTCTATTACATTGTATTTGTGATGGAAAAGCAGATACATTAGCACACAATGCTGGCGTTAGGCACCTGCCTGTCCAACAGGGGGCAGGTTCACCTATTGTTTTGGAACGAGCTTTAACCCTGTGGCGTTTTGCCTCACTACGGTTACATTTTCTCTTCTTTGCTGCTATCCATGTTTTGCATATTCTGGTCTGAAAAGAGTCCAATTGGTGAATTGTACTCACTATTAACTTACCTGCGTGCAGTCATTGGCCGGGGAAAACACGTTCGCTCCCCGCTCAGAATGTCAGAATGTCGAAGCAACCAAGTCAACCAAAACAAACACAAACAACAAATTACAGACACCTGTATCACTAATCATGTATAGTGTTGCATCACTGATGATTGAGCGGCATTACTCTGTATCAGTTTATACTTAAAAAATGAAATTAAGATAACATATGAAATCATACTTCTATTACTATAATATGTATCTATTTCTAATAATGCACTGTAATGGTACCTCGTTTGGCATCGTAAAATTGAAGTTAAAACAATTGCTGTTATAAATGGTTGGAATAGAGCATAAATAAGGATAAATAGTTAAAACGTTCCACTTCTGCCAGATCACATGAAAGCAGTCACGACAAATGCACATTTAGGGAACTGACCAAAGCATTGGCAATTCTGTTGTACGAAAACATTTTTATTTTAGTTATTAATCCCCCTTAACTGAATACATTCAACCAATAGAATTCATTCCAATAAAAGTACTGACACGATTATAAAGGCAGAATGGAGTTGATATTATGGGGCTGTAGGGGAATGTCAGATTAATAGAAAGGTGGAAACACTGCTGCAGAGTTATTGTAGAGTTTAAAAGGGATACGTTTCCATTTATCAGCCTCACTTTAATTCCTAGACTTAATTGCCATGAGGATTTATTAGCACTTCTCCAGATTTTATCAGCAGTAACGGTTTGATGATGAAAGCAACTCTCTTTTGTAACCTGCCCAATTTCAGTGAGCTTCCCTACATGACTAATTTCTTCTTTAGTTCCATTTTCTGCACAATTTGTGCAACTTCCTAATAAAGTACTCATGTACGCTCTAATAGAATGTTTTTTGTTGTTGTTGTTGTTTTGTTTTGTTTTGTCAGCTAAGCAAATGGATTTTATTTTGGCATTTCTAATTCATCACTCAACATGAGCTCCCACTTGGTGAGCAGAGTTGGAAGTGTGGATTATTTACTGTATAATGGATGCAAAACGGCTTCAGCTTCGTTGATCTAATTAATGAGCGTGCTCGTATATCACTGTAGAAGTCTTAATGCCACTATAAACAAACCATACTCATGATGCCTTGTCTTAAATAGGGCATATAGTACACCAGTTACAGATGTCAATTTGCATATTCCTATATCAAAAATCTCCCTTAACAGCATACTTATGTCAATTAGAAAGTGAAAATATAAAAAAAGCGCCATTCTCTGAGGGTTGACATGATGTAACAAATTAAATGTGTTATTGGACAACTGATTTCCTAATGGCATTGGCATCTGAGGAGATTTAAAAGCGATGTGTTTATAAAGCTGTCAGCGCCACATGAGCAACTCACCATCATTCCTGTCATGATTTAGCTCCGTGAGTGTGAGTGTTTGAGGTGGGAGCGTGGGTGGTGTGGAGTGTGTGTGTGTGTGTGTGTGTACGTGTTTCTGATTGGCAGTTACAAAGGCTGAACAATTTACCCGTTAATATTTCCACTAGCAGCTGCCAATTCGGTTATCACTTCACCTCATGCACACTTGTTTATCTTTTTCCCGATGATATCATGCATGAGGCAGGTGGTGAGCTTAGCTGAAAGACACGCACTGATCCATGAAAAAAAAAAAAATGGAAGAAGAATGAGACGGTGAGTAAGGTGGCGAAGCCAACATTGGTGCACACGTTCAGAGGTTAAAGCTATACTTATACCTGCATATTTATTCTTCCACTCTCAAGTCTGACTCTTAATTCCCCTCATGGTATCACTCTTAGTTAAGTGAGCAGTCATTCTGTGTTCCACCTCTGTCTCCAGCGTTTATTTAATGGGAGAGCATACATTTTACTTGACTCAAAATGAAAGAGAGCATTTTGACTTATGTTTGGCCCCATGGTTTGATTAATAAACAGAATGGGCTCTCCAGCAAGCAGAGAGCATTAAGAGGTGCATCACCCCTCCCATTCCTAGAAAATGCAATGTCTAGATTTGAAGAAAAGAAAAACTCTGTTTCACAGTAATTCTTCCCTCTTTACAAAAAATGACAACTATGTTTGCAACAGTGGTTTCTTTTCAATCAATTAAACAGCCTAGTATTTTCACGAGACATGGTTTAATCGATAATGTGCCAGAGAAATGGGGAAAATGCACAGCACATTTTTTGGGCTCAACTAGATGTCTTCAGATTATTTTTCTTTTTTTTTTCTTCTTTTCTTTCATCAGACAGCTTAAAACTGAAGGGTGTTCGGTTTTTTTTCCTTCATAAATTGAAAGAATCAACGAAGCTTTACATTATAGAAGGCAGAAGATGTTTTTTGCTTGAAAATACGATTGAAGCAAAAAAAAAAAAACCAACACGATTATTGTTTTTACAAAACTCCTCAAAGCTCCACAAGATATAACACATGCATACTTAAATATTCTAACACATCTGTAAGTGTGTTGTACGGTATAGGGTAAGTAATCCTGTTACTGTTATGTAAACATGTCTCAATAGCTCACACCCATGCCTCTTTTATTTAAAGCCAGTGCATTTACTTCTGCTTCTCTGCACCAGTGCCTGATGTCTGTATTTCTCTTACAGGGTTGGACCGTTGCAGTTGTGTTTTAACATGCCAGAAGCTCCAGTCGTTTGCATTTCTTTCCCTCTCTCTTTGTCTCTCTCTCTCTCTCTCTCTTTGTTTATGTTTGCCACTGGGTTGGGATTATACTCACATGATCCTGACAGCCACGCACGCCATAGCAGGAACAACACAACTTCTTATACCGAAAACACTGGGCTTTAAATTCTCCTGCAGTCATTTGCTGCACAGCGCAGCTGCAAACCCTGCTACATATAAAGACAGAAAGAGTGAAAAAGCAAGAGAGAGAGAGAGATCAAATTAAGCTACTTAGCATTTCAGTCTTGCTTTTTAAAAAGATTAAATTATGTGCAAAGTCATAAATAAATTCTATAGATTTGAAGGGATTAGTAAATGGCAGCATTCTTCCAGTTCGCAGACTGAATCTGGGACAAACTAATTGAATTGTAGATCAAGTTATTTTTCTCATTTTCCAAAAGTTTTTTTCATTTTTTAATATTTACTGTGTATTTTGCCAAACCATTCTGCTGATTACAGACTGACTCTAATTGCAGTGGAAAGGTCTTTTTTTTTTTTTTGTAAAGAAAATTATAGTTCTCTATGTTCTTAGAGCGAATATGAGTACAGCATCATCCACTCTCCTTCTTAGTGGCAAACTGCAGAGTCTTATTATGATAAAATGACAATCAAATAAATATTTCATGAAGTTAAAAACCTATTTACTTTAGGTTTCTTTTTGCGCTTATTCCTCCCGCCTACAACAAAACAAAACAAAAAAAAGACCAAAAGCCAAATATACAGTGATCCCATCGAAGGCAGAAAACAGGCTGTGAATCAGATCATCTGTGGACTACTTGACATTTCTAAATTAGATTTGACATGATTTCTCAAAACACGTGCTAAGAGAAATGTGTTGAGACAGATTTGGAGTCTTTCTGATTGATGCCTTTTTAAAGGTTTGTATGCCTTTATTTAGCGATGAAGTGAGGGACTTGCAGGAAAGAAGCCACAGGTCAGATTCAGAAGTAGGGACACCCACTTGGAGGACTACAGCCAGTACATGGGGCACATGCACTAACCACTAGGCTACCAGCGCCTCTTCATGCCTCATCTTTATATGACTCTGGCGATCATAAAAGCCTTGAACCACGCTCGTTATTTAGTTTGATCACGTCAATCACAGAGCTCAGCTGTAGCTCAAGTTTCAAACAGCGAGCGACTGAGCAAACTAAATAAGTTCACTTACATGACCTGAGGTGCAAATATGTAACCTCTTACATTTTAACATGCAAAATGGTGTGTTTCTTTTTTTTTTTTTTTGCTTTAGATTCAAGTGAGTGATGTGTGAAATTATTATTTTTTTCTGTGTTATTATGTGTTTCAACACATCCTGACATGAAATCCAATAAAGAGCTTCAAGTTTGATGGTGTTTAAAAGTGTATTTTTATTCAACATGAAACTTCTAACCTGTCTGGGTCATACACCGGGTACCAGAGAGAAGGTTTCGGTGGATGGATGAATGGCCTCTGTATTAAATGTATAGTCATTTTCATTATGAGAAGTTGGTGAAATGGGCTCCCATTTCATGGATTTAATGATGACCCAAATCTGATTCTGGCCTCTTTAGACATTTGGGCAAAAGCAACAACAGGAAATCACTTTTTTTTCTCCTTTCATTTTCATATCATTGCCGCCAAATGAATGAACACCATTTTTGTGAAACATACGAGTCACTATCTATAAATATGTTTTCCCATTTAGATGCATAACAAGAAAATGACAGCGTCTGTGTCTATTTGTGTGCGAGCTCTGTCAGTCAGCCTGTCACATAGAGCCTGTTCAGGCAGATAAACAGTCGATGAAGTGTTTCCTTAGGAACAGCAGCCTTAGACTTCAGCCACCAATGAATGAAAATGACCCCTTCATTGGTTCATTGGTTTAAAAAGGCTACATCCTAATTGCCTCAGCTTGCTGCAGAAAGAATAAATTATCCAGTGATTGCTGATGTGCACCCGTGGATTTTTTTCAGGTTTGGAACATGAGACATATCCCTGGATCTTGTCTGAAACCCCTTGATTGACCCTTGAAACCGCCTCAAAGCCTCAACAGCAACATTTTGGGGGGTGTCTGGAAAAAAATCTACATCACCATGCAGTTGTCAATAAAAATGTGTTTTAAATGCTCAAGATATCCATAATCATGTTACAAAACTTTATGCAGCATAAATAATGCAGTTTTCTCTTATATTGCTATCGATCACACAGAGAATTCCTCATGGTGCCTGTCGCCGTTGCAAAAGGTGAGCAAACTCTGACCCTAATGGACAACCTTATTTGGCATCCTGGCATACGTTATCTCTCAATTAAAAAGTACCAACTTGGTACGCGCCAAGTCCAGGAAATATGTCAAAGACAAAGCAAAGTTCAATCCTCTCTAACTTTGGATTCACTTTTAAAACGCTGAATCGGAATGACACCTGTCCTGCGAGTCTGGTCCTTTTCCGTCAAGTCACACCCCTTAACCTGAACAGGGTGATGCTGAGAACCCCTCTCAGGGAGACAAAGGAGGTGAAGCGCCGGCTGCTACTTGCCAAGTGACTTGCTGGCTGTACGGATGATTAAGCAGGTGGGAGAATGCTTGGCTTGACATAAAGGATGGAATGTAAGAATGTAATTAAATCAATGAGAAAGTAAGTAAGTAAGTTAGAATGTAAGTAAGGAAGTGAGTAGTAAAGTACTAAAGTATAGGAAGAAAGATTAAATACATTTGTGATTAAAAATGTAAGTAAGGCCCCGTCTCCGTGTCCACTTAGCTTTATTTCTGGGCAGAAAACCACTGGCTGTGTGCTTGGGAGCACTTTCATGAAGCGTTTGTGCGGTGAGAAGGAAAGTTTTGCATGTACGTCCTGTCTCCTTGACAACAGTCTGTTGACAACGGCCAATGTATGATCGACACTGCTCCGTTGCTTTTTACTGCCTGTTTTTTTGTTTTAGATAGTTTGTTTCCAGATCAGAAACAGAGCAAAGAGGAAGTGCGTACAAGACACTATCCTCAGGGGGCAAAACTAGAGAGAATATCGTAACAGTTGAAAGATTTTTTAATTTTCTCGAGCTCACACAAAAGGTGGAGCCGGAAAGAAGTACGCTGGACGCTGCGCTTTTTCGCCAGGCTGCTGCCTGTTGCTGCAAAGCTCATTGTTGATTGTTCAAATGATAAAAGACACTGGATGGACACAGGGATTAATTATGTCAGCACTTTCGTAAGTATGTCAGACATCAATTATTTATTTGAGCAAAACAATCAGTAAGCAAGTGAGTCAGTACCTAAGATCAGGTGTATGAGATGCACTTTTAATACTTAAAAGAGCGCACTGCGTCTTATACCCGTGTGACCAATATGCTAGTGGAAAAATGATTACACACGTCATCTTTACCACGAGTGCAGCCCATCATCACACACTGCATGCAACCTGACGAGACTGAAAATTCATCTCCTCTCATTGTGCATTGCTGATTGTAAGCTGTGCTGGGCTACATAGCCAGACCAGTCTGGATACGCCACTGTGATCTTTTTTTTTTTTTTCCCTCAGGAGGTCATAATCATGCCTTCAAAGAAAATGGTGGTATATCGTTCAGTAAAAAACAACATGCAGAGTGCTGTCTTGATTTGAAGACTTCTTTATTAAAGTGAATGAGTGACCAGCGGAGGTGGGCAGCACGACATGTGGGCTATGGGTCTGTCAACAACTTTCATTGGAGGGTGAGAGCTCAACTACTGTACTGTAGCTAGTAGGAGTGCAAACTCCACAAAGGAAAACAGATGGTACTCAAAGAGCTACACAGCTGTACACAAACTGCATGTGCTGACTACACTGACTGAACACGATTTAAATGGTCACGTACTGTAGGTAGACAGTATTAACCTGTCCGCCCCCAATCCGCCTGGGTCTTAAATTGGTGTGACTTACAGTATTCTTGATTTTACAGTAAGTAAGAAGGAAAGTGAGATTTAAAGAAAGCACTTCCTTTGGTAGCTTGGCACTATTTCTTAACCAAGGCCACACAAGGCTTTAAAAAGTGTAAAACAATATATAGAAAAGAACATTTTTAAAAAAACTATAATACCTTATACCTGCTAATACCTTAGCGCAATACAGGCCAGTTTGAGTGAAGGAGTGTAATTGCTCCTCAAAGCATCAACACACTGTAGAACTTTTAGCTTTATTAAAAACAGATTTAAAACTAGTTCAATGTGAAAAAAGGGAAAATCACTCAGTCAAACTTTCAGCCACTGACAAGATGTCTGGGAGTCAAACGTCTAGTGACCTTTAATGTCATTATCTTGATCTAAGAGTTACATTAGCATCTAAAGAACACTTTCTATAGAGCATTATTCTTGAGTTTCCACACTTTGACCTGCTTCATAACAATCGGTTTTAAACTGCAAAAAACATGTCCTTGGTTCAACATATTCCTGCTGTATTTCTTATTTTGTTTCATATTCAATGCCTTATCTTCACTGAGTCTGGCCAGTGTACAGAGCAAGAGATTCCACCAAGTAATCATTATATGCTCTTTATTCTGACTGTATAGACTCGAGTTCAAGAGGTGTACGCCTACAGTTTTTCAGCCATCAGTCCTGTTGTGACTATAAAACAAGTATTTTGAGGCCATGAGAGTCAAATCCACAGTCATTGGCAATGCCTCAGAATCTTCGAAGTCTTGTGTAAAGGCCCTCTGTGTCGATTTTTTCCCCTCGTGTACTGTAAAATACATTTTGAGAGGAAGAATCAGGCCATTAAAGTCTAATGGTGTATAATAACGAAATCTTGGTTTGTACTTGATGTGTTTATTCTGATCGTTGCAGGCTACAATTTGGTAGTAACATGCAGGGCTGATTTATGGCACTAAACTGAAGTACAATTGAAAAATTATCAACAGCGGCTGGACACAATAACACAATCTAATGCAATACAATAACCTTTCATCAAGTAGCATCTTGGTAAAGCTTATACAATTGTCATGCTTAAGAGGCAGTGATTAGATGCCGCTGGGATTTGTGAGGCTGTTGTTTATTGTGATTCTGTAAAGCCTTTTGTTTTTGTCCCTAATGTGTACACAAAGGGAGATTGTTTGAGGACTATAGGCTGTGTACTTTTTTTCTTTAACAATAGGGATCTACCTATCACTTTAAATCATCTCTGGCCACTTTAACCTACCATTCACTGCACATCATTTCTTCATTGTCCTGTTGAGTTCACCCCATTATGTATATCTTCTGGTACTATTTTTTCAAAAAACTGTATTTACATTATTCTATCTGGTTTTGACTTTTTGATTTCTGTATTGCTCCTGCAATGCCCGAATTCCCCCCTTGGAGATTAATAAAGTAATATCTTGTGTTATCTAATCTCGTGATGTAAAACCTTAAGTGGAATAGATAGAACAATTGTAAATATGTCTGTTATTATTATACCAATTATATATTGTTCATGAGGATCATGACATCCCCTTTTTATAACCACAGGCCTCTTTGTGTAATATCTATATTAAGTTGTTTATAATGAACATCTTCACTTCTTAATACAGTGATGGATATATGTTCATTGATGTTTATATGTATCTGTACTGTCTATATTCATATGTCTATCATATATTGTATTTCTTCAACCTTTATGTTAGCAGGGAGGAACCACTGAGACTGAGGTCACTATTCCATTACAATATAAAAAAAAAAACAGTCAAATGCTTTCAATGTTTTTGAACATATATTTTGTTAACCTGAGTGTCTACTGACTCTAAAAATGTGAAATAAACCCCTCCAGTCCTTTGTTTGTGGTCTGCACAAGTCTTACAACACAGAGAAAAATGCTTTGTTTCAAATGTGCCCTCCTTGTGATATGACAGTGGGATATTCGGTATCTCCAACCATGGAGTTCAACCCCGGCCTTGAGAAAAACTTTTGCACGGGGCCGCCATTTTATTCTCGCAACAAAGGAGTGATGTCTACCGGGAAAACTCAGGGCGGATCATTGCATTTAAAGAGACACACACACCAAAACGGAGCGTTCTGAGAGAGCTGGTTTCTACAGAGTAAAAAAAAACAAAAAACAACCCTCCTCTGGTGTTTGATTCTGACTAAAGCAGAGCACAGATGTTTCATTTAGAGGGGACTGTTTAAAAAGGTGGAAAAGGGGTAGAATATCTGAAACACATGTTCATACTTGCAAACTGTCATGTTTAGGAAAAAACAAGGAGTGGAATCTATTTGCAGATGCAAACCAAAAAGCTTACTTTTCCAGTAGAAAAACAAATTTCAAAATAGTCCCCAAAAAATCCTCAGGGAAAACAAGGAGCCACAAGGAAGCACAATAGGAAGACACTTCTAGGAATGACTTTTGACAAACTGATAAGAGGGAAAGAACTCTGAGAATAAATAGACAGATACAGGTGAGACTAACAATACAGGTTAGGACAATCAGGGCAATCAAAACTGGAGGTAAGACAAGACAAGAAACACTGGTGACCAGATCTACCAAATAAAAGAGGAAACACTAAAGACAACACTATCACAAATAGAAACATGAGGATACAAAAACTAACAGATTTACCAAGGAATATGAACAGTGAGACACAGAGAGAGATAAACACAACACAAGGTAACATGACAAAAATAAATAAATACAAGAACACCATGGATGTCAAAATAAGACAGGAATTTAAATTGTAACACTGTGAACCACACACAACTAAACTCATGACAAAAACAATGTCCAATTCAATGCTGTCATATTTGTATTTCCTCGGTAGATCAGACTAAACACCACATGAAACTAAAAAGTATGAACGTTATTCCACATGCAGTAAAGGGAGCAACAACACCAGACTTATTTGTTGACCCAACAAGGGGTCAGATGCCTGTGTTGTGATCCAGAAGTGTATTTAAAAAAAATAAAGGAAGGAATGAATCAAATCAAATAATAACATCTAACTCTATATTATATAATGTACACTAAATATGTGTCAGCCTCTCTGTGTTTAGTTTGCTAGTTGATTGATATCCTTTTTTTCCAATTTGGTCTATGATAAAGAGCAAGTATCTGAGAATAAATTCGTTTTTTTGTTACCCATCCTTAATGTTCAGAGTCTGACGCACGGACTATTTTATGGACACATCTTGGCACCATGGAGACTAATAGGAGGTTTGAAAGTGTACCTGAGGTGATATCAAATCTACCATCTGTGTAGCATTCCTGTGCATTATAAAAATGGAGAAATGTTCAATAAGTGATCTACTTTAATGTGTTAAGGATGATCACACCTTTATGATTACAAAAAGGTGAACTTTAATAGCTCCAGCTTATCCAGAAATCCCAAAGCTCAAAGAACAAAGACCTTGGTGCGCTATCGTGTGTCACTAATGGGTGTATCATTTACAGAAAGTTATTGTTTTTCTCCCTTCAATGGGAGCCAATATGGCAGATATTCAAAAGAAGAGAGACACAAATCCAGTCTGGTCCCTCGTGTTGACGATGTTGGTAATAAAGCAAAACACAACAATACGGGAGAAGGCCTTTAACTGTGTATACCCATGTGGTCTTATAGAGCATTTTGGATGAAAAACATTCAGTATATGACATCTATATAAGACTGTCCACTGGCTGAAAATGAAAGAATTTTGTCTTGCTTTATTGTGCATCCAAATAGCTTCTTGAAAAATACAGAGGCTGGAGGCAGCCAATAGAATACTTTGGGGAAAAGAGAGAAGGCAAAACATCTGGCCTCAAATTTTAATTAGAATTTCCGTTGGGATTTCTTTCATTTTACATACTGGGGTATTTCTTTTCCTAGAGGAGTACTTGCCAACATGACATGGAAGAAATGAATAAATAAATAAACTCTTCATTTAAACCTGGAGACCATTTTTTTAAGGAATGCATGTTCATATAACTTGAATAACTTACTTGCTAGGACCTGTTTAGAGCAGCGATTCCAAAGCTCTCCACAAGAGTCAAGTTGAAAACCTCATACTAAGACTTGTACTGAATTAATATCCTGATGTCTGCAGCTTTACACTGTAAATGAGCAAAGTCTGTTTTGTCAGTTCTTTTGATTTTTTTGATTTCATATGCTCAAATTAGACTAGTTCAACTAAAGTGCATCGGGCACTGAGGCGAAAGATGCACTCTTATCTATAGAAAATACCCCAGAGTGAGCTTATATCACACAGGGAGGAAAACTGCTGTTTCACTGCTCTAAATGGGGTTTGTTTGAAGCATTAATCTTTCTCCAAGCATTCTTTGGGCAGTGTCTTAGTCACCATTGTAGACTTCAAGACAGGCCAGTCCTGCCCTTGAATGAGCTCAAGTAGGGCATATGTTTATTTTATTAAGGAGAGTACTTGGTAAGCCATATATTTAGGATATAATCAGCATCTCTGTAGTGCAAAGTAGAGTTTTTTTGTTGTTTTTTAATCTGCTGACTTAAGCTTGGACATTGGGCAAAACACCTCTGTTCCCTTGTTTATTTTCCTTCTTTAAGCATGATAAGGAAGATAAGGTTCAGAGTATTTTACAGTAGATGGCTCTGCAGGTTTAGAGGCACTGGCTAGAGTATTAGCATGAAGACTAAATGATGTACTGATGTGAATGAGGTTAAGAGTAGAAGGTACTTTAGCCACTTAAGAGAAGTCTACCTTATAAAATAAATATACCTTTAAGTGTAGCAATAATTCCTGAACATTTTTACCACCTAACCTTGGTATACTGTATGACAACCCTTTCCTTTGGGACTATGTCTTTGACAGTACAACGACCTTGTATTCTTAGACATGGAGAACAAGGTGTCAAATAACTTATTAGGTTTATTGGTTATTGGTTAAGAGATAACACTTAAATGTAAAGTATGTACATAGGGGTCCTTCAATCAGAACAATAATGAAAGATGACGTTGAGGCTCACAGGGTTTTTTTTATTTATTTTTTACGTTTAAATATAAACATTAGCATGCAATTCTACATACTATACCTTTAAGAAAATACATTTTTATGAGAAGGTTCACAGTGGAAACATGGGTATACCCCGTTGATGCTTCTATAGCGCATCGATGCTGTAGCTACGTCGTCGACGCAGACCCTACGCCTCAGCATTATGCGCACCTCCATAAAATCCTGACTACGCGTTGCATTGTCAAGAACCGCAAGGACTGTGATTGGTCTGTTCAGAATGTTTCTTTTTCAATTTTTTGACAACGATATTATAAGACATTTTTTTATTTGCTTGTCTTTTAAAAAAACCTGTTCACAGCAGTACTAATGTGGCTTTCTTATTGATACTGCAGCTGGCCTCTCTTTTGATAAGGACTCCACACAACCCCACTTGAAATAAAACCCATCTCTTTAAAGAAGTGGTAGCTTGAGGGTCTAAAACTCTTACAGGGAGTGTGGAAGAAGAGGAGAGGATGAACTTTGACAATCAAAGTCAAATTAATGTTCTGGCTTAGAAATCTAACTTCAATATATCCTGGATGTTATTATTATTATTATTTTTGTATTGCTTGGTCAAGATGTTGGTTAAGTTTCCTATTTTAGCTGGGTGATCTCCATAATAAAGCTGATGGTAATGTAACAGGTCTGTCAAAAAGCAAAGACGTCTAACGTTTTTTTAAACAATAATTAAAGGCAGGGTTGGTAATTTTCTCCTTATACACTTTTTAAGATGTTGGTTGAAATTGTCTTCAGGTCCTGAGAGAATTTAATAATTCATGTGCTTTAAAAAAGAGACAAAGCAGTTGTAGCAGTTGAAAACTTGCACTCGGTACAAGTTTTGTGAACTAATCATACCTCCCTGTCTCCCTGCTCACTCACACAGTATGAGCTGAAATCCTCTTCTAGACCAAAGGCGGTAGTGCATGTAAGGGAGGGGCGCGGCTTTAGAGGGAGCACAGATGTGAGGAGGTGGGTGAAGACGGAGCATGGAGAGAATGCTACTTTCCATGTCATGCGAGTTTTTTGACATTAATTTAGAAGAAAGAAAGAAAGAAAAGCGTCGTGTTGGAGTGTCGCTGAGCGGCATAGTGCTATGATGAGGTTGAGCGGGCAGTGCATGTCTTGGCAACGCAGTCTCAGTTGGACTTTCGAGTTTAAATAAGGTTTTATGAATAATACAAACTGACAAAAGAAACACAGAACAGTTGCATTTCTCATTCAATGCTTGATTTGCCTTCTATTAAAAATATTCACAAAGCTTCTCTCAGTAATGATTGGTGAAATATTTTCTTTTGTGTTGGATCATTAAACAATGCTTTGTTCTTTGAGGTTTTTTCAAAGTAAGATGGTATATGCAAAAATGAAAGGGAGCTGTATATTCTTTCCTTTATTAATTAAAAAAAGTAACTCACCGTAAAATGCCAAAAAGGAGTATGTGATTACTGAATAATTATATTTTTATAAATTGAATTATGTTAAGGTTTTCTGAAGAACGCTTTAGATCCGCTGACTCCTTGAACTTAAGTTGCTCAGGAGGGACATTTTCAAAGCCTGAGGGCCCCGGAAAGCAGAGGCTGAATCGCCTTTGGTCTCCAGTCTAGACCAGAGAATAACCAGGGGGGTCCTGAGGCGGTCAGGTTACAAACTCACTCAGGTGGAAAATATCAGAGACAACTTCACTCAGACACACCAAAGTGTTATGAGTAGTCAGTTCAGCGTAAAAGCAGTAACTCAAACACATAACCTAATCTGACAACCAAACCAGAGAATTTCAAACGGAGGCTGGTCTGAAAGTATTTGCTTCAATATCTTCTTTATCTATGGTGAAGAGTAGAAATATATGATCTCATAAAATAACTGCAACAAACTGTGAAAAAGTAGATCTCCAAAAGCAGGCAAAATAATTCATGTCATAAATATTGTTATGGCAAGCTGCAGTATTCCTTAAGGCTGTAAATGTTTCTGACATGGAAATGGACCAGTGTACTTGTTTTAAACATCTTAAATTGTTCCTGTCATCTCATTTATACTGATAAATGATTCCTGCCTTTTTTGTGAATGCAGATGAGGCTATAAATTGTAGAATTTAATTTCTGGAATTAGTGGGGGGTTTGTGCCAAGACCTGGAATATCTACATTTTGCCAGCTATGTGGGTAAGATGTAAAAGTGACAATTAATGCTTGAGCATGAGCTTTTGTGAGAAAAGCAAACTAAGAAATATTACAGCAAAAAGTTAAAGGGGACATTATCCACTCAAAACATACATTTCCTTGTCCTGAGTGTCTACCATCCCTTAAAATGTGAAATAAACCCCTCCAGTCCTTTGTTTGTGGTCCGCCTAAGTCTTACAACAACAATAAAAGTGCTCTTTTTCAAATGTTTTCAACTTGTGACATCACAAGTTGGATTGTGGTTAAAAAGAAAAAGAAAACAAAGCCTAGAGCAAAACCTAATCGCAGGTCCGCCATATTTATTTTTATTGTCTCTACAGAGGAGTGATGTCTTCTGGGAAAACTCAGGGGGGGCTCATTGCATTTAAAGAGACACGCACACCAAAATGGAGCATTCTGAGAGAGCTGGTTTATACAGGGTCACAAACCTCCTCTGGTGCTTGGTTATATTTTGACCAAAGCACAGCACAGATGTTTTATTTAAGACCTCAGGGGAACACAGAGCTCTGTAACAGACTTTGCTATGCTCAGTCTATACAGCTGCAAACTACAACAGGAAGTAACATGACAGATGTTAACTTTTTGATTGATGTGTTGATTGATTTGATTTAGCAACCAGCTAAAACCTGCATGATGAATACAGACACTATGAGAATTACTGAAGAAAGGGAACGTTTAAATCAAAGTCAGCATACATGCTGAAATGGCAACACTCTTTTATGTTAAAGTCTGCGAAAGATCACCTGCAACTCTAAATCATGGCTTTGTGGCCCAGCCAAGATGGCTGCTGCTATGTGTACTGATATCTGGTAATATTTTTCCTAACCACGATTGACTATAAGCAGCTGGGTATATCATAGTATACAGTGGAAGTTTCTATGAAAGAAAAAGCCAGCATGCATAGCACAAGTACGTTGGCTGTCTGATTATAAAAAAGGCTCTTTATCGCTCACGTGTCCTTATTGTTTTTCTTCGCCTGTTCAGTAATCGCCCCCACACATCCATTGCAGCTCCAGTCACTTCTCTTTGTTTTGCCTTCACTTTTATACCTTTCTTTGATTCCTTGCCCACTTTACTCAGTGCAAATGCTTTTGCAAAATTTGACATCTATGTCTGACATTGTTGAGCAAAAGAAAAAGAGACACAAACTAAATCAATGGTCCTTTCTATTGCTTCTTAAGAATGAAGCCTGCATCACTTTCTCTGTAATGAGAAGAATACAATCCTGTAAGATATCACTGGAGTCCTAAACATAGATCTGGTTATTTATTTATTTATTTTTATGAAAAAGCATTCGATCTTAGGGGAGTTGTCTTTAAGTGATTGTTGCAGAGAATCGTCAAAAAGCTCTGCATTTCCCATCAGTTCAAAAGATTTAAAACCTGTTTAATATCATGTTTTGGTTTCCCAGCCGACAGATTCACAATTTCTTTCAGTTGCACAGGTCTTATCTTTGCTATTTTCATTTGCGGCGGGCAGTTGTTTTCAGTGACAATGCTTTGATAAGCCCATGGTACTGTACTGTTCTTACTTGGCACCAAACAGGCAAACTTTGCAACTAGCTAGGGAACATAGAAAAGCTGAAAGTTGTGTTTCTCTGCAGTCAGTGACAACATAAAAAATGTTGTTTTTATTCCATTACTCTGGATTTTCATTCAAACTGTTTCCATGCCTGCTTGATTTGCTCCACTCTAATAGACAATAGATGAGTAACAGATCACATGTTAAACATGTGAAATTCAAGTTACTTTTTTTTGTGGTTTTATTAGTAAAGCACGAGTAGAAATCTATGCTGTTAATTAGTATGAAGATCAATTTGATCAACTTTAAAATGAATAAAATGTTGATAAAAACTTAGTAAGACCAACAAATAGACCTCAAATTTAGTCAAGCAGGACTGAAGGTGATAATGGAAATGTGTGTATAGGTGCACTGAAGACTTATGCACATTTATGAAGTTTGATAAAACCTTGGAAAAAACAAGATAGGGTGGTGTTACACTAAATTTTAGAGGAGGAATGCTGCAAATGAATTTGGATGTCAAAGACAAACCACTGTGAATAGGAGCAACAAAACCTTTCCTCTTCTTACATGGAGTGCAGAATGAATCAACAAAGGGCCCAGTGTGCATTCACTGAACCCAGAGAAAAATACAGGTTTTTGATACTTGATATGATACATGAAAGCAAAAGACAAACATTGGACAGATGGTGACACAAGAGGCTGTAAATGTTGATAGTTTACATATTCATGCACAAATGTCCCACTTTGCATAATAAACTGCAATAACATTATAGATTTCATGTTGTTTAGCCGTAAGGTAAGCTTTCTGTTTACATGTGTATAGTGGATAAGTAGAAAATCATATTTTTTTTAAATAGGATTTCAAGGAGGACAAATTATAAACACTAGTTTGCACATAGTTTTCAACGATTGTCTTCTTTTTGCAACACTAATCACATTTGTAGTGAAAAAGAAAGACACATTGTGCCTTCTAAAACCAAGTTCTTGTTTTTCCAGTGTGCCAGATGAACCGTACGAGTGTAACTCTACATGATTGTTCAGGCCACAGCGAAACAGAATTGGGATGGTTTCAAAAGACTTCTCTTCCAAAAGGTTGGAAGTACTTCAGTGTTCGAATTAGAGAGAAAAATTGTGAAATTTTTTTCACTATACTTGGTGAACTTTGGAGACATGGTCTAACAGAAGGCTTTTGTAATCCACAATGAGAGTCCTCAGTCAGCTACTGTGGTGCTTTTATTTCAGGACCTTTTAAACTACCAGTCTGTTCCACGGGGTCACATTGGGTCAGTGGGGTCACACATTTAGTTATTTTGGACAAGTTCTTATCATTAATATATCCTTTTTTCCCCCTAACACTTCAATATCTTATTTTATGCCATAAGATATCATGATGGAGATTGCCATTTCCATGAGAACTGTCAGTCTGAGCTGTTTTGAAGTAGACGCCAAGATACAGAGGAAATGAGGAGCTTTTCATGTTTAATTAATAATGCTAATGAAACTTAATTAGAGCAGCTTATGAAAAATGCATTCAAATGAGAGATGAGCTTTATCCTTAAATAACAAGCCTCCTGTGCTGGATTTGGTGTCCTATTACATGCTAATTAGATTGCACCAGGGACTGTTAATGAGCATAGATCATCTCAATCTTCAGCACAGCAAGACCCCCACCAGCCGCCTTTGAACATATATGAAGAAATGTATTTATGTATGTTCACAACACATGGTAGAATAAATTCAATCTGCAGCTGTTATAGTTACACATTGAAAATCTGAAACAGTTGATTATGGGACAATTTCATTGACACATGCATAAAGTCTGATATGCAAGTTTCATTTGATTAATTATTAAAAAAAAATACTTGGAAGTCTATTAGGTTTACCAAATCTAAACTCCAAAGCTAAATTTACAAGCTGAGTGCAGCAGAGAAGTCATCAAATAAATTATAATTTTCTTTTCAACTTTTATCAAGTGCAAATTAGTTTGCAACCACAAATTTGCAGTTCAATTATAAAGGTTTAATTAAGTGTTTTCACTCTTGTATATCTGGTGTGTAATCCGTCGCAATCTAAGATATTGTAATTGTAATGATTTATATCTGTGGCACAGAAAACAAGTCATGACTGACAAGAGCATCTTGCACAGCCTCACAGCATTTAGGCATTCTACAATCCTTTGGGAGTGTCTATTAAAAAGACCTCGCAGACAGCATGCTACCCCGTTCACAGTTTACAGAAATGGAAAAAAAAATGCTTCAAACAAGCCAGCACTGTTCATTCTGTGTTCACTGAATCCCAACCAAAACTACATTTTTAGACACATTTTTTTTTTGTCTCATCTTTGCAGGCAATTTTGCCCGTTAGTCATGTCAATTATCCACATTTGGTTTCTTGCTCTTTCATCTGAATGCAAAATGTCAAAAATAATAGATCTGTAATGCTAAAAAGCAGTACATCTGTTCCTCCTGAATGTGTACGGATGGTCTTTATATGGAGAGAATGCGGTGAACTGTCACAGTGTGTGCCATCTCCAGCTTTCTAACAGCTTACTAACATCACTGCTCAATTGTTAAAAATGCCTGTATACCCTGCAGGTAAGGGTCTATTAAATCCTCCTACACTCTGATCCTGCTCCTACGCCTGATTCTATCTCAACCTGCAAGGCTTTTGGTCAGTAACACCTATTGCAATTTACTCCTCTTGAATTCCAACAAATTAACCCTTGAAGAAGGCAAAAAAGCAATCATTGATTTAATAGCATGCATATGACGATTTACAACAGATAATAAATCCCCAGTTATGAATGGTATACGCAAACTCATTAAGTACAAAACCCCGTGTCTCTGTGCAAAAGAAAGAGAGAGGGCTGGATGAATGGGTGGATGTGTGCGCTCTGTTTTACACTGTCAATTTGGCAGACGCCTGCAGGGGCTGGTGTGTTGCCATGGTGATATGAGCAAGGCATGAAAGAGCAGCAAGGTTTGCCTAACAGGACCAGTCTCATAAGGACTGATAAAATGAGAACCTTTCTTTAAGAGGCTCACATACACTACATGTCCATTCAACACAACCCGGGGCGTCCCTCTCACAACAGGATTTTTTAAGATAATTGAATGGCAACGGCACATTTGAGGCTTGTATCTAATACATTCACTTTTGTGTGGATCAAATCTGCTTTTACTGCAGTAGTTACAATGTAACCTGTAAATGTGTGAACTGTTTTTAAAACATGTACTTGTTATGTGGTTTTGGGTTCCTGTTAATTCTTTTATTATCATCCTTGAGTATGAATAACATTACTTCTTTTTTTTCACATTTTAAAATAAAGACATTCACAAGTCACAAATAAACTATGATATGGCCACGTTTTATCTTGGGCTCCATCATTAGTGTTATAACCCTATAACACAACATACCTCATGGTTATTAATAGTTATTATTTATGGAGCTTTTATATGACCTGTTGACTGCTTTACAGTAGCTGTGCCTTAGGCTATGTCTGACACAAGCTTTTTAATGGGTGATAATTGTTGCTATTGTTAACCTTCGGAAGGCTCTCTAAAGTTTGTAACTGTAAAATTGAAAACATGGAGGAGTAAAATGTTGAGATAAGTGTCATTCAAAATGTACTTCCAGATTTATTTTTTATTTTTTTTAGAGGTGAAATTCAATTCCTTCTAATAGCCACTCATTCTAAATCAGATTCATGAGCACAGACAAGGACTTTTTCATTTCCTTTGAGGGCTTTAAAAAAGGCTTTAAATGCACAGGCATGTTGGAGCAGATATATAAGCATAGAGAGACAAGAAGTTAAAAAAGACTGTGTGTGAGATACAGCGACTTGATGTTAAAAGAAACATCGTACACTTTGGCTTCTTTTCCAGAACTCTACAGTCACTAAAGAAGCAGAAGTAAAAGGAGAAGCAATGCAACACGCTGTTATTGTTTTTTACTTTTGTTTCCCTCCTGTTCATTTTCCTTCTTTTTTTTTTTAAACGTCTGACAGCAGCACCAGTCCAGAGATGGGATTGCAGCGGTCACTAATACTTAATAAGTAGAATATATGAGTTTTATGTTTTTCTGTAAAGAGAAATAAGTTAGTCAAAGTTGCTTTGCACAATGCTCCCCCCCAAAGAGTGAGAGCCTTAGACGGTTCCTCAAAAGAAGTTTTCTCTCTCGTTCAACACGTGTCTCTTCAACAAATTTCCAAACTCCTCCAAGAGAAAAGCCTTTCTCTTATGCTCTTACACTGACAGAGTGGAGACGTGCATTACACATGTCAAAACCGCCTGTCAAAAGATCTTATTTTGTACCACTCTATGCAAATGAGATACACTCCAGCTGTGCTCATTCAGTCAGAGTAAAATGTTGTGCCACTGACATCTTTTAAAACCGAATTGGTTAATATCCCTCGAGGTGAGACTATAATTATGGCACAACTTATTGCAACGCTAACTTGCTAAAATACATGCAGATAGTGGGCTGTCACATTTGTTACAATGTTCGCCAACTTGAATTGCTTCATGAGCTCCTTACATTTGCAAAATAACCATTGAAAACAAAGCATGGCTGATTCTGGTCGGTGTCATTAAGTCAGCATTGAAATGCTTTATAACGGTGCCTTTATTTGTTGCCATAGTTGGACTATTTTCATCTTTAACAACACATAGTATGCCACCTACTTTATGTAGAAGACTAATATATATTTGTATTTGTCACTAGCCTGTTTACCAACCCCGAAATGATGGATAAAGTCCATCCTATCAGTTTTGTGCCTGCTTAATTGTTTTTCAGAAAATGCTCAAACAGGTAGTTTTCAGAGTTTCTCTTTGTGACACAACAAAGGGAAGGAACCCCTTCCCCAGGCGGTTTTGCACTCCCACAGCAAGGTGTTTGTCTTGCCCTTTGAGTCTGCCTTCTCACTGTAAATATTGGGTATGGTGAAAGAAAGCCCAAGTCACGCAAGCCCTGGTGTGTGGTCAGACACAGCTCATTTGCATTTATAGCAACACATACAGGAACGGCATGTTCTAAACAGGGCTGAAAAAGAGGGATTTATAACGAGCGACAACCATGGGCATACAGCTTCTAAAAATAACCTCTTCATATTTCATTGTAAAAAAATGCATTCAAATAAATGAATTTCAAAATGCCTGCAGTATTTGAATATAAGAATAATGAAATGATTTTTTTTTTTAATAACAAAAGAAATGATAGCAGAAACGTTGCATTTGTTTTACTCCATATAGAGTTATTTTTCTACAATCTTTCCCTTCTAGATTTGAGCTTTATTATAGCTCTGGTGTTTGTTGTGTTTGTTTTCATACTTCCATCTTCACCAACACATTGTAATGACTGCCATTTCCTTTCTTATACTAAAAAAAACCCCCCCAAAAAAAACCAAGTAAACACGTCGAGTCTCACCCATCTCACACTCTGCAGACGCGCTGGTTCAGTTCCCAGCAGAGCACAGTTAGCAGAGTACACAGGTGGGGAAGTCTGTAAGAGATCACATCCGCTTTGCTGCACTCACTGCTCCTTCTGGTTGAACAGAGTGGGAACTTCAGGGGTAGGATCGTGTGACATGAGGCTCCGTGTGGACAATCGAGCTCATCTCTGTCACACGAGGAAAAAAAAAAGAAGTGGCTGATGTCACTCAGTGCCCACATGGCTGTTCTTAACCCTAAATAAGCCAACATTGGGAGAGTGCAGGGGCAAGGAACACATGGCACTGGGAATAAGTCATCCCCCCTTTTGACAACCCAACCCAAACAAAAAAGCAACAAAAAAGAAACTCTTTATTATATGTGAGGACATCAAACATGAGTACATATAACAGACACACACTGGTCTCACAATAACCCCTGCTATTACAGTATACATACTATTTGAAATGCATGTTGTGCATTTCAAATAGCTGTGATAGAAACATCACAGCCAGGAAATCAAATTAATTTTTGTAGTGAATGATATAGAGGTGCATTACAGAAAACTTTTCAAGAAATGATTCTGCGTCATGGTGGCATGTGGTGATCCCAAAAAAAAGATAAACATTGTGTCCAATTTGTGTTTCTGTTTGTCCTTCTTTGTCCCTCTCTTTAGAGGTGAATGTAATGGACAAGTGTTTGTATCATCTTTAGCTCTTAGATAGCTGGATTGGATGGTATGAATGTAAATAAAGTTTATTTTCAATTCCAAAGAGTATGTCTCTGAATAAAGGTCTGCAAATTGTTTTTTTTTTTGTTTGTTTTTTTTTGTAATTATATGTATTTTTCTGCCTGCAATCTTTGTCATTTGATTAATCCTTGAAGTGTCTCCATATTTTCCTTTGAGCATGTTGCCATTGTGTCAGTCCCTCTTTGGCTTTTCGGCTTTTATAGCATCTCAGATATGTGCCTATTAAAGTGTGATTGTTTTTCATTCTCGACAGACAAGTAATTATTATATCTAATTGTTTTGATGCAGTTTTCTGGTCTTTTATTTTGTCCTCCTTTCCACGTGCAACACTTCTACTTCAACACTATCGCTTTTCACAGTTTAAATCCCAATTCTGTAAGCATCCGAACCTGTTGTTCCTCACCACCTTAAATCAGTATTACACTCTAACCAGGCTGCAGCATGACTTCTTTTATCTTCCAGCCATACGAGGGAACAATTGACTGTTTACTGTTCTCATTAGTGATCTTGCTACGCTCCAGTCATTATTCCAGCTGACAGGTCAGAGTACCCTTTGGGTGAGCCTGATTCGTTTTCATGCGAGAGCCCGATCATTAATTCAACCAGCAGACATGGCCTACAGCTTCAGAGAAGACAGAATAGTGGGGTACTTTATGCTGCCTCTCAGCAACCTCAGAAGCCCGTAATTAAGAACTTCCGACCAGGACGGATACACTGGAGTGGCATACTAACTCCGACTTACAGCCACTGATAACATCTCCACTAATATCTGACACAAAGTAGAGTACTGATCAACACATTTGCAGCTTTCCTGCTCTGAACCAGTGATCCCATGAGTGCTGAGGGTGTGCAGAGAAACGTTAATTTTACCTCCTAAATGTTTTTTTCCCGATGTTCTATTTGTAGATATTTTGCTGCTTAAGAATTGTCTATTAAAAATAAAAACAAAAAAACAACCGAGAACTACTACAGCTGTAAGAAAAAAAGTCGGGAACGGTACTACAATAACAGATCCGTACCATCCTACTTTTTTAATACCCTTCTGTTGGGGTGCTAAGCGTGCCAAGCCGACCTTAGTTTGTTGATTGGTTGAAAGAATCTTCACTTCCTGTCTGACAGCTGTGATGAAGGAGAAACACAAAACTCATCATGTTTAAATATCCTGCGCTTTTGGAGAGAGTAATTCCCTGGCTGTTTTTTTTTTTTTTACAACTACTGTCAGCGTGTAGCACCGCCCCATGTATGACCCCCGAGATGCAAACCTATCAAGCTATCATTGATCTTAGCTTACTGTGTCACGGTATTCTTCTTTGTTGAATGTATAAGCTGCCAACATTACTGTACAGCGCCTCTGTTATTTAATGATGTGTAAGGGTACGGCTGGCTGTGCAAAAGGCAAGCAAGATCAGGTTTTACTGTACCAAACTGTACTGAACCAAACCTGACCGGGGTTTAAGATAAAGCTTCCAATTTATTTTTATTGCTTCACAGAGAACCTCTGTGTAAATGCATGCCCAGTGCAATGCACTGTAACGAGAAGCATCTATCTTAAAACCATGAAGTAAAAATAAATGTGTGAATAGTAAATTGTGAATAATGTATTTAGTGTGAACAATTTCTTGCGGCCCACCTGACTTTGGAGGCCACACTTTAAGAATCCCTGGTTTAGAGGTATTTGGATCGAGAATTTATTTTGCACTGCTTTTTCCTTGCCATTTTCCCAATTGCATATATAACTTTCTTGTCTTTAAAAATGAATAACTTGATCTTAGGCTTGAGGATTTTTATCAGTGTATGTTTTAAAGGCTGTGGGTGGGCTACTGAAAATGTGCTTAGTTCTGGGAAAAGGCTTCTTGACACCATGCTAAAACAGACAGCCTTGTTATGGTGAGATGATCTGAGCATCCTTCAGCTCCACACAAAGCAAGCTCCACCATCCTTGCTGCATCACGCTCAACCGCCTCCTTGTGTGTCAGTTATTTCCAGCTGTGTGCTTCTAACCAACCCAACTGTCACAAGAGTGGAAGAAATGGTCCAGACTTACAAAACCTGTCCAATGCTCACAATGATTTTGACATTTTTTTGTTTCAAATGAAGGACTGAAGACAGCACAAACATTTCAGCCTCCGCTCTTCCTCGCTGGTTCTTACAATGCCTAAATCTGCTCAGACAGAGTATATGATTCACACATCCTCGCACTAACAGAGCATATTTTGCCCTTTTAGTCACAGACGCTGGTGGCATCATACTTTATGTGTGGCCAATTGGACAAGCTCACAGTAATCGCAAGAGCACAGCATAGTACCTTCAAAGGTACACAGTTTTGGATTAAAGAGAAAAAAAAAACATGAGTCAGGAGGGCAAGGTTGCAGCCCACATAATGTTATTATGTGCAGTTATAAAGTAAGGGATGAATACATATAGAGGCACTAAGACACCCTCTAATTCATATCAATTGTACGTGTCACGGCAGTGTTATGTCATTATATTGACTTAAATCAAAGAAATAGAATAGAGTAAAAGGAAGACGATATATATACACAAAATCTGCAACAACTTGTTTCAGGTGATTTAGGTTTTCAGCCATATATTTTAAAACACCTGAGAGATCCCCCACCTTTGTAAAGAAGTGATGTTTAACAATACAGTTCTATTGGTTAACCATGCTCCTGTGCATATTTAACGGTCACATATTGTCCTCCTTTTTAACAACTTTAAATAAGTCTCAGACCTCCAAAAGGAAGAATGCAAAATGAGATATCAGAACAAATGTCTGGGAATGTCACCCACCTGGGGCAGGGGTTACTGCCCTTTGTGATGTCACAAAGGGACATGTGTCGCGTTTGTGCACACTTTTTCTAAAAAATGGAGCAAGCAAAAAATGTTGTGGATTGAACTTTTTTCACATCTGTAGGGACTGAAGACAGACTAGAGACATATATTCCAAAAACATGGTATAGGGAATTGTGTGTTATGTGTCCTTTAATGGGATATTCACAAAGTTGAGTCATTTAAAAGTTTTTAATTATTCCCTTTTTGTCTCTTTCCAATTGTTGTGTGTTGTTGCCTCTCTTCTTGAGCTTGTGTCTTTGTCATAATATGCTGGTTATTGGTCTCCCTTCTGTCACCCCCCCCCCCCCCCCCCCCCCCCCCCCCCCAGTGTATTGTATTATATTTTGCTGCTGTTCCTCTTTTTTTCCCTCTAAATTAATACTCTCTTCTCTCCTTTGTTTTCTCCTGTTTCATTTTTCACCTCGTATCTCTCCTCTTTGCCTTTTTCCTCTTGTAATTCTCTCCTCCATCCTCTCCTCTCCTTTTGTGTTTTTCCGTTACTCTCATTTATTCCTGTCCCCCAGCTCTCTTTTGTGTTCATTACTATGCTCCTAATCCTGCGCTTCCTCTTGCCCGTCCTCTCAACCCCTTACTTCTCGTCTTTATTTCCAACTTTATAATCTTGTACCCTTGAATTAACACAATGGATGTAAGCAATAACCCTGTAACAATTGCACTGGTTGTTAAACAATCACTCACCAGGTGCTGGAAGCTCATGGGCAGTGCTGCTGTAGGTGAAGTTTGCCCGAGAAGAGGCAACAAAGTAAAAACACAAACTTAAATCAGCAGCACCTTTTTTTCAGATTCTGAGCATTTGGGAATCTAGAAAGTTGCTTTACAACATTTGGCTAACGGTTCTCACCAAGACACCTGGTTGTGTTAGGATGTTGACATTTTATACAGAATCAGTTGAGTCCGTCTTCTGCTTACTGTAAAAGATGTGAAGTAATTGGGGTATGTTCCAAGGTCAAAACAGATGGATTTACCTTTCTCTCAGCAAGAGTTTTCACGTGGGAGACACAGACTTCTGAACCGCACTCCACCGTGTGCAGCTTTGAAGATAACTGGCAGAGAAAATGGCTCAACTTGCTTCAGTCTAAAGTTTAAATGTGTCAAGAAAGTCTGAGATTGCAGTCACAATTGCTCCTCATATTCGGTAAAAACTTGTTCTGGTTGTATAATCTGTCCTACTTCTCATGATATCAAATCAAGTTGGTTATATGCTAAATATTTTTTAATATGTAAAGGATGTTTTTTAGGGTGAAATATATGCATGGCAGGCAAGAGTTTGTTTTTTTTTTTTTTTTTGAGCGACACATTCTGTCATTTGAAGCAACTTGGCGAGGATGTAGTTTCTAAGCCGAAATAAAACTGCCCCATGTCTCATGGAAGCACATTTTAAAAACTGGATTGACAACGTTTCCCTGCTGATTTCTACCAACATTTCTTGACTTTGCAGCACCACGTGTAACTTAACAGCAGCAGGAACCTGTAGAGATCTGAACTCCTGACTCCTTTTGGAGGCACTGAAAACAAACTTTACTTTTGTATTTTGACAACCTCAGCTGTTTTCGAAGGACATATCCTCAGTGTATGTTTCTGGGAGTTATCAAAGCGGAGTATTTCATAACCAATAAAGTCACAAGGCTCTCACTTTTCATGTTATATTTCCAAGTTTTAAAAGTTGCCAATGTCACATACAATTGCTGGTAAATGTAACCTTGCTTCTTACCAACCCAACAATATCTCCAATGCCTGCATGCACAGCTAAACTACATGTACTTTAAAGTTTTTATTCAAGCAAGATTAGAGTAATGTGAAGGTGTGGAGTTACATATGAGCTGTAATCAAAGTGAAAAAGAATATAAGCAGCAATGCTTCCCCTAAATTCAAGATTTGTAATGTGTAACCTTAGATTAAACAATGGTTTTATCAGAAAATAAAGGGTTACCTGACTCAGTGCTCCCTTGTTCTATTGCCTGGCAAGCACCTTTTGGCTCATTGTTTTGGTTTATCGTTCATCATCTTTACTGTTTTGGTGTCAGTCTCCTGTTTCCCTGTTGTCCAGCAACATAAAACCACTCTTCAAAAACCCAACATAAACTACCTGTCCAGTAACATCAAACAGGAAGGAAGGCATTTGGTATGTTATCAAACTACATATCATTGCAGGTTAGTAATGACCTAACCCAGTGCGTGTGCAGGTGAGACCGCAACCCAGTGCAAAAACAAATGCACAAACCCATGCACTTACTGTTGTTGCCTCTTGCAGTTTTCATGGTAGCCCCTCCTGCACAGCAGTATGATCGCCATCTATTGGACAGAGTATGTCTGGAACATGCATTGAATTTAATTGTGAGAGAAATTGGTTTACATGTACACAAATGACAAATGTGTAAAATGTGGACAGTCTCCAAGAACACCACCTCATATGAGCTAGCATATAGCAGTTCTGCTCAACTGTTTTTCCACATTATTAGATGTGCAAAGTGTCAATTGATGAAGTCTCATGAATGTCTCTGATATTTCCCAAGAAAATAGACAAAGCTCGTCTTGCTTATTGGCTCTCCACTCAATTCATCTAATTATTTAACATCAAAATGCTCTGAAGTTACTTGCTATATTATCATTTTCAGATATTAAATCCAAATTGGAGCAATGATTTAGCTGACTGTGAAAGTACCCTGCTGGGATTGGGACTAGGGGATGTGCCATCTTTTGGTCTGCTGTTACTGCTGATAAGACCTCTCCAGCACATGCATTTAATCCTCAAACCAGATGGTGAATTAGCCTTTTTTTTATTAGATGAAATTCTACATTCAAAAAAGTCTTTTAAAAACCAAACATGCAAAAATATGGTATACTCAAATGTGTAATAGTAGTTGTTGGGGGTAAAGAAAGCTTGGTGTTTCCAGAGCAGTTATTATAAAAATAGCAGTCGCTGTTCTTGGGAAGTCAGGAACACTATGCATTTATTAAATTGAAATGTTGTAAACATGTATGTGGGTTGGTGTTTACAAGAATCCTTTTATTGATATATTTTTTTATTTTTCACTTTTGAAAAACTCTGCCTTTCAGCACTTCCGTGTAGCTGAAGTGTATCGGTGGCAGGATGCAGCCTTGGGCAATTCTCCTTGTTTAAAAAATGTTTGTTTCTGGAGGCTGATGCAGGTAAAAGCAGTTCACAATTTGGGGCAAAAACAACTTTATAAAAATAAGAAGTTGGATTCAGCCAAAATAATAACAACAATGTTTTACAGACAAAGACTCCAAAATTAAATCAGAATCAGAATCGTTTTTTATTGCCAAGTACATTTACATATGGTGCGAAAGAAAAAAATCAAGGCTAAAATAACAAGTTCTTAAATAAAATAAAATATGACAAGCAATTACCAATAATGTAGAATTTAAAAAATTTCAAATATAAACAACAATAAAAATCACAAAATGTAATAAAAAAAACCCATAAAGAAACAGTTTCATTACTCACATTACTGTGATGTTTTCTGACTGTGGGGCTGATGAGAGTCTGTGTTCTGGTGGGGAGAAGTTTTGCTCCTGATAGACCACAGCCTAGGCGAGAGTCTCAAACAGTCCATATGCAGGTTGAGAGTGCTCGGCTACGATGTTACCTGCACACCTCAGGGTCCTGGAGGTGTACAGCTTGTGGAGAGATGGTAGATTGCAGCCAGTCACCTTCTCTGCAGAATGAATGACACGCTGCAGCCTGCACTTGTCCTGTGCTGTGGCTGCAGCGTACCAGACTGTGATGAAGGAGGAGAGGATGGACTTGATGATGGGAGTGTAGAAGTGCACCATGATGGTCTTTGGCAGGTTGAACTTCTTCAGCTGCTGCAGGAAATACATCCTCCGTCGTCCTTTGAGGTAGGTGATGTTCAGCTCCCACTTGATGTCCTGGGCGATGGTGGTCCCCAGGAAGCAGAAAGACTGTAAAGACTACAGTGGACACCGTGGAGTCACTGATGGTTATTGGGGCTGAGGGAAGTTCACATCCATCACCACTGTCTTCAGAGCATTAAGCTCTAGGTTGTTGTCACTGCACCTGGTCACTAGATGGTCAGCCTCCCACCTGCAGGCAGACTCATCCCTACCAGAGATGAGTCCAATGAGGGTGGTGTCATCTGCAAACTTGAAGAGCTTGACAGACTGCTGAGTGGAGGTGCAGCTGTTAGTGTACAGGGAGAAGAGCAGAGAAGAGGGGAGAAGATGGTCCTGCTGCTTGAGACATTCGAGATTCGAGAGCTTGTCCAGGAGCAGGGCCGGGATTATTGTATTGAAGGCAGAGCTGAAATCCACAAACAGGATCCTGACGTAGGTTCCTGCTGAGTCCAGATGCTTGAGGATGGAGTGGAGGGCCAGGATGACAGCGTCGTCAACAGACCTGTTGGCTCTGTAGGCGAACTGTAGGGGATCTGTGATGTCTTTGGGATGTGAAGCACAAGGCGATCAAAAGAATTCATCACCACACAGGTCAGGGCGACAGGTCTAAAGTCATAAAGTCCTGTGGTCCTTGCTTTTTTGGGGACAGGGATGATGGTGGAGGACTTGAAGCAGGCTGGCACGTGGCATGTCTCCAATGAGTTGTTAAAAATGTCCGTAAAGACTGGAGCAAGCTGATCAGCTTCATCAACCCAGGACCTTCACAGACTGGAAACACAATTGGAAGAATTGGAAGATATGTTGCTTTTGTTGAGATTTGTATTCTATCAGTGACTCTTCCATTACTTAAACATAAGAAATGGCCATAATGTTATTCTAACTGCTATATCAAAAATCAAACTATTCAGGTTGTGGATGTGTGTGTGTGTTTGTGTGTGTGCGTGTGTGTGTGTAGGTGTGTGTGTGTGTGTGTGTGTGTGTGTAGGTGTGCGTGTGTGTGTGTGTGTGTGTGTGTTTGTGTGTGACTATGCACCAGCAGAAGCATGCATAAAGAATCTATTTTGGTCCAAAAACAGAACTCTGTGAGACATTCTGTTTACAGCTTCAGACTACAGCAGGGCGTTATGTTAGTAGTGTTAAGTATCTAAAGAGTCTATGATTAACGCAGACACAATTCGACGGTTTATATGCTCTTTACTGTGTTTTCCAGCTGTCTGAGAGCAGATCAATCGACCAATCAGATCAGACTCAGCACAACACTGCTCTTTTTGATGCATGTTGATCAGTTCCTATCAATTCACATAAAACATGCAGCCCCAACCATAGGTGATCCGAACAAATAACGGCTCAACCATCAAACTTTACATGATTGGTAAATGCCATAACACATCTGCTTATGTTGATGCAGTTAAAGATAATTGAAAACCTCAAAGTATGAAGGTGATTTCTTTAATTTCTTAAGCTGGCCATAACAATGTTTTTTTCTTTTTTGTAGCTTTAAAGACATGAGTGAGCCATCAACCGAAATACGTTTGGCCGACTATGTGAAAAATAATCTTCGGTGAAGGAGGAAACACAGCAGCAGCTGCCACAACCAATCCCACAGCCCGTCAGCCCCCTGTAGCTTTGCTGATAGTGAAATTTTACTTCCCAAAGCATGCTAAAGGAACACACACAGAGCTATATGTAAAACAATTTTCTCATCATTTAAAGTTCAGCTAACAATCCAGCAAACAGCACCAGTATGCTTCAGGGCGTTAGCCCTACAAGTTTCCCAGTGGATGTCTGACATCACAGCAGATAATAGCCTACATTTCTGGTGGAGCTATGAGTATCCTGCTGTGTCTGGAGGGGAGGTGAGTGTAACAGCTGCGGTGGCATCTAACAAGCCTGTAAGTAATTGGTGGCAGTGCTTTGGAACGATCCATACACAGAACAGCAAACAATCAGATCAGACGAGCAGAATTTGTTTGTCCTCTCTGTGCTTTCCGGCCACAAACCAAACTTCATTCAGAGCCACTTAGAGCTGTCTACTGAGATCCATTTAGCCTGTGCCCACTTCCCATTCTGTATATTTTCTACATGGAATAATTTTTCACATTATTATCCCCATGTAGTATGACAAAACTCAATAATTTGCTTTCTTACTCTGATTGGTAAAGTGCATGCTGCCTTTAAGGGAAAAACAGAAGTTCTCAAAGTGGTGTAAGGCTTTTCAAAATCAATGATAACTTTTTCAAGGGTAGTTTATCCATCCATCCATCTATCTTCTTCAACTTATCTATGGCTGTGTCCCACTGACAGCATACTAAGCAAGATAGTCCAGACAGTCCTCTCCCAAGTAACATTTTCCAGCATCCCCAGGTGTTTCCAGGCCAGATGGGTAAAACTATCTGTGAGGTCCAAGTTGGACATATGCAGAACATATCCAATGGCAGACATCTGTAGGAGGAAAGAAGCCACATCATCTGCAAAATACAGACACAGATTGTGATATCCACCCAAAACACTTTCCTTTCTTCCCTGCTGTGTCTGCAGATCCTGTCACCAAAAATAACAAACAGAATTGTTGAGAAGGGACAACCCTGGTATAAGCCAACAGCCAAAGGAAACGTGTTGGGCATATTGAAGCCAGGGTTTGTTTGTTTTTTTGTAGTGCAGGCTTTCTTTAGTAGAATAACTTGAGTTCTCATAATAACTAACAGTCACAAAGAGGTGTCTGGTTTGTGTCTGGCAGAACAATCATGATCACCCTCTCAAAGAAAGGAATAAGGGATATCCCTTGTTTCTTAAGGAATATAACTTTATAAATGTGCATGTTTTTTTTTAAAGATTTGGAGACAAATCAGGACTAAAGATGAGTTGTTCCAGTGTTCCAATCTTCCAATTTTTGACTTCAGCTAAATATATGTGTAATTCAGGCTTCTCAATAAAATAGGTCATGCTAACACATTGCATCAGAGATTTTGAACAGCATGAGGAAAAGACCAAGACTCACTGGTGTACAAGAGTGCACAGTTTTGGAACCAAAGTTCCCCCCCTGAGATACATGGACCAGGTATAGAGCACAAAGAGGCAGCATACCACCTGCTGCATGTTTTATGTTACCTTTTATTTTGTAGGATATGCCAGCTGAATATGCATGTTGTTTTCTGAAAACAGACCTCTTTGCACGAACATAATGTCAAATATTCCACCTTCCAGTAGCCAAGCACAGCTGCAGGCTGGTGACTGTGGACGTGGCCTCTTTAGGACTCTTGCTGAGAGAATGCTAATTATGTACCTTTATTAAACACATTTACCAATATGATTGGGATTTGAATTTGAATTACTACCTTTCAGACGTAATGGGCAATTCATCGGTTTATTTCTGTCCTTTTATGATGTTCACTTAATTGCATTGACATTTTATATTTTCCTTACTTCTATGCATCCCACAATTTCAGCTTTGCATTTTAGACCCAGCTATGGGTTAACCAATGTAAATGTGTGGGACAAGTCACACCCGCTTTTTGATTAGACCCCTTCAATTTAAATCTGTCACTAACTCAACATATCTGTCTCTCCACCCTGCACTGTTCAGAATATCCTCAGTCACATCCAATTTACTTTCACATTAAATGCCAAAAACAACGAGATGCCATTCTAAGTTTTTCCTGTTACCCAGTAATACAATCAACTTTTTCACATCACTGGAAAATTCACGTATTACGTTTTTCACTGCTACCATGCCTGATTCCAAGTAATCAGGCATGTTCATATTTTTGGTGAATGGAGATCTGAAGGATCAAAATTTGGAACTCATGATTGAGAACGTGAGCATCGTTCACTACAAAGACATTGAATGACCACTCACGTACCAAGCCTTGCTGAGCACCATTCCCCTGACAACATTTTAACTCTCCACTTCGCTCATTGATGTGCTATGTTAACAGAAACTGCAATTGGATGCACGCATAAAATAATCCTCTGAATTGCTCAAAAGATACATGTCTCTACTGTTTACTTTTCAAACATTTATATATATGTGATCTGACAGCGGGCAACTGCTTCAGTTGTGGTAAATTACAAAATGTGTCTCATGATTCAGCTGGATAAAAGCATCAAAACATGTTGCATCAGAATGCAGATAATGTCAACTAATCTTTTAAACAATTTCTGGGGAAGGACCCCTCGACCCCCAATTGACTTGTCCCACCCACTTCTTCATGCTTCTGAAATCCATTGTGATACTGATGGGGAAAAAGGTGTTATCAATCAATCATTCATTAGAGCGCCAATCCATAACAAGAGTTGTCTTGAGATTTTTTTTACAAAAGAGCAGGCGAGACCGCGGACTCATGGTTAGGGGAGACAGGCGGCACAAACCACTTCTCTTCTCTGAACCTTTAATAAGCAATGTTATTTTTTAAACAGTTGCACAGCTGGTCTCCTCTCAATCTGTTCCAATGGCTCCAAAGTATCTTTTGAAAATCTGAAGTTCTATGAAAGCGAATATGATGTACAAAACCAGTGACTCTTCCAAATTGCTGATAGACAACAGACTTCCGTGGCATCACAGACTCTAATACTGTGAGTGACAAACTTAAAAGAAATCAGAGGGTACAGTGTGCCTTTATATAACCATCATTTATGTCATTTTTTTGCAATTAAGTTGATAAAAATCCTTCATTTGTGATCGTAAAACGTGTTAGATATAAAAACTGAGAGTACAAAAGTTCTGTAAAGTCTGTTATATTTCCCAGTATAAGATTGCCCTGATGTTGTGCTGTGGGTTTTTGGATATCTAATAAGACGCAGCATCCAATAACCAACAGATTTCCAATAATGTGGTGTGCCAGTCTACTAACTGACTCCTGCGTAGGCTGGTCTCATGGATCCTCACTTGTGCCTCCTCGGGGATCCCTCCTCACTGCAGATTTAAGGGAAATGGACCTTCCTTCAAGCAAGGAGCAATCAAAAAAGGGAATTGGGATGTTCCCCAAGATTTTTGTAATACCTAAATCCTGTCTGGCAATATTAGAGCTTTGAACTAGGATAAATTGTGTGCGAGTTTGACAGACTCAGACTTCCTTGTGGCTTTTTGAATTTACCAGTTGGGTAGTGACACCTGTAAGCAGAATGGAATTAAATTGTAAAGCACTGCTCAAAGTTTACATTTCAACATGTCCCCTGAGCTTGCTTCAATGTGCATGCAGGGTACTACAGTCCGGTTTGGTAGCAAATGGTGAAACACAAAGTTGTATATTTAGAAGAAAAATAGAAATTGAAGAATGTATATTACATTTTTGGCTTTTGGGTGATTTATGGAAATTAGTATAAAACATGTACATGTAGAAACAACAGAATTTAAAGCTCTCTACGCTGAATTGACGAGATATAGACTCATTAATAGCCTCGGCGTAATCCTCAATTTTGTTTTCCTGCGAGCAACATGTCTTCTTACAAATATTGAACCAAGCAGCATTATGGGGCAGAGCGGTTGCAAATGATTGCTAATGATTGAGGAGTCTGACACTGGTATGTGCTTGCTTTACACATTTTCCCATTGGGAGTATCATATGAGGGCATGCATTCTGTGTGTTTGCACAGTGTAAAGCTGTGTGCGATCACTGGTGGGGATATGTCTGTCACCGCCTCTCTGGAGGCTGTACCCGAGTAAGAGGCCATCTGTTTATTTTGTCCTGACATCACCTCTGCTTACATTACCTCTGAGGCTTTTATCCACTGAAAAGGTATAAAAAGGCATTGGGGAAACAGTATATGTCTATGTTCTTTTACTCTCATCGGGGAGACGAGTTCTTCCTGTCCGCCATGTTGAGAGTTCCTTTTATGCCATGTGAATGTTTTTCACACATATAGTTCACACAATTCCTCTTTATGCTCCTTTAAAGATGAAAGGAAGCCACATTGTCTTTTCAGAACACGTTTGTCCATGAAAGGGACGCTACTATGCGCCCTGATCCCTGTCAAAATAAACATTACCCAAATACAAAACTACAATGTGTTTTATAATAAATATATACCAATGATGAATTAACCTGTGGCTAATCAGGGACAGAGCTAGACCTGTTTGTTTTGGTTGCCATGGTGGGGCAATGACTCGTGCACAAGTGGCAGGAAGTTAGTCTGCACAGGAGTGAATAGCGTTTAATGACATTGATTTCCTCTAATTTCTTTATCTTCTAACATCAAAGTGTTATTTTCCTCTTTGTGTTTTTTCAACTATAAAAGGTAACGCAACAGACTGGTAACACATAAATTAGGATTCAAAATGATTTGAGTCAGACAACTCATGTTTGTATCGTTTAAAATGTTTTTCTGCAGCAGAACATAGTTTATGTTTGGAGTCCAGGCTCCGACCTAATGACTCCTCGCAGTTTTAAATAAAAATGGATGGTGGTGGTGGGGCTGAGAATGAGTGCAGTCATGGTGCAGATCAGAGCTGGCAATGAAAGAGCAGAGGGAGAGAGCGGAAATGTTGCAGCTTAAATAGAAAGTATTTTGAAGGAGTTAAAGAAGTTTCTCAGTGAAGGTCGAGATGATCATTTATGTAGATAGATAGATAGATAGATAGATAGATAGATAGATAGATAGATAGATAGATAGATAGATAGATAGATAGATAGATAGATAGATAGATAGATAGATAGATAGATAGATAGATAGATAGATAGATAGATAGATAGTTTAAATAATGATATAATGTTTGACATACTTTTAGTTTGCACTGAACAAAGGATTAGATCAAGGAGGCCAACATGTAGGTCTATCTAATCTGGAATTTTATGAATGCTGCTGCTCTGCAATCCCATTACTACACCTGATATTTCATGTATTCTGGATGATTAGAGCACACGTTGACAGATGAAGTATGGACGTAATTACTTGGCATTCAAGTCCATAAGCGTTATAGTGAGTGCTTTTGCTCAAACTTAATTTCCCACTTTGTATCCAAATATGTATACCACTTTAATTATAAACAATAATTTGTTGAAAAGTGAAATAAGTGAAGCATACTTAATACGAAGAAGTTGCCCTGTATTTTCTCTGGTTAGTTTTAGTTTGGATATTCACCAAATGCACCACCATCTGGTAAGTAATCCGAACCAAACAACATCTTACCTAAAACTAAACTCAGAGGAATACTACGCAGTGTAGTAGAAGGTTCAGTCTGTATGTACCTGTCGTGAAATGGAAAATAAAGATCTAAGATAGATAGATAGATAGATAGATAGATAGATAGATAGATAGATAGATAGATAGATAGATAGATAGATAGATAGATAGATAGATAGATAGATAGATAGATAGATAGATAGATAGATAGATAGATAGATAGATAGATAGATAACAATAACAAAGTAACAAAAGTAGTTGTTAGAAGTTGTAACAAAAGAAGATGTGCTAAATTGAAATGGTTAAATAAGCTATAGCAGCACGCTACAACCCAAACTAAACAGCTGAAGTACCCACCCCTGGTTGTAAAGCAAACATTGAATGAATAGTCCAAATGTATGCATTTTGACAAAATTTATGAATGTGATGAAAATGTCTGGTCTCAATGACACATACAGAGTTTGAAAAAAAAAAAAAAAGAACTAGCAGCATCGATTGGAAAAAGTCTGTGTGAGCAGCATTCATCGTAACAAAGCTATTTCCATGAAGACTTAATAGAGACAGCTTGAACTAAACACATTCCTCGTTAGGTTTTCCATGACTCTCTCTTTTGCTTCAGCCCACATCACGATCGGTGCATTTGTGTCACCATCCCACTCATCCAACTGCTGCCACATTAACACAGGCAGACATGCAGATTCACAGCATTATTATAACAAAATCCTCATTTGACATATTGACCACATATTTTATCGAGCTGATTGTGTTTTCAACAAAAGATGTTCCTTTTTAATCTTTTTATGTCCACAAGTGTTTCATTAAGTGCTGCAAATGAAGAAACATTACATGTCTAAATTGGAAGCTCTGGTTCCAGAGAGATAATCTTGATTGAGATAATCTAAGTCCAATATTCTTTCTGTACACTTTAATTAGCTTGTGTTAATTACTTTTAAGAGAAGGCCACAGTGTCAGACTTCGCACCAGGCCTATTAATTTAAACAATAATATTATTTTAGCACCTTGGTACACCTTTGAATTTTTGCTTCCTGGAGATAACCCATCATGCAAAGATTTTTTTTAAAATCAAAATCTGTGTTTTTTTGTTATTTTTTTGAAAAAGGAATAAAAAAATGCAGTGTGATACAGACAAGGGTTTGTGTTTCATAATAACTGTCTTGAATATGAGAAGATGATGTCCAAATTTATAAAAGAGCCCTATTAGCCTGCCAAAAAGAGCACAGAATTTCAAAGATGATGGAAAATGAATATCAAGTGCAATACATCATTCTTGTCTGAGTAGAGATATGGCAATCCTGGGTGGAAAATTAATTTGATTTCCACTGCTGCCTGACATTTTGAAATGAGCAGCAGGAGAACTTTCCTTACTTTTCTGCCAGTGCTGATCCTCACAGTGTCAGGAGCCCAACGGTTTCAAGGTTTTCAGATTTATTGTTTTTCCCTGTGTTTTCCAGTTTATTTGATTTGATGAAGTGCTATCTCATTTTTAGTCTTGGCGCTTATGGAATTGTGGCTTATTGTGACGACATTCTTATCTCTATGTTCTGGATTTATGAAAAGGGGCCTGGACTTGAAGTAAGTACAGTTATTTGATACAAATAAACTTGTGCAGGCAACAGAAAGAATAAATACAAAAAACTGATTTAATAGAACAAATGTAAATGGTACATGTTGATAAAGCAAGACGTGTTCACTTATTGCAGGGACATAGATTCCCTATAGCCCTGACCGAGCAGTGGAACATTTGTTTGAGCTTACACTGACCAATAAACTTGAGAAATGAATAATAAAGCCATTTGCTTCTAATGGATTCAGAACCGCAGCTCCAAGAGAGCCTTAGTAATTTTAGTATTTAAGCTATGTTTATTTATGTTTGTATTAGAGGTAGACCATCTGGGGTGGACTTGTTTTTTTCCCAACAAGCTTTTAAATATTACACAACACCCTCAAGCTATAGCTGTAACAGTGGAAAATAATGTGAAAGGATCACTGCCAGTTCTCAATTAATTTGGAAAAATGCACCTGTCGCCCAGCTCCACAACATGCCAACAATGGAGCTTCCACATCATGAACTGAATGTTGTTTACCAGCCCAGTTTGTTTTGTATTGAGTCCTCACTGAAATGTGGACTGAATATAAAATTCACATTTGTGCCTCGTTATTTTTTTATGCTGGGAAATACAGTCAAGCAGACAGGTGTCAATAGAGAAGGTCTTATATTATTGAAACTATAGAGGTCAACAAATTGCCAATTTATGAACACTGAACTCCCTAAAGTGTGACCTGTCAGTCATACAGAAAAGCTATTTAGTTTTACAGAAACAACATCCAATATGAGATTAAAAATGTGCTCCAGGAATTGAAGATTATAAAAGTAAAGAGAAATTAAAGCTACTGTGGGGAGTTGTTTAAAAGTTACGGATCACACTGAAACCAATACTGATGCCTCAGTATGGCCTTCCGATGCAAAACAGACTATCAGAGAGAAGCCTTTTTCCACAAAGCTATTTTTAATAGTGATCCCATGACATACCAATATTTACCATCAGGGTGTGGATGGATAGGTGTTACATGCGGTAGAAGCGCTTTGACTTATCACAAGACTAGAAAAGCCCCACACAACTGCAAGATCATTTACCATTCACTTTGGGTGCCTTTATTCCTTTAGTGATAACTAAACGTTCAACTTAAAGGATTCATTAAAGTAAAGATTTTGCAATGACACACATTTAGTTTATTTAGCTGTAGAGCCAAACTCATTTGAACCTTCTTATCTGTAACCAGTTCCGCATGCATTTGCTGAACTCGAGGCATGATGAGCCTAAGAAATATAGTGTCTCATGTGAGCAATCTTATCACATTTTCAAGAGTCTTGTGCAGGCCATAAAGATAGTAGGTGGTCATGCCACCAATTAAGGCAACTCATGAGTCGGTGTTTGATGTTGGTATTGCATCATCTCTCTACCAGAGTTTCCCCATCAGTTCCAAGGTTTTCAGCCTTGTAGCTACGAAATATTATAATGAAATCATAAAAAGCAGCATGCCTGCGTGGTGACACTGCTACAGAGTGACAGAGTGAGAAGGCAAAAAAAAAATAATCATGTTTCATTTTCAGCTTGTCTTAATAGCTGCACATATTACTGAGGAACAAGAGTGCTGCTGCTTTGAGGCAAACCGAAATGCATGATGAAAGAGACAATTAGTGCTTACACAATCAGAGGGAAACATATCAGCAAACCAAAAACAGCAGAGACTGATTGGGGAATTTATTTTTGTCATTAAAAGCTGGCAAATTAAATCAGTCCTTCAGACTGAGTCCTTCCGAACACCTCAGAAACCGGGCTCTCATTCGACAACATCTAAAGGTCTAATCATGCCAGTCCCACAGCCTGCAGCTTGGGAGAGCCACTCCATTCACATGGTTCTTAAACTGCATCTGCGACACTAGAATCCCCAGGGTGTTCTCTCCACAGATGCTGCTGCCAGACTAGTTCCCCCATCCACACTCCCTATTTGGGAGGAAGAGATATGCAAAGGAAAAAAGAACAGTCTTCTTTATATCCTTGACAGCTCATTACCACGGAAACAACCCTGGCCTGGCATCACTGGCCAGCACGCCTCACTGGAGGAAACAGACAATAAAAAAAAAAGGAAAGTGCTGAAGACGAATGAGAGTGCACTATTATATACACTAACTGCTCCTTTAATTAAAATGTGTTTCGCTGCAGAGTGTCGAGCTCTGCTTTATTTTGGACACCATCAGCGTCAACACAAATGTGGGATAAAGGGCAAAAACAAGTGCCAGAGAATGGCTGACATAATAGAAACACATGACAAATTTGGCATGGGCAGCATCACTTTGTGGGTCCAATCAAGGTTTAAAATGCTTCTGTTCTTTGTTCAGGAGAGGAAAACAAGTAACAAGGGAACACTGGGAGACAGGTGGGAAAGTCTTAACTGGATTCAGTCCTGGCAGAAGGGGAGCATAGGGTTTTTATACATGCAGGGAACTCTAACCTTGACTGTGTCTGGCAGAGCAATGAAAAATCTGTTTAATTATCCAAGTTCAAGTCAAGCTCATGAGTGCAGGAAACACATGCAAAAACAATGGTAATTCTACCTGCTTATAGTACACAGCCACATACTGTTTTAGTTTTGAGTAGGGTTAGATTTAGATGATTAAATAAATAAAAAAAAGTTTAGTATTTCTTTGCAAAATGCATTTTTAAATTTCAATTTTCGAACGAGACAGATTAAGAAAAGGAATGTAGGAAAACTATTTCAGTTCATAATTTCTTTAAATTGTAGGGCTTTCACACTTGCAGAAAACTCTTTGTATTTCTAGGACGAGCTTGTGTGAACGCAAACAGCAAAAAATGTTTCGCTCTGACTTGTATTTTTTTTTTCGCAGTTACACCAAGTGGGCTGACGTGAGAACGCAGCAGATTATACTTTTGAGAATTCGCCTCGAGCCAACTGGAGGGGGAGTTAACTTTCTATACTGTGACTGCTGAACAGTGCATAGAGTGTACATGTAACCGCTACAAACTGTAGTGCATCAGTATGTTGTTCTTTTGTTGACATTGTGATTCCGCTGAGCTACATGTAGCATTGATAAAGGCAATAAAATCCCATTATAGCAGACTCTGTTGCTTTGTCCCAACTTCCACCTCCTTTTTTCATCATATATTAGCTCCGGAGTCCCCCGCACCTCTCCTGTCTGACAGGGATAGTCTCTTCGATGAGTGCATATGTGAACAGATAGGTAAGAAGAATATCATGAGCAGTTCTCAGGAGTGTACGTATGTGTGACAAGTGGTCAGGTGTAATATAGCCACTAACTATTCTCATAGAGACTCTATATAAGTAAGTAAGGTCCTTTACCTGCTTTTTGTAAACATAACAATGAGCATGGTCTTGTTACCTGCTCTTTTGTTAATGTTAACAGACAAACAGTAAGGTCCTTTACCTGCTTTTGTAAAGTGTCTCGAGATAACTCCTGTTATGAATTGACGCTATATAAATAAAGATTGATTGATTGATTGATTGATATATGAAACAAGATAGCTTTTTGTCTATATAACAAAAAGCTTGATTCTGAAAACTTTATTTTTCGAACTGGTACCTGGCTTGTCCAACTGTAGTTTTACCCTTCTCTAGCATCGGGGTCACTAAAGCGAAGTGACACAGTAGGGATCATATTTCGTTGGGAGATATTACTTGACCAGAGTAATGTGGACTTGATGTTACATGCCTGAAGTTATTTTCAAGCAAACATCGGAAGACTAGCAAATAATTTTTTGTTTGTCGGTGGACTGTGCCAGAATCCATCCAGACTTCAGAAAAACATTCCTGTCTGCGAGCTTTGGAAGTAGGTCAATCTTTTAAGATCAACACATGCAAAGATTTGCTTCGCAGCTTTGAGCAAAGAACCACGGGTGCGCCGCTTGGTTTGTTCCGTTACATTTTTAAACGAAGCTCATTATGTTAAATTCTCCCTCCACTTTAACATTCAGGCAGTCAAGGTCTTGTTGTGGCTGCACTTTTCATCATGGGCGTTTTTTTGATGTTTCATGGATCCACTCTGCCCATTTGGAGGGGCATAACAATAATCTTATTTGGAAAAGTGTAATGGAAGATTCTGATTTGGATTTTTCTCTGGTTAAAATTTCACTTCAATAACTTACCGTAAATTCCGGACTATAAGCCGCTACTTTTTTCTCACACTTCGAGCACTGCGGCTTCTACTCCGGTGCGGCTAATGCATGGATTTTTTATGGGGGACAATGAGCTTCTGCCGCAAAAACATTTGACTTCGTCACGTCGGATCTTAATATCAGTCATTTTGCGCTTCATGCACGCACCCTCATGATGGAAAACACACGGAGAAATACATATGATGCAGCTTTCAAGTTAAAGGCGATCGACCTGGCTGTCAAAGAAGCTAACAGAGCTGCTGCACGTTAAGATGACACTGACAGCGACAACAGAGACTGAGGAAGCGAGTAATGAAGTCATTCTGAGGCAGTGAATGTATGGACTTTTTCTTGTGAATATATATATATATATATAGTCATCTTTTTCATCAGCCGTGTTACAGACACCGTCGGCTAGGCTTCGTATTGTAACGGTTCATGTTGTAAAGTCAGTAGTTGATAATGTGTTCATAATTCCGATTATGTGGAGAGTCAGTGAATGCACCAGCGAGAACGTGTTGAGTGGCTGTATGAGAGAACGCTGGGGGAGAGAGTTGGATTGTTACGGCAAGTTATGTGTTGCTCTCTGCTGTAAACGGCGTGGTCACGGCCGACAGTGATCGGGTGATTAAAAGTTATTATTTGAACGCTCTCGTCGTCCTTTAACGTCCGTACGGACGCTAAAGTATTTGCGGATGTTACCGGTAGCCTACGTCTGTGTAAATAGCTCTTGTTATAGCGTGGACACCTGCGGCTTATAATCAAGTGCGGCTTATATATGTACAAATACATTTATTTACTTATTTTTAGCCGGTGCGGCTTATATCCAGGTGCGCTCAATAGTACGGAATTTACGGTAATTTTATAAAGATAGGCAGGCAGGCAGACCTAACCCTAACCTTTCTTTTGATTCTATCCACTGTCTTATCTCTACAATAAAGGCAAAAAGGCACAAAATAAAATAAAGAGATCCATGTAACTTGCTTAATTTACATGTATTATTACAAGCACAAAGAAAACGTGTTATAGCCTGGATTAAAAGAAAGATTGTTAGGGATTGTTTCTTTCAAACAAATATTACAAAGGTGTCTGTTGCTTTTTTATGTCGGATAAAGAGGGTTGTGTTAAAGAAAGTTCAGAGTTGTATGGTAATAAAGAAGTTTGTTAGTTAATAAATGAACAGACTTGGGGAAATAAAAGAGCATATATAAAAGAATTTGGGCTTTTCCAAGTCGTTGGTTCTCTTTTCAGATCTCTTCTATCATAGAGCTCATCAACATATTATTTAATTTTTTGATTTAATGAACGTTTTTGAAAGAAATCAGCATTTATCCTACATCTTCTTGAATATTTAGTTCCATTCTGCTGCCACATATTTATTCCTGCAAGCATCCATTGCCTCATTATTTCTTTCATCAGCTTGATAAGACGACCAGTAGATCAGTGGCATCAACCTTTTGCATAACATAATTAAATGATCACATTCTGACTCATCAGGTCAGCTATATTAGTCTGACTTTTTTTTTGTTTTTCAATGGTGAGTTATGAAAACAGGAGCATAAGGAGTGAGCATAAGGAGTGGAAAAAATGGTCCCAGCTGGGGTGACCCCACACCTAAACTAAAGCAGAGCTGGCAGCTGAGAGATTTTAAAAAAAGAAGAAGCTTCTCCCGCTCGCCCTCCTAAATGCTGACAGATGACACACCCCTCACAGTGAATCAGATAGCCTGAGGGGCTTGTCTGAAAATGGGGATAGCTGATGTCCCGAGCTCCCAGTAGGTGAACAGAAAACAAGGCCATGGTGAGGTATCACACACGACGGAGGACTGGAGGTGAGCAGGACAGGACACATAAAATAAGTAGAGGAAAAGGAGCGCTTCAATTTATGGTTGGTGAGGGTAAGAAATGGTTAATCACTTCATCATCAACATATGGACCCCAGCTGCTCCACCTCTATTTGATCTTTAAAGGTCCAATATGTACAGTAAGATATTCACCCAAATAAAATCATAACATAACCTTAGACATTAAGGCATCAGACATCTGCTATCTTAAGTGCTTCTCTGACAACAACACAGCAGCCAGAATGTCCTCCTCTTAACTTTTGATTCTTGGGAAGAATGGCTTATTGTTGTTTTGACCAGAGAAGTTGGCGGTACCCCCACGCAGACGTTTTGCCCCCTCGCCCCTCGGTTTGCCAGGAAAACCAACATATAGCATTGGAAATTGGCAAGTGAACTGGTCCAGGTATCTGACCTAAAAAGCCTCGACCAAAAAGGTAGTTAAACTCGGACAGATATTGGAGATGCTTTTAAAATAAAGAGAGGTTAGAACACAGAAGGTTTTTAAAACCGATGTAGAGCTGGTTAAACTTGGAAACTTCTTGCACTGTCAACAACTTTGAGTCCTTAAGAGGCCTTTTGATTTTCTGCAAATACAAGACATAACAAATGACAATATTTCATATGGTAGTTGGTAAGTTGGGAGAAAGAAACCAAAATCCAAAAATTTTTATTGAAGCACAAACTTGAGCGAAAAACTTTTGCAGTGGTATATATATATATATATATCTTTTTCCTGAGCATTAGACTTAGACTTAGACTTAGACTAAACTTTATTGATCCTTTGGGATGACTCCCTCAGGAAATTTAGGTTCCAGCAGCATATACAATAATAGTACAAAATAAAGATCAAAAATGTAACACAAAATACAAAAAATGTATTGTAAGTAACAATATACAGAATAATATAGCATCAATAATAGAACACTCTTCCATTGGAAGGAATATACCAGAAATATGCATGGAGGAAGCAAAATATACAAAAAAAGGCAGTGATTATTGTTGCAATTATTGCACTTGGTTGAGATTATTATCTCACATACGAGTGAAAGTGTCCATGTGTTATTGCACAGTGAGGGTAGTAGGAAAGAAAGAAAGAAAGAAAGACGCTCCAACTCCTACCCCTCTGTCCCGTGTGCTCTGGTCCTCCCCCCCAAGTGAGGAGTTGTAGAGCGTGATGGCATGATGGACAAAGGAGTTTTTGAGTCTGTTGGTTCTGCACTTGGGAAGGAGCAGTCTCTCACTGAAACGGCTCCTCTGGTTGCTGATGACAGTGTGCAGAGGGTGGCTGGCATTGTCCATAATATCCAGCAGTTTGTCCAGTGTCCTCTTCTCTGCCACCGTCACCAGAGAGTCCAGCTTCATGCCGATTATATGTATGTCTTAAGGGACATTATCGATTAAAAAAAAGTCACATCCTGGTTATATCAGTGTGTGCCAAGAGGAGCCGTAACTTTGTGGGTTGTACTCAAAAACTGAAAAAAAAGAAGAAAAAAAAAGAAACAAGGTTTTTAATTACCTTGTCATGGTGGGGGGGAGGAAGTGCTACCAATCTGGATGTATAGAAGCGTGAGTGTGAACATAGAGCAAGCTGGATCGTATTGATACCGTAAGCTGGTGCTCACGTCTTTACCTCTCAGCAAGCCAGGCAATATGCAGATGAGGCAGAGCAAAAATCAAAACTCTGCAAAGGTAGAATAAAAAAAATAACATTCAGAACATTGCTGAAGGAATGGCAGAAGAAAGTGCCAGGGAGGCTTCTCACAGTCCCATTTCATCTTTGCCGTCATGTCTAGTGGAGCTCCATGGCAGCAAAAGCTGACAGGACAGAAACACATGTGAGGGTAACACTGCAAAGAAAATATGTTCGACGAGAGTTGAGGAAAAAGGGCATGCCGCTGCCAGTTTGGAAGATTGGATTCAATATGGGAACGAGATCTAACTCACTCTTAACATATTTGTGTAATTGACTGTGCCTTCAAGATAAATTATGTTAATTAATGCCAAGCACAGTGAAAGCTACAATATGGTATAAATGATTTTAAGAAACGGAAGCAGACCATTTTGAATGCATTTTCTTGTCTTTACCAGTGGAGCAGCTGGACCGAAGCCGTGCTATTGGCTCATTTTTTATTCCAAATGCATGCAAAGAGCAAAGTCTTAAGTCACCTCACATTAGATGCAGAAATAATAGAGAAGCAGGCAGTATTCCCAGGTTAGTAAGAACTTATACAGTATTTCATCACTATTTGTGTGTGTGTGTGTGTCTGTGTGTGTGTTGTCACCAGCTTAACTACGAAGAGTTCTGGTGTTGGCTAGCCCTGTTAGCAAAGTGATGCACGCCTTCACTCTTCATATTCCAAAAAACTCCCACCCAAATTAATGTGCCAAATGTCATGAACTAACGTATGAATTTCAGTGCATGGGGAGTCTAAGTCGCCCATGCATGTTGGCAGGAAGCTGTGTCTGCCAAAGGGAAATGTGTAGGATATAACAGCAAACATCTGCTTACTTCATATCTAATTAGCCCCGGCCTAAATTTGGACATGTATCTTATGTCATAAAATGTACTTAATTAAATTTGTGACCTTTTGATTGAAAATGCCTTCCAATGAGAGTGTTGAGTTTGGAGATGCATGCCCGAGCCAGAGAGAAAACAAACAGAGCTACAGTATTATTTTAATATAAAATCACACGCTTCAGTTGTTGGGTTTCTGTTTTTCTGTGTTCCGTGCTCACACTGCCTATTGAAAATTAGATCTGTGGGCTCAAAGTTTATTTCGGATCTTTTTGAAATGATGGATGTTGTGTTCTGTTGTTTGAGACGTGTGATGTTTTAGTGCTCAAGACAAGCTTTCATGTTTTGACAACTGTTTGCAGACTGCTTTCCTATATAATGAGAATCAAGACTGAGAAAACATGTCCTAGCTTGCATATAATGAATGTGTGGCCCTTCTTTCGAGTTGAACCAATGTGGACCTATATATAAAAAAAAAAGTTTGTTACGTGTTATATAAAGAACTTGTCAAGGATACACTTGTTGTATATAGAACAGTCTTCAAAAACAACCAATCTGTTGTTGTGTGATTGGATGCGGAAGTTTAGAGCTCTTCAGAGGCAATGTGGTTTTACTTTATAGCGCACTCCTCTTTTACATCCTTGAACAAATTCATTTCGTCATGATAAATTACTTTTATGGAGACTTAACTGGCTTTGATCTTCTCAAAGTGGAGTAAAAAACATAATGCATTTCCATTATCTGACATAATATAAAAGGATATAAAGCACAATCAATCAGGACAAGAGTTATGAAAGCATTGTCATGCGTAGTTTAACATGACCTCAAAAGTACAACCATGAAAATGTTCTCTAAGCAATGCCACATTGAAAAAGCAGAATGTATAAGCCTGTTATGAACGCAAAGACTAATCTCCAATCCAAACTGTAAGGCGTATAACTGTCTCTGTTTGGTCCTTCATTATGATTGTCTTTAAATGTTTAATGTGCAAGATCTTACATGTAAATATAGCAGAAATCCAATCCTCTGAAAATTACTCTCTGAGTCATGATTGTCTACAATGAGTGTGACACGTGAGTCAGACCGGCTGTGATGTTGTCTGAGCCGTATCTACACCATGATTACATAGACGGGACGGCCGGCTGTCATGATTTATTTTAACTAGAGAAAAGATTAACATACAGTACTGTACTCGCTGCGAATTTGAAGGTCACGTAAGCGTTTTACATCAAGGTCATTTTGTGTAAAATAATGTAAATGTAGTGTATCCTCCTCCTGCAGCAGTCATCTTTAACTTACATTTACTCTTTAATACATTTCATTGTTTCTAAGTATACAGGTAAAATACTAAATACTTTCTCTGCTTTTAACAGTCACACATTATTGACGCTCCTACACTCTTTGTCTGGTGTCTCCTTTGTCATATATTTCATTTTCATTCAAGTATGTTTATGCAGCCTATAAAACAGCCTATAACGTAAATTTAGCACTAACATTAGCCTGCTAGCACAACAATGCAGCTCCGCTGTTTTGGTTTCATGCTGGTGCTGAAGGGCGATCAGCATATAGGAATATCGTTGACTATTCTTCTTTTAAACAAAAGTTGATGGGACTAGATTACATGAGTATAATGTTATTTAATCTGTATCTAGAAATAAATCAGCATTATCAATGTAGAATTACAATCTGTGTTAGAATACTCCAAAAAGTATCAAGAAGGCTTTTATACCGCACTTATTTTGTTGTTTTGTTTGTTATTATGTGCTAAACTCTTACCTCCAAAACTTCTAAGTGTCCTCTCAACTTCTTTCCTCTCTCCTGCACACTTTGTGATGGCCTTTTTGATATTGCCTGTCATTCAGCAAGTTCTGTTTTTCTCTCTCATTTCTCCTCTTTGCAGAAGATGATTGACAATGTCGAGAGCAAAGAAAAATCCACATTAATATATGTACCTTGGATGTTCCACACTCTGACAAACATCAGTGTAGTTTTTTTGTTTTGTATTTAATATTTTTTCAGAATCTTGAGTGGATCCTAAAACACTAAATCTAAGAAAATAAATATCCAGGTATAGAATATAAGTGTGCATATGTACACACACACACACACATATGTATATGTGTATATATATGTATATATATGTATATATATGTGTATATGTATGTGTATATATATATATATATATATATATATATATATATATATATATATATATATATATATGTGTGTGTGTGTATATATGTATATATATATATATATATATATATATATATATATATATATATATATATATATATTAAGCAAAGAAACACCACCAGCTTCAGAATCACTATCATTAGATTAACTTGCTAGACGTGGATCCCTCTCAATGGCATATTGGTTTTGAAAAGATGGATGTTGCCCGCCAGACACAAATCTGCTGACTATGTCCTAAAGCGGTTGCCTGTTTAAGACAGTGTTTAGACAGCTCAACAACTAACTTGCAAAGCAGCTTAGATGCAGGAAAAAAACAAATAAACAGTCAAGAAACTTTGGCAGAGTCATTCAGAAAGAAGGGCAACAGAAGGCAAGACATAACAAACCCTGTCACCAATCACACCAAAAACACACAACTACTTTAAACCAAAGATACTCTCTGCCTAGCCTATAGTTTAAAAAAGACGTGGTATCGTTTGTGTCGGTCCCAAACCTGTTTGATCTCAATACTCTGGGGATGTCAGTGTTTTTTTTTACTCTTTTACTTAAATGACTGGTTTTTTTATCTATATAACTAACATCTAAATACTAATATATAAATGTACTATTAACAACACTTTTTATTACTATTTTTTTGTGATGCACAGGGATGCAAAATATTGTCAATTACTTGACAATACAAAAACCCCCCAAAATGATTAAAGAAATCCCTGTTGGTCAATATTGCACTTCCCTACAATCTTAACTCGCAAGTTGTAATTTAGAGAGGAATATAGTAGTTGTTTGGGAATGTGAGGTCAAATAGAGGCGCTGTGTAATGGACTGGAGCTTGCCCAGGCTGTAGCTGACCTTTAAAAAGAACCCAGCAATGGTCACATGCTGGAAATTGACAACACAATTTTTTCTCTGCCTTGTTATGAAAGGCTAAGCCTCGCTCTGTCGCTGTCTTTTGGGTTCAACAGATTTTCAAAGAAACCCAAAAAAAAATCATTCCCACCACATGTTGTTCCTTTTTTTGTAGGATAAAAGGAACAGTAATCCAGTCAATATACTATTATCTACATACCTTCTGTGTCAGTTAAAGAACCTTCATGATTTGCAGAGCTTCTATAAAAACAGAATACAAGTGAATGAACTGAAAATGTGTCCTTGTTTCTTTGACCTCTATTGAATAGTGCAGTTCCTTTTGTAAATATCAATGTCATCATCATGTCTTATGAAGGGATCGTCACGTGTTTCCATAAAATGTTAACTGGAGTTTCTGGTGTGCGGACTTTGTCTTCATCCTGTGTTTTTATATCAGTGTCATTCAACAATAGATACTTTCCCTCGAAAACACTTTATTGGGAGAACACTGAGCATAAGTTTTAGGTGAATCAACATTTATGTGAATTAAAAAGCTCAAATTAGCTGCAGCTTTAAACTTAATTATGTCATAATTGAAGAGTCCTCTTACATTTGTTAAAAAATACAGATTACATTCCCTCAGGCCATATAACTAACTACTGAATATGAAGTATTCCACCTCATTACTTTGAGGATGCCAACTAACCCACTTGTGAATGTCAGCTCCCATACCAGGCAAAAGATAATGGCCTGCAATAGCACTGTGGGACTTCCACTAAATAGGCTATAATCCATTTTTGCAATTGTTTTGCCCCCTTGGAGTTCAAGTCTAAGTTTTTGTATTATACTAAAAAATATATGTGATTATTGGGGGCACAACCAACACTGCTGTCTATTTGTCTATTTTACCCTACAGGTATCCACTTTTGCTGCATTTAAAATCTTTCCTTGCAGATTGACATCTCCATATATGGAGTTTCAAATCCATCACCTCTGGCACTATTCTGGGATCCATTTTGCCAGTGTGAACAGCCTGACTGCTCCTCAACCTGCCTATATTTACCTCTTATCTGTTTCTGGACTTTTCTTTTCACTTCCTCTATCTCAGTCTGACATTGACTGTCTCTGTCTCCTCTGCTCCTGTAATATAACTGCACACCTTTCCAAAAAAAAAAAAAAAAGAAATCTGCTCTGTCAAAGACATTGACTTATGACTCATTAACTGTCTGTCATCCACTCTAACTATTACAGTGAAGTTATGTTTTAGGATTAAATAGTGTTTTCAAGTGTCAGTGGATAGCAGACTAGGAGTATCATTACTTGAAACTTGGCCATTATTGCATTGAAAATGGTGTGTTTTAACTGTAGTGTGCCAAATGGATTACAAAAAGAGAGGCCAGGACAACCTGCGAGTTATTGGTCTACCAGTTCTACTATTTTAGGAGGTATTGGGTTATTTGAGAGGTTTAGAGCATAGCAGCATGTTTCAGGACCTTTTTGATATCTTTTTGTCTGTCTTGAGGGGACTCTTCTCCAGCTGTTGCGTGTCCACTGGAAGGAAGGTTTTCAAGCTTGAAAAGTAAACAAAAGAAACATCTGCAATTTCAATTATTCAAATGGATTGTTGTCTCGGATATTTGAAGCATCTGGCGCTTTTATTACGCCATTGTATTTTCTTATTCCCTCTCCGGATCTAAAGTGAGCTGAAGCTTTCAGATACAGTGTATTGATCCCAGCAAATAGGAGGGCTTAATCAACTCCAGCATTTGTCAACCATTACCTACTGCGTATGTGTACATTAAGGTGACGCATTTATGTACCAGTAGAATATCTGAGAGTCAAGCCGTGAAGGAAATGAATGCAGACAAAGCAGAAATAATTCACCAGCGTCTGATGTTTTTGCCAACTAAAACAAAATATGTTAACACTAGGCCTCATCAGTATGAGAAAAAAGTGTGAAGCGCTATGAATTATTCTGTGTGAAAATAGAACAAATACGGTTGTGTGTTTTAGCTATTATCCGCAGATGACTTTTGGCTGTTTATAAAGTTTTACACAGTTTGTATGTTTGAAACACATTTATTCCACCGAACAGAAAATGAATGAAATTACAGAGGCACTTTTCTTTTCATTAGGAGGTCTTAGACAACCATATTTTTCTGCTCCCCCCCATCTTGCATGCTGAACTTTAATCTTTACCAGACTGACACATATTAATTTAAAGGTAGCTGCTAGCTGGGGCGCCATCTGATTGTTGAAATGATGGCTGTGTGTGCGCACAGCTTGATCTGATGGAATAAATGTAGACATTGCATGAAGCTTGTAGATAAAAAAGTGTTTTGCTATTAATTGTTTTTTTTTAGGATTTGTTTGTAATGGAAGTTTATGTTTTGGTTATATTGAAATGTGATTGTATTATGCAGCCTTTATTGACAACCATGTTTTGTTTGTTTGAGCTTTCAGTCTTTCTTTCAGGAGTCAGCCTGAAAATACAACTGAAAGTGACAATTTATCAAGTCTCCTTTATGCAGTTTATGTATTGTTTTGCCGCTGACTGCTCAACGCTTTCAGCAGTGCAGCCAACACGCAGGTGTTCTCGCTCCAACACGGTGACGTGTTTGCTGCTCTCGTTTCACTTGAACATCTGCAGATACAAACTTTGTCCATTCCTCAGTGACGCAGACTTGGACAGGTCTAGCTCTATCTGACATTTCTTCATGTAGTCAGAGCCAGACAGCCTTTTTCATAAACATATGCACCAATTACAAAATCCATTAATATCCGTCATGTTCTGTCATAAATCATATAGCCGGGCAGTCAGTCTCTCTGCAATTATTGCTGAGCAAGAAGCAGAAGTCTGTGATTAGGTTTAGTCATTATTCTCCTCCTTGTGATTAATCTCAGCTTTGAAATAATAAATGAGGAAAATCAACCACTTTTATGTCTCTAGCGTTTGTAATTGTGAATTTGAGCGTGACATATTATGAAGCCAAGTTTTGACAGAAATCTGTTTCTGTCAGTCTCTTCTCTCGCGCTCTTCTGTGTCTCTGACAAGTGCAATGATCAATGCTGTGCGATGCTGTTGTTTGTATCAAAACATCTAAAAATATCATGAAACCTACAAATGCCACAAAGAAATCCAACCGATTCTCTGGGTCTCTGTGCGCTCTAAAGTATTTAAAAAGCCTTTTTCGGAATGTCAGACGAGAAAAAATATAAAACAATACGTTCACCCCTGGGAAATAGACATGATGTAAAAACTTCGGTTTTAATGACTTTTTTTTTTTTTTCATCTTTGATAAAAGAGGATTCAAAGTGCAGATAAGTGTCAATTCTCGTATGTTAACCTCTGTGTATTCACACAACTATTCCCTCCACCCAAGGACACTGTTATTTTCCATTGAGACGACAGGTTTAAATACAAGCACATCATATTAATTTCCTTCTTTGTTTGAACACTCATTAAAGCAATTCTTTCAGCTCTTGCTGAAATTAAAGCTGCTCTAGTGAATTATATGTGCATCACACTCTGCCTTCAAGCTCCGGCGAGCAGGGGATATCTTAAATACTAATTGTTAAAGGTTCATGTTCTTGCCACTTACCACCAGGAAATCTCATTCGGCTACCATAAACCCCATTCAACGGAGGTCCTAATTCTAATTCAGTGCAGATTTCTCATCATTGCAGGTGTTTGTATACTTGAAATCGTATTGATCTCTTTGTTGAGCAATTTCTCTTCATTACAGGACTAATCAAATTTACTGAGGCTGCATATGTGAGATTAAAATTAACCCTCACCTTCCTGCGGCAACATGTGGGGGCCTCTTCTGACATACATCACTGGCTTCCAGACAACGCTGACTTGTGTCTTCTGGCACACAAGGTTTAATCGAGATCTTTTTTTTTTTTTTTTTTGCACAATAACCAGCCCAGGCAAGAATCTGCCCTGTGGAATGAAGGGAAGCATATTAGTTCTAATACAGACCCTATTATCAAAGACACACAGTCATGCATTATTTAGGGAATGCCAGTTTCACAAAGCTGGTTGAAAAAAAACAACAATGAATAATTCATCCATACCCAGATTCTCTTGGTTTTCGCTATGTAATTAATACTTAGAACAATCAGCTCATCACAAATCAAACACTGACGGTTTTCTCTCTCCCCTTATGCATAAAGTTTCTGAGGGAGAATACAATCATTGAACACCTAATGGGTGCTCTAACAGTGGTACTCATTCACAATGAAGGGCGGGGATTCCAGCGGGTTTATTGATTCAAGTCCAGGTTAAAGGTTCAGCTATTATTCTGCAGCTGAAAGGGGATCACCAGTTTTGCCTGGAGATCAATGAAAAGCCTGCAGCTATAATTACCATGCACTTGATGGTGTTATTATTACGATAGTATGCACTGGTGGAACTGATTAGAGTCCCATCAAACGCATGTCAGCACACCCTGAACTATAGCCACTGTACAATTATATATTCTAGAGCCAAATGGGTTTCTTTTTGTCACAGTTTTGCAATTCATGAAGTTCAACTAAGCATGTAGGTAACATAATGTGTCATTGTATTCATTTCCTGGAATCAGCTCCAGTTAAAAGGTGTTAGTTTTGGAAGATTCTGCAGCTGGTAGTCAAATCTTTACACCAGCAAGCAGCTGTTTGCCAAATTGTCTCGACGGACCATCCTCAATAATCAACAATCATGAGCCGGCAATGGATTTGATAATCACGGTTCAAAAGGTGGCATTGTTGAATCATCTGGCATGGTAATTATTGGCTTTGGAATATGAATTACTCACTGTTTTCTAGTAATTTTGAATTAGTTGGTTTTAATTCAGCACGCTGATATTAATCTTGGAAAACTGTCCTAATTTTCACACAAAAAAAAAGGGTTCATTGGAAGTACCAGTTCAGTCCTTTAATGGCTACTGAAATTGCTCTAGCTGTTGTCTAAATGTCACAGGCCCCAATCCAGATGCCGACTCATTCGCACCAGGCCTGAGGGGAGCATGATAAAGGTTGCAAATGTCAATTATGTCTGATAAACTTTGGAATGGCAGATTTCTGTTATATCTGTTTAGTTTGCCCATTGAAACATATGCACAGAAAAAAATGGGGCCTGATCTCACCGGGGAGAGAGGCTAAAAATACAGACAAATGAGAGAGGACTCACAAACAAGAGGGTCATTAATCATCTGTTTTTAAATGTTCTCTCTTTTCACTGTTAAGTAAAGTTACCCGTTCTGATTGTCTGAGCTACAAGCAATTGCTGACTGCAGTCTCATTTGGTTAAAACCATTGAGTTTCTACATCAGTATTTGAACATCCAGAGTTAATTTTCTAATTTCTTTAAAGTTCATCAACATGACACTTGAAACAGGGCTATAATACATGTAGAGAAGTCCTCAATATTCATATTGTTCAACATTTTAGGATAAAAACCAACAGTATCTGCAGCAGAAATGAGACAGCTTTGAATCCCCAGCTGGCTTTGGCAGGTGGTTTGCACAAATCAATAGACATCATTCATAAAACAAGGTGAACATGTCACAGTTTGAATGCTTGGCATGGGCCTTTACAGAAGGACATGGTATGTCTTGCCGGCTCATTCCTCCTGCCCACACTGTGTGGGCAGATCGGCCCAGCCGCCGCTCTTCGAGCCGCACAGATCTTCACACTCAGTGACGGCTTACAGCATGTGAGATCAGCAACACAGTTTTTTATTAACTCAATGGACCATGTCTCCCTTTTCTTTTAAAATTTGCCATTTCTTAATTGAAATTAGTGTCGGCTGTCATATAAGATAGATCATTTACAGTGATGCTAGAAGCTCTTGCATTGGTAGAATGCCACTTTTCGGCGTGCTATCACAATGCAAAAGTTAAGTCAGTATAATGTTTATTTGTTTCAGACTAACATCACAGCGCTGCCTTTTCATTCCACTCTGGTTTTTGTTGACAGTGACTTTTGACAAACAAACACAAAGCAGTCAGCATGACATAAAATCCAGCAGGTAACTTCCTGTGTGGCAGTTTTAGAGAAAGTCCTCCTGCATAATCAGCCTTTCATAGAGATCCAGTGAAAGACACGTGAGATCAAAATCATGTGTTACGCCTGATTATACAGAAATCTACTCGTTTTTCTCTGTAAGTATCATAACTTTTGTTTTTAAAATGGAATTCATGATAATTGCTGACAAAGGGGTTATGATGAACAAAACAATTAACTACACCAATCTGTTTTTTGTTTTTTTTTAAGAAATGCAAATACCCACGGTAGAATACAAGCGCACCACATCTCACTTCTACCTCTCACTCTTCTACTGATCAAGTAAAATCCCTACATTCACATGCTGATGCTATGGTAACCAAATGTTCTCGTAAATATACATGGCACTCTTACAGCCTGCTTATTATAGGCCCTTTTCCTGCTCAGCTCACAATGAGCTAATGGATTACAACGATAGCTATGTGTATAAGTGCCTGCAAAAGTCTAGAATCACACACTGAAAATACACTCAATAAAAGATGTGGCTGGTCTGCTTGGGTTTAACCCACACACTTGTTATCTTTTCCTTAAAAGAAAAAGAACACATGTAATTTTAAAGCAGACCATTTAAAATGTCTCCTGTTAATTGTGATGCACAATAAATCACGAACGTCACTAACAAATAAATCTAAGTACCAAGTGCTAAAGCGATCTTATTGTTGTTAGCACATTTCTCTTAAAGCCGCAATGTAAACCTGATTTTCTCTCTCTGAGGACTCCAGGGATCTCCAAAGTGAGAAGGATTTTTCTTCTACAGACAATAAATGTTCATGGGAAATGCCATTTAAATCCACCCAAAGGCTGAGCTATTGGACCAAAATAAGGGCAAATGAAAAAAAACATAATGCTAACAATAATGTAGTAACAAGGTTCTAGCTTGGACTTTAATTTTCTAATATTACTCTAGGTTTGCAGAACTGACCCAAGTAACGCAACAAAATAAGTTATTTAACTTTACATTCTATCATGTACCCTGAAATAGGTTCATGTCAAGATAACATCATTTAAGTTTTCATTTGAACTCAGTTATTTTCTCACCTCTGAAGTCATGTTTGATGTTTCAGACTACGATCAGCTGAAGTTATTGGGGTTTAAGACAAAACACAATGGCTTAAGATGTGTGAATATGTTGCTTACTGTAGTGCTAATGTATCATTTAAATGGTTTATTTTCAGCTTAATATGAACATGATATAACACGTCACACGATAAGTTTTTTTTGGATGCTATATAGTATAATTTGGTCGTGTGTAGTTTGGATGGTGAATATCCAATCATTTATTTTATACAGTAAATGTATTGGTCAAACTTGTGTTTATGATCTTAGACCAGTGTGTTGCCACCTTGATAAAAAAAATAGTGTCATTTTATTCCAACAATCCAGTGTAGAAGTAGCAACTCTGCCCAATCCCACACATGAATGCATGAAGACTTCATTTGGCACACTTTTTCTCATGCTGCCTTGATAGACAAAAATAGAACTGCAGTAGGACTTTCTTGCTAAAGGAGAATTATTTATCCATTGAGATTTGTACAACAACCCCATTAAATTTAATTTACAAGTAATTTATTTTGAAATTAAATATAAGGACAAGTTGCTCTGCAGACCTTTCCAATAAAAAAAGTATAGCAATACGGAAATCATGTCAAAGCCTAGTGCCAAGCAAAAAGGCGTGAAAGTAAAATAGGTGTGCTATAAAAGAGGCCCCAGGTCCACTGGCTGATTGAAGAGTGGTAAAGCTTTTGCAACTAATGCTTCTGTCCAAAGGCGAAACTAAGAAAAGTGATTGCTAGCTGTATTGCAGGAAGACAGAAGAAACACTACATAATTACCCGGTGGTAGGCACTAGCTCAGCAGGTTTGCTGCATCAGACATTTCCATGCCAGCCTGTTTATGGTACCTTGTTGATTTCTTGGTAAAAGAAACAAAAACAAAAAAAAACAAAAACAAGTGAGACAGGCTACAAACTGAAGTGATACATGAAGATGCCAGAGCAGGATGTGCCAGAGTTCTGTGTACTAACTGAACATCTCTCCGCCATGATAAATAATACTTCACGATTGAGAGGAAAGACAAAAACAAATGAAGCTTATATGAAGCACCTGGAAATCCTGGATAGCTTCCTTTTTTGTATTATCAGGTCAGAAAGCGTCTAAATTATTCCTCAGATTGGGCGCTTTTGTTTTGACATAAAACACAGTTCTGGATATTAGGCTGTTTATACATTCTCTTTCATGATTTTGTGTGAGAGAGTGCCTTGATCACATGCAAGTTAATGGGGAGACCCTTTCGTATTTATGGCATGAGATGCTGGTGCAGGAACAACACTGTGCTATTTATCTACTTTCCCTCTTTGTGTTTGTGGGTAAGCAATTAAAATAACTGGGTCACTGATTATTGAACTTGTGCTCGAGCACTGCAGCACATTGGTATCATACAATATTGGATCTTTCTTTTGATGGCTCACTGTGGAACCGGCTTCACATGTCTTGATGAAAGAAGGGGGGGGTGATGGAAAGCAAGAGCTCTTGTGTTTATTGTAGTCCTGAACCTCCAGCAAAATAGAAGGGTAAATTATATACAGTTGTCAGGTAAGGGGCCTTTAGCCCCATCAGTGATCTTTGCAATAAATAAAGCAGACAGGTTGTTTCTTCAAGGCACAAAGTACGGCTGTAACGATAAATCAGTCAACTTGAAGAACTCAATAACTTATCTTCTACTATTGTAATTATGTTGATATTTATTATGAATGAGGTTTAGTTGTAAGTGTGCCTTAAATGAAATACAGTATGAGAAATAGGTAGATAGTAGCTGACACACTCATGTATGTTCGGTATGGAGGCTATAGTCCTCCAAGCGGGCAGCCCAAGTTTGAATCCGACACAAAGCTCCTTTCTAGAATGTCACTCTCTCGCTCTCTCTCTCAGATTTTTGACTCTACCCACTGTCCGATATATCTTAATAAAATAAATAAAATCCCCAAAAATAAAACTTTGGAGGAGAAAAGAAGTACACTGACTGCTTTCATTTAGGTCACAGTCGTAGTTTCCATTGGTTTCATAACCAGCTTAAATTCCTCACACATGCTTTAATAATGAAACATTTGCCCTGTGATTGACTGGCAACCAGTCCAGGGTTACCCCCCACCCCCAACCCTGAATGGCAAAAGTGAAATAGATAATGTATGTATGGTATTTTATTATCCATTGACCTAAAAAATGAATGGAGAAATCATGCAAAATAATCGATCAACAAAAGAGACCAAACTGTAGCTCCTGCCATAGCTCTCAGTCTCATGGTTGGTTAAGCAGAGGAAGCCTATTTTTGATTGGCATGCAGAGCTGATATAAAAGTCATCGCTTCTAGACTCATCAAGGAGACAACTGCCAAAACATCACTTTGAGTTCTCCTACCATGCAAAACCAATCTATGTGATTACTCATATAATCTCACCCACACCAGTAGCAAATAAACAAACCATGGGTGCCAACAGTGAGTGGAGTTTGAGATGACTGACAGCCAGTGGGACCTGTAAAACATCCCAAGGCAAACTTGATTACCGCCCCCATCAGTACATGTCCTGTCATAGTTATGGAGAGACTGTCAGACTGTTCCTCTGTGCCATTCCAATCAAATGTGAGTAATAGTCATGTAGGGCTGCTGGAAGCATCAAACATCCCCTCCTTTTGACCTTGTTGTTTGATGTTATATAATTATTGTGTTGGATCATGGAAAATCATTTACTTTCTGTTCACTGCCGGGACCCGAAAATAGTTCTTATTCTCTTAGTTTCTTATTAAAGATGAGTCATAGACTCAGAGACAGACAGATAAATAGACAGACAGGTATTTCACTAAACGCTTTCAAACTTCAAGCTAATAACGTATCCGCTGGAGGCCAGCAGTCCAAGCAGCTTCTCTGCTGTTATCCAAACAAACAAGAGCTTACATCTCTTCTCCTCAGCTTCCTGTCTCACAGTCTTGTTTCCTAGGCAACCATGTCAGATGAATTGAGAAGGGGGGGACTGACGCCCTCCAGAGAGCCAATCCTCTCTCATCCAAAGTTTGTCTCACTTCGGGTCATGTGACACCTGTTCCCATGACAACCAGGTTGGAGGGCAGTCTGGATATCTCTTTGATCAAGGAAAAAAATACCACACGTGCCAGCGAGCAACCTTGAAATCAAGGAAGGGGATGCAGATATGCAATGGGTCTTTATGGAGATGAAATGAGTTCCTGCTGGATGATTCATTAAAGCTTAAGGTTATAACCGTACTCAAATAGTAGAAGTCCACACAATTTAAAAAGGACATTACATCGGAAAATTCAAATCAAAAGGATTTGTATCATAAAAAGTTGATGATCGGCTAACCTGAGCCTATCATCATCTAACTTGATGATAGGCTACCTTTAAAAAAAAAAGTGGGTAAAAGGTGCGTTATCATGAAGTCCTCAAAATAAGTAAAAGATTGATTAGCTGACTGTCTTGTCAGCACGCAGCACCACTAATCACCAACAGCAGAGTCACAAAAAAACATTGTGAGCAGGTGGCCTTAAAGCCTTAAAGGTCTTTTGCTCTATGATAAGCATTTGGCCTTTATAAGCCTTTGAGCTCTCACAAACAAAGAAGCATCCCAAACCTCTGGGCTGAGGTAAATGGTTGACTTTTCCAAGCCTTTTAGTCGGCACAAAGCTGTTGGAAAGCTTCCATCAGATAAGAGGTTCCCATGGGCATCCTTTCAATAAAATATGTGACGGGCGACAAATTGGCTTTAGACACCTGTCATAATATAGAAAGGCCAGTCATTTCTCTGCTCTAGAGTTGTTGCAAAACACTGATTTTAGCTTTAAATGATCAAGACTCAAGACAATGAAAAATAAAGGGGAAGCGATAACGATGGACCAACACGCCCTCACACATCAAACACACTTAAGCATTCATCCTGCAGGGTTGTATCAAATGACAAAAAGAAAAGCCCAAGAACCAAAGGTTGTGTACAAAAAGAGAGATCAGTCCAAGAGTGTTTTGCTAGCAGTGTCAAGAGGGAGCACAGGCAACCGGGCTCTATTTCAGCAGCAGTTTTTTTAACAAACTTTGAAAAGGCAGGCCAAGAGGAAACACGCTCTTTGATCTCCCGCAGAGCTGTGCCCCGAGAAAGGCAAAATGAAAGTCTTGAGTTCGGGCAAAGTGCAAATTTTAATTAAATCAAGACCACAGTAAACTCGGAGAAAGGTCTCAGAGACATCAGACTCGCCTTTAAAACCATCCATATTTAAAGTCCTCATAAACATAGATGTTAAAGTGAATTTAAAGCAGCCCGAGGCAAGGCTATGCAAGATTAGGTCGTGCGTTTGGCCTATGCCTCTGGCCAATTTATCAAGTATTGAGTCTGAACTTTGAGATTAAATGACCACTAATTTGCTGCAGTCTAACTTGTTGTAACGGCAGCCTTTATTAATTCACTGTGAGGGGACTATTTCATTAAAAATGAAATACCAATTTAATGACATGTGATATTTTAATTACGTAAAATGCCAAAAAGTCAATAGTGCACTGTCATTAACAAAATAATATTGGATGCAGTTTTGTGGTGGCAGATACATATCTGGTGATAGAGGAAATACATAAGCAATCAGCTGCACAAAGGAGAGGAGGAGAACCTTTTAAAAACAATGAGGAATCTTTCCATTGTTGTGGGAGAAGCGAATAAAGGATTTGAAGAGTTTAGATAAGGTGGGTTGGGTTTATTTTATTGATTCCCTTAAATCAATAAATGCATCCTTTTTTAACATTATTGACAAAAATAGAAGTCATGAGAAGCATGTCGAAATGTCCGTCAACATTCACACTATCACAGAAACTTCCCCAATTCTCCATGCAATGACAGCTAAAGTCGTCTTTTCAATCAGCAAAAGTACTGTAGCTGTTGTTATTTTTTCCTGAGAGAAACAATGCATCTACCCAAACTTCAAATCCTTCCATTTTCTTAGTGCTACAAGCACCAACTCCATGAGACCAGTTGTCAGCCCCCAGAATGATAAAGACTGCTCCCCTGGGCAGCACAGCCTGGTATACCGCCGCACCAAAACAATGCTGCCTGCTGCATGTCACGCAGTTCATCTGCCGATAGAGCTGATCACAAAGCTAAAGGGAAGAATGATGGAGCTGGATTCCTTCCTTTTTTATTGAACTCAGCAGCTGAAATGAAACGTTAGAAGATGCCAAGAAAACCTGTCACCATGGGACACTTAAGTCAGTTTATCAGCAATGTCATTGTAACAACAAATCTACAGAATCAAAGATATATCTGAACAATGAGGCCTATGGTCAGTAAAGACAATAAACATCAGAAATAAGAGGAAAGTGCATCAACTGGATTTTTGGTTTGTCCTTTTTTTTTTTTAAATATACATATTTGTGTTTCAATACCAATATCAGTATCAGTAGCTGTAGTCGTCTCTCATAAAGCCTAGAGTATCTCATATCGACAGCTATGTTATTCATTGAAGAGATCTGAGACTGTACTTTATTACCTCTCCGAACACCTGTTTGATCAATCATCTTACCATAAGAATAAACCACAACATTGTGTTGATTGTGGAGGATGAAATAACTGGAGCTGAAATAAGGGTTTTCCATCCAAAAAGTAGGTTTCTAATGCACTTAAATTAGAGCAATATTCAGAATCAGTCAATGCCTATGAGTATATTGAAATGAGAATCAGGAAAGGGGGGGGGGGGGGGAGATTTATGTTTATCATGCAGGATCTTTCCTAGTTACTGTGATTCTTTCAGTAGGTGTGGAAGAGCAAACTTGAATGTTGCTTTTGTCTGCTCACATGAAAGAAAGGTTCATCTGAGCAACAAAGTAATATCAATCTGTGGTACAGCCTAAAAGATCAGTCTAAAGCACTTCAGTGGTTCTACACAGATATCAGAGAAGCAAAATTGTGGGCTTTTTTCTCGAGGTGGTTGAGAGGCTTTGGGAAAATAATTGAAATGCACTCTAAGTGACTGCTGTTACCAGTAAATGTGTTTCACATTTTAGTATCTCCAGGGACATGGGTTTCCCTAAAACCTACAAATCCTGAGCTTTGAAGACGTCTTCTGACCTTTTTCCTCGAAGATTTCAGTCCCCTGACCATTGTTTGCGCCCAGACCAAAAATATTATCTTAATGATAGTTCTTCACACTAAAAGCTTCAAGACTTTAAAGACTGCTATTTGAAATGAATGGTGGACAATCCATGAACATAATTCCTGTAATTTCTTAAAAGTACTAAAGGCAGTAGAAAGCTATTTAGAAATTCTACTTCCAAAGATCCGGTGCAGAGAGGTGCTTTGGTTCCAGATGAAATGCATCTTCACACATAAACCACAAAACTATGGAGCGGTGACCAGATGCTGCTTCATTGTTGCTTTGAATTCATGTCCCTTGCAACATTTTATGGTCAGCAGTGCAATTCTCTATGGTTGTTAAATGTGGCTTACAAAGTTGTTAAGCAAAGCTTGTTAAAGAGAAATTATTTCCACAGAATGCTCAGGATTCTTTTTTTATATCGAGACCTCAGTTCTGCAGCCCTGTTTGAAATCTTTAAGAAGTGCTAAAAGCGTCAGAAAGGTAGTTAGGGCTGAACAATATTGGAAAAAACTACGTTGTAATGTTGTTGGGGTGGCTGTGGCTCAGTTGGTCTCTCAACCGGAATGTCGAGGGTTCGATCCCCAGCTCAACAACATGTCCGATGTGTCCTTTGGGGAAACACTTAACCCCTGCTTTGTCTGCTGCGTGTATTATTTACTTCTCATGGATGTTACTACAGTACATAACAACCACTGCCAACAGTGTGTGAAAGGGTATGAATGGGTTAAAACAAGTCGCTAGGATCACCTTGTTATCATGACATCTCAGCACTACTCATTGCTAATTAGTTAGTATGCATATTTCAGTGGTATTAGACAGACCAAATTGCAATCAAGCCATGATACAAGATGTTTTTTTTTATTTTTTATAATTACTGTTTATTGCTTTTGATGCAAGTCTCAACCCACTCTGTTGTGAGTGTCTCGTACTTGTCATTTAAATGTACTTTTCTTGAAATTGATTCTCGGTACTCCAGTTTGGTTTTTGTTTTGTTTTTTGTGGAGTTGTGGCAAATGCAATTGTTGGCATTCCCCACCAACATCACAACTACAGTTAAAATAATAATATAGCCAAGCAATAATGACCATATAGTAATGATACCAATACAACTGTATTTTATATCTTTGCATTTTGTGCCAACACAGGAGCTGCAACTTAATTTCACTTCATGTAACTTGATCCCTTGTTTATAGAACACTAGCTCCAAGCCAAATCATCTATTAATAAAAGCAACTTAATTGAATAAACATGTTAGACTTAATAAAGACGCCTTTGTTGCCACGAAGAAGAACAAATAACTAGAGAATGGTAAAAAATGAGAAATCAAGAAAAGTTATTTCAAATGAATGTATCTCAGTGAAAACGTCATTTGTCATATTATCTGCTTAATATTGTAACATATGCCCTTCAGAAGTATCTGAATCAGTGAGGCAGATGATAACAAGATCTTTCCGATTTTTCAATAAAGACCAACTGGAAAAAATGAAGGCAATAAATCAAAGGAGAGGGAACACCTTGGATCTCTGTCATCCTAAGGGCACAGCGCAGGCCGCAACATCACAGAAGAGATTATCTGGTTAGGATGAAAAGAGCTGCGCGATGCAATGGAGACAAGAATAATTCAAATCTCTTTTTTTTTCACTTTTAAATATGCAATTCTGGTGTTTTTCTTTCCCTTAATCTGAAACTAAGCCATGTGTAGGTTTGAGCAATGCAACTACACAACCATGTGCACCAATATTAGAAAGAACTGAAGTAAAATTGTAAAACAACCTATACTTCAAAAGGTTTGTGTGTCAATCATCCTCTTAAAATGACACACCGGCCACTGTAACAATTCCTGAACCCATTGCTGGGATAAATGTTTCTTTATACACTCAACAAAAATATAAACGCAACACTTTTGTTTTTGCTCCCATTTGTCATGAGATGGACTCAAAGATCTAAAATTCATTCCAGATACACAATATTACCATTTCTCTCAAACATTGTTCATAAATCTGTCTAAATGTGTGATAGTGAGCACTTTTGCTTTGCTGAGACAATCCATCCCACCTCACAGGTGTGCCACATCAAGATGCTCATCAGACACCATGATTAGTGCATAGGTGTACCTTAGACTGTCCACAATAAAAGGCCACCCTGAAATGTGCAGTTTTTGCTTTATTGAGGGTCTGGGGACTCAGAACCAGTCAGTATCTGGTGTGACCACCATTTGCCTCATGCAGTGCAACACATCTTCTTCGCATAGAGTTTATCAGATTGTCAATTGTGGCCTGTGGAATGTTGGTCCACTCCTCTTCAATGGCTGTGCGAAGTTGCTGGATATTAGTGGGAACTGGTACGCGCTGTCGTATACGCCGGTCAAGCACATCCCAAACATGCTCAATGGGTGACATGTCCGGTGAGTATGCTGGCCATGCAAGAACTGGGACATTTTCAGCTTCCAAGAATTGTGTACAGATCCTTGCAACATGGGGCCGTGCATTATCTTGCTGAAACATGAGGTGATGTTCATGGATGTATGGCACAACAATGGGCCTCAGGATCTCATCACGGTATCTCTGTGCATTCAAAATGCCATCAATAAAATGCACCTGTGTTCTTCGTCCATAACAGATGCCTGCCCATACCATAACCCCACCACCACCATGGGCCACTCGATCCACAACATTGACATCAGCAAAGCGCTCACCCACACGACGCCACACACGCTGTCTGCCATCTGCCCTGAACAATGTAAACCGAGATTCATCCGTGAAGAGAACACCTCTCCAACGTGCCAGACGCCATCGAATGTGAGCATTTGCCCACTCAAGTCTGTTACGGCGACGATCTGGAGTCAGGTTAAGACCCCGATGAGGACGACGAGCATGCAGTTGAGCTTCCCTGAGACGGTTTCTGACAGTTTGTGCAGAAATTCTTTGGTTATGCAAACCAATTGTTTCAGCAGCTGTCTGAGTAGCTGGTCTCAGACGATCTTGGAGGTGAACCTGCTGGATGTGGAGGTCCTGGGCTGGTGTGGTTACACGTGGTCTGCGGTTGTGAGGCCGGTTGGATGTACTGCCATATTCTCTGATACGCCTTTGGAGACGGCTTATGGTGGAGAAATGAACATTCAATGCCCGAGCAACAGATCTGGTTGACATTCCTGCTGTCAGCATGCCAATTGCACGCTCCCTCAATGCTTGCGCCATCTGTGGCATTTTGCTGTGAGACAAAACTGCACATTTCAGAGTGGCCTTTTATTGTGGGCAGTATAAGGTACACCTGTGCACTAATCATGGTGTCTGATGAGCATCTTGATGTGGCACACCTGTGAGGTGGGATGGATTGTCTCAGCAAAGCAAAAGTGCTCACTATCACACATTTAGACAGATTTATGAACAATGTTTGAGAGAAATGGTAATATTGTGTATCTGGAATGAATTTTAGATCTTTGGGTCCATCTCATGACAAATGGGAGCAAAAACAAAAGTGTTGCGTTTATATTTTTGTTGAGTATAAAACAGGGGACCAATGACAGACATGCTTGTTGTTAAAATGTATGAAGACATTGTATGGATGTCGGATGAAGGCAGACTACAGTACATGTCGACTCATAAGATGCTTCAGTTGCTGAATTTGTGGTTAATGCCTTCGAATGGCGCAGGAGGACACGTTCATGTTTGATTCATTGAAGTTACAGTAAGTGCTTAACATGCGTTGGAACTGATTCATGTTCATATTTGGCCTGTCACTGTTTGACGTGCATACCATAAGCACATGTATCATTTCTGCCCTTATATGTTTTGTTTGTTATATGTTGTAAGTGCATGTGGGCTGGACACCCTTTGGTGTATGGCACATTGAAATCACTAAAAAAAAATAAAAAAATCGAAAAATAACAGCTACTTTGAGTACTTACACATCAGAGAAATCTACACTAATCTTCACATATGCTCTTAACTAAAATGGCATCAAACTGATTAATTGAGTTTAAGGGTATTATCCAATAGGGTGAAAGCTGATAAAAACAATTTATTGTAAGAGCCAACTGTTACAATTTCATTTAAATGTCACATTACTACCTCTGCAAGAGCCATTGTTATCTTAATTACAAGCAATTTAAAATGATTCATTCATCAAAGTTGTTGTGTAACCGGGTTTATCCAGGCTCAAAAGGAGGCCAGTACCTTTCCTACCTCGTATATGTGAAAATGTACCATGTCGACTGTCTCAACACTTTACCAGCAACAATAGGAATAATTATTGTGTTAATGAAGAAAGGACACATCTCACATTGAAACTTAAATTATAAATGATCATGATCATCACAGACACAGACAGAGGTTTCTTCTTCTTCACCTGCTCTCCTTACAGAAATAAAAATTTAATACACCAGCATGTCGAAGCTTTTTAATCACAGACAACAACGCTGTATGCAATACGTGACATACTCATTATTACATAAATAATATTAATGCATAATTTACCCTGACAGTGGCGGAGGACGACAGAGAGCATAGACACAAAACAGACACAAAACAAAAAAGGCACATTTAGTCCTGAAGCCTTGTCTTCCTCTGTTTGTTTGACTCTATCTGAGAAGTTTGTGAAATCGGCAGAGGAATTTCTAACGGTCACAGCTGTCTCACATGTGATCCCTCTGCAGGCTAAAACGCATTCTGAAGTACAAGTAGGTGTTTATAAATTAAGGAGATAATGGAAGGAGCAATTCAGTGGTAGCTGGATATTTGTGCACAGCAGCAGCTCAGGGATACAACACAAACGCTCTGACTGAAAACTTTAACGTCTCTCCTTTCACTTTTCTTCCTCTTTGGTAGTTTGGCAGCGTGTGCTTTCAGCTGCACTGTATCGGCTTACAGCTAAAACTGCATTTAGAAATTGAACAAAATTAGGCGATGGCGGCAGCTGCCAAGTTTTGGATGGAATAAAAAAACCCTGTGTAATGAAAATACATTAAAAGGACGACTCACAATGTGAACTGTTCATTGTCAAGTGTTGCTGTTGTTTTTCTTTTATCATAGGCTGCAAGATGAACTCTAAATGACCTACTGTACTTACATGAGTTTGGCAAAGCATTCAATTCAAAGATTTTTTCTTAAATGAATTATAAATAGACAGTATGCCCTCTGCAATTGCTTCCCATAAGACGGCACAGTTATTCCATTAAAATGTTTACCAGGATTGTGCCGCCCTTGACAGAGGAAGGAGAGTTACTCTGGGAGTAGTCTCAAGTGGGCAGGATTGAGATGCACAAACACATTAAAGAGATTTCCTCTTGTATCCCTTTATTATTTCCTCAAATTCCTCTCTTTGCACTAATAACGGAATCAAAGGTAACTCCATCACACCATACCAAACACAGTATTGGACTCTGACTGTCACATTTAATTCATTTAGAAGGTCTAAATAAGGCTGAATTAACATTAAAGGGTTTAGAAAATGTCTGACGTTAGGGAAAAAGCTCAACAAAAACACCATCACTGTTATTTGTTCTATTAATATACTTAGTATACTTAGTTAGCCAAACAATCTCTAAATGGGCTTTTTGGCGCATCCAGTTGTATAGCAATCGGTAGAATAAGATTAATTAACTCCATCCTAAAACTCAATACCTTCTACCTTGTTTGGTACATGCAGTTAAAGGAAGGGTTGGTAATCTGTTTTAACCTTTTAAGATTTTGGTTTAAATTGTCTTTAGGTCCTGACAGACATTAATAACTCATGTGCTCTGAGAAAGGAACAAATTTGTCATCCGCCTTTGAATCTTGTGCAACACTGTAAAACTTGAATAAAAAAAAATAAAAAAAGCTCAAACCATTTTGATACCAAGTAATTCATACATGTCATTACGAATCTTAATCTTATCACCAAATCATCAACAGGGAAACAAAATCAAGGCTGTTCACTTTTTTTCAGAAAGACAAGCGAGCAGGAGTGAAGCCCTTCATGTCATCAAGCTCATGTGCTTTTGTCTCTCGTTTGTTTTTGTTTTTTTAACAGAGACGCAGGCAATAATCACTGCTTCAAATAATAAATAATAAAAGAAGTAGATGCCATGCATACAGGTTTCTTAGCTCTGGCTTATGTGCACCCGCTGTCCCTGGCTAGGCTTTTAGGATTAAAACAGAAGCGTTAGACTTAATGAAATAAAGTAATTAAGTTTTACTTCCTGATCCTGAGTGATCAACGGTTAGACGATACCCAGTATTATTTTCTAATTTAGCTGTGCAAGCTACACCTTGTGTTAAACTGTGCATTAAATCCAGATGTATATTTGTCAATCTCTAAAACAATTAGAATAAGTAAGGAAGGGCTCGGTGACATATGCACTTCTAAAACAATCAGGTTTGAGAAATTACTGTCATATATACTGTTTGTCTGTAACTTTGAAATCGTGTGAAAGGCTTCAGAGAAAAGAAGCAGCACGTCAAACAACGAGTCTAACTCCATATTACAGCCCATGGTTTTAGTGGTTTTGGATGGTATGTCATATAGGCTCATATAGGTGAATATGATTGGCCCGGCATCTTTTGGTCCTAAGGTATTTCTGTAGATAAATTCGATGTACCCTTCTTCAGGCCAAGCAGCTTTTTTTCCAGGTCCATGCTTTTTCCTGGTCACTGAAGAAGAAAGAGTGACTGGTGGAAGAGGGACAGAAGTGTGACCTTTCCCTGATTCCTCCAGTGTTGACAGCTGTTCCTTTGCTCTCTCTCATATTTGTTTTGTGCTTTGCAGCTTGGGCGCTGATGCTGCCTGTTGTTTCAAATGGCAAAATGTCCAAGAAACTGGTGTTTGTTCTCCTAAAGCCAAACCCCAATCTCCAAAATATCTCAGTGTCTTTCTGTTCCATGGCCAATGGCTTGGAAAGAAATTTCACAAGAATTAAAGCCTTTGTGAGAGAAGAAAGAAAAAGACAAACTGGTCTCTATTATTTGAAGGGATGGTCTTTAAAAGATGCCGAACAGTAATCTCCATGAACACACGTAAAGGGCCTTTCAGATAGGACGCTGTGCATGCTGCACATCGCTGAAGAGAGCACACGAGCAAAAAAGCAACAGTCTTGTCGTCTGTCGGCCACCATGACAGACTGTTTATCATTGCCATGGAAACACTATGTTACTTCAAAGACCGCTAAACAAGGAAGCAGGGATTACATATTGTTTCTTGTCATTAGATATCACAGATACACGTGCAGCACGTTTTCAGAAAAAGAGCGGCATTTTATTATTACGTCAAAAGACAATTGCCCAAGAGTCACGGGGCAAACTTACACATCAAAAGTGTGCATCAGTGAAATGATAAGGCTGAGTGTATAGCCGCCAGAATGTGAATAATCTCAATGAGAAACGTTTTTAATTCCCTGTGAAAAGAAAGAAGGAAAAGCCTTAATCCACTTTTCATTCTATTCTCTATATTTCTCTTCTGTTTTTCTCACCTTTTAAGTACATGATGGCATAAAGTGGATGACTCATAACAGATTATTGTTTTTTTTTTTCTTTTTTAAACCTTCGGAACTACACAAGAAAAAAAGGATTTAAACAAGCAAGTGGGTTTTTCAGCATTCAAATTACATAAAGCACTTTGTATTGAAAGACTGCGTGATTTATTCAGAATATGTAATTCTTCCCTGCAAACTCATTGTGCTACATACAGTAGTTACTTCAGCAGATGAAATATGTTGCAATATGCATGGCTTCATGTGGCAAAACAGTATCAGCTTTATAATCTCAGCACTCAAGCCTGGCAGTCATGACTTCGCCATAAGGTACTAAAATATCTATTTTTAAAATCTGACGCCTCGAAAAGAGTCGTTTTCATTATCATTACCTATTCAGTAATCAGTAAGCATGTAAACCATAAGCAAATCCATTTACATTCTGGGGATGAATATTCATAAACTGCTACAGTATTTTTTCCACAAAAAGACACTTCCTTTAGAAGCTCAAAGTGCCAAGCTCAACACATCGCCCGGCAACTGGGATCTCCCTGGCAGGCACTAACTGTGTTGTCAACAAGCAGCTACTGATTGCCAGTTTGGTGCAGATTCTGATGCAGTCAGCCCAAAGCGAAGCCTTAAACGAGAGGAGGCAGGTGGGTGGAGGAGACTCACTGTGTGTGTTTGAGGATGGGGGCTTTTGGAAAGGCTCCAATTAACTAAAAATATATATTTTGAAGAATAAATGTGCTCAGCTTGTTCTTCGTTTTTGATCGTTTTATTATTTATCTCACAAACATTGGACATTATTATGTCTCATAGGGTCATACTAAATGCACATTTTTCAAATGTGAACTTTCCAATGAGAACAAGGTTAAAAAATAAAAAATAAAATAAAATAAAAAACACAAAATAAAATATTGAATTTGTCGTATATTAAATTAGGAAAGCCAAAACATGAATGGACAAAACCTGCTGTGCTTGGGACAAATGCAAAGTAATCAGAGTTTGGAGAAGTGATTCCTTTGGGATTGGTGGGGTTGAAAGGCCTGGTTAAAATGCTCAAATGGGATTTAATGACCCAAAATTTGTCCAGCTGCCAATGGGGAGGGATGCTTGGCAGTGGTTTGAAAAGAAGTAAGAGATTTAGGAGCCTCAGAAGTCATTTGGCTCAGAGGGACAGACAAAAGGGGAAAGTAATGGATTGGGAAGAAAGATTGCATGCGCTCAGGTAAATGGTGCAACTTGCTAAAATAAGGACAGAGATGAAACGGTATGAGATTTAGAGAGATTAAGAGGAAAGAGGCGAGGCAAAATGGCCTTTTGATTCAACTTTGCTCTCTAAACTGAGAGAAGTAAGAAGTTGAGGAGCTGATGTAATTGCTCATTAAAATGCAGCATCATCAGGAGAGAGCTAAAGGATGATCAGTTTCTTAATGGTTGAGAACAAACTATGTTCATATCATAAATGTTACCCATGGAGTAAATTGAAAAAAAAAAAAAAAAAAGCTGTGTGAGAAAAAGCTGTGTTTGGTGGCTTGAATAATATATGTACTGAAAAAAGTCCAAAGAGGATTTTCTCAATTCAAATTAGCAAGGCAAATGATGTGACATGAAGCCTGGCTAGATTTCTTTCTTTAACACTGTTTCTGTAGCTCTGACTTTTTCCAACACCACATACCTTACCTCCAATGTGTCACCTCGACTGCTTCACTTCCTTTCTGCTACCCTCGATCAACGAAACAGGAAGGAAAGATGCCAGAGTGAGAAAAGGGTCAGGAAGAGCTGTCACCATTCTCATCCACCTTAGATTCTATCTGTAGCAGAGACGTTCCTCTGGGACTGAGGTCACACATCACCTCAACAGCTTGTTCCCATGAGACGTCACACTTACTAAAACTCACTGGTAAACCCCCCGCAATCTGCTGCTCCCCCGAGAACCATCCAACTCTGTCTTACACCTGAACACCTTTTCTTTCTTTTTCTTTTTTTCTCTCATCACTATTTCAAGTTTTACAAATTTTGCTGGATCTTGCAATAGTCACACATCTTTAAATTCTTCCCTGCATGTGTACACTGAGAATACCGGAGCCGTTAGTATAATGTCACACTTCAAAAACGATTCAGCGCTGAGGTTCATGTATGTCACACACCCCTGTTTCTTCATCTTTATCTCTGTCAAGCTGCACTTCGATGTCACTCGAAGTCAATTGACTACTTGGCATCAAAATAACCTCAGCTACAGCTGCTACCTCAGTATAAGACTGACTGACAGCTGTATCATGTCATTTTTGCAAGTACTTGATGAAATAGTAGCATATGAATGTATCTAAAATACAATACAATATGCACTGTAGGACAAATATTAGTATCTATGAATTCTGCATCTTTTTGTCACATCACTGGTGTTTCGGCGTTGTTGACAGGTACAGCACTGAGTCCTTGGGAGACACGACTGGTGATTTGAGATGGTTCCCTGGGGACCCAAAGGAGCCCCTCCAAAAAAAACCCCAGATATTTCAGAGGTTTTATCAGTTGTATTAATTGAAGGAAGGAAAATCCTCACATTCAAGCCTGTATTATTCCAAAAAATAATATGCATATCTCCTGGGAAATTCTCAGTGTCAAATACTTTATTCTTACATTGTGGGATATGTTCGCACACCAATCTGTTAGGAAATCACTTCTTAATTTTGTAAAGGAATACTTTTTATATTCAAATAAAACAGTGTCTAGAATTTCCTGCGTGAATGTCAAGTCTTCAATTCTAATAGATTTACAGTTGTCTTTCACATGGAAGTCCGATGATTCCTATGAGACACAGAGAGAATCATTCATTATCTGGTTTCAACACTATCACATGATTCACTTTCTACATTTTTATTCCAGCAAGAAAGTTGTTGTTGTGTTTTTGAGTTGATCCACTTTGAACATCGCCTATATGCTTTTCATTACTAGCCCTGGAAAAGGACTATAGTTTTTAAAATGCTAAGTTATAAATATGACATGTTGACTAAATCCTGGCTGAAGAACTCTTAGCTCTTTGTCTTTTTTTCTCTGCTTTGATCACTATAGTTATGGCATGAACAAGTCATTACTTTGTTTGTATCTGTTCATTATAAATACTGTATGTATTCTTCTACAATATTTTGGTATGTCAAAGTGAATATAAGCTTGAGGGTGCTGAGTATTAAGAACTACTAAACATGTTGCCAACAGACTCCAACAGTGCCTTTGTCATGCTTTAGTGTTCCTCTGTGTAACTCTAAGGTCAATCAGAGACATTCAAGAAATCAACTGCAGCCTGGAGTCAGCTGACACAAAACAGTCCTCCTCACGCATTTGAAGATCCAACTTCAGCTCTGTGCAACAGTGACTCATAAATAGACAAACTTTGTGTTGTTCTTCGTCCCTCTCAAACCTTAACCCCTTGAGGCCTGAAGTATTACAAAAAAAAAATTCCCATGTGTTTCTGCTTTCAAGGTGCTAAATTAAGTTGAAAATGTTTATTTAAAAATAGCAAATAAATAGATATTACATAAAAATAGCATATCAGTAGCACATCAAACGGATGTTGTTCTGTCTCAGACTGGTCCTATGACAATCTAATGCTTGCAAAAGGGTCCCTGGTATGTATTGAAAGTGCGTCAACTGGCAGTGGAGGAATACGGACGCTATTTTGGCTGCATTTTGAACGGAAGCGGTTTGATGCAAATTCGCGACAATAGGCGTCAAGGGGTTCATAAAGGTGTACAAACATCTGCTGTGGGGATGCAAAAAGGGCAGACGTGTATGGGCTTCGATTTGAGGATGATAAGAGTTCATATGGTGCCATGTTCGACAACTTCACTTCCTTGTATGTAGGTAGAGTTGATTTAATGTAGCATCTTGGATTTCACTAATTACACAAGGGACTTGCAAATGAGGACATGATTGTGAGATGTTTCACCGTCGTTCATGCCCACTGGATATTGAGAAGAGGTTCAGGGAATTTTATGATAGAATGTAGCTACACATTTTTGTCCCATGAGGGTGAATGTGTGACATTATATGAATGTATTTGAATTTTTCTTTGCTCATCAGAAACAACCCTTGAACACTCACAAAAAAATATAAAATACAAAAGTTGACAGCCTGAAGTTTCATGTGTTTGAAGCTGAGCCATCCACCAACGCTTTGTCCAGAAATGATTTACAGGCAGCACATCGGACACACTGCTAAACAAATATGTGTCTTGTTGCTAAATATTTATAAAGTGACTCCCATCGAGTCTCATGTATCCTCTCAAAGAACCAAATAGTAAATTGTACCTTGCACAAAATTCAGCCCCAGAAATACAAAGACGAAGAAACAAAGAAGTATTCTCAACACCCCGTGTTATTTTTTCCTCTCTTGTTAAAGTGCTCCTCACCTGCAAGAGCTGCAGCAAAACATCCATATTGTCTTTTTAAAAGAAGTAGGAAGGGGCTGACAACCGTGGCTGGAGTGTTGAAATAGAACCGCTGGAGACTTGTCTGTGTTATTGCACTTTGTAAGACAATTACTGAGATTGTGCTACAATAATTTCTCCAAAGCACGCATACACACACACACACACAAAAACCCCAGAAGCAAACAAGGATGATTGTAATCAGCTCAAAAAAAAATGGTAGTTGGTGCAAAGCAGTATAAAGAGTAAATACAGTAGAGGCAATCAGTAAAGCAATCAACCAGGCTTAAAATGAAATAACCCACTTCAAACATGATTTCTGAGCAAAGCACATGTACTTGTTGAAATTACTGTGTGTGGTATAGTTATTTAAAGTGAATGACATATGTCAACATATGCAATGTTTGCAATAAAAAAGAAAAACTCAGCAAGTGAAACATAAATGTGTTTCAAACACAATCAGGCAGAGCAGAAGTTTTTAAGTTTTACCACGTTAAGTCTCATCAACACTCTTAAGAATCTGCTCTCTATGTATATATATATAAAAAAAATATGTGTATATATATATATATATATATATACACATATATTTTTTATAAGCTGCTATTCATGACATATAATACATGTGGGATTATGCTATCCATTATACACTCTTCCTGTCTTCATGCTTCATAGCATTGGCTTTGTAAAATTCTGTCAAAACTGACTAACTTCTTCGATGTCTTCTGGTTTTCCTCCTGTTTGTCGCAACTTTAATTGGGCTGCAGAAATCCACCTGAACGACATTATTGTCTTTTTAGGCACGCTAACAGAGGGAGAAATCCTCAGAGAGAGACAAACTGTGCCCCCCCCCCCCCCCACCACACACACACACACACACACCCACCCACACACACAGACAGACACTCACTCCTCAGCAGGAGGCTCGGAGACTGTATCATCAACGTTTTTTTCACAAAATCCGATAAATACAATTGTTTTGTTGGTTGTTTCTTATTCTGCAGGTGCACAGAAGGTTGTCAACAGTGTATTACGGTATACCTCGGTTTATCTGGCAATTATTACCCTCGACAAGCTTCACGTTAAGATAGTTACTTTGTTGTGGTTTCCATCAAAAATAACATGACCAACACTTAAACTGTGAGGGTGAATGCGTCTTCCCTCTAAGACAAAAACACAAAAAAAGAGAGGCAGCTTTAAGCTTTGGGCATGTCTGCAGATGTAGTGTTGTTTCTCCCCGCACTGCAGTGACTGTGTCTGCCTCCCTGAAACTCATGTGAGGCATCCCACTTTTTAAAATTCTCAGGGGCTGTAGTTATCACACATAGGAAATATACAATTTGGGGTAAACAGTTGTTCCACCAGCTGTCTCCGCTTCTTCTCACTGTCAGCACTCTTACAATTAAGCATTCCCCGGCAGAAATGTGATCCTCACTGTTAAAGAATTGCCTGTGTAATGAGGAAGTCATGAATAATACAGTAACCGAGTAATAACGTCGTCGTTATTGAGCCTCAATGCCCATTAGGAGCTTCTCTTGGTTCCAGCACTGCGTGCACGTAATGCCGCTAATGCTGACCACAAAGGCTTTCTAACGGTGAGCAGACGCTGTCCTGACCTGCTTTTCTTCTCTCATCACATTTGTTCCTCGTCTCATCGTAATTCTTCTTTCATTTCAGTTTTGTCACTGATAGATGGAGATTTATTACGCTCAAATTCATATGCAGTAATTCAAAGCTTCATTGTTCCAAGATGTACTGTGATTAATGATACACATAAACTCATTGTTTTGAAGTCATTTTTTCAATCCCGCAAAAAAAAAAAAAGTTGACGTATTTATTTTATGAAGACTAATCTCTGAAATACACACACACACACGAACACAAAGTGTGACCACAAATCTCTCTAACAAAAAGACACTGTTTGACATGGACATTCTTTGATATTTGACACGGGGCAGACAGAATGAAAGCTGCTAACTTCAATAAACATCGTCTCTAAGCACGCAGGAAGGACTGGGTCTTGGCATTTTTCAAGCTCTGTGTGGGACTGGGGAGTGACTGCTGATGACAAATGTAGTTTCTGACCTCTCGGATTGATATGCGGCTTCACAGCTTTGAGGTCTGCTGCCATGGATACTATATCGCTTCTGACCAGAGATCAATATAATTCAGTTCCCAGCACCCAGTCAGTCATTAATCTTGACATCAAACATGTCAAACAGTCGCTGTGCAGCCTCAGATTGACATTATCCGACGAGGTATGCCCTAACGAAGAGAGAAATAATGGTAGAGAGAAAGCAAGCAGACATATTCCTCCTACCTACTTATGCAAGATTCATTTACATTCCAGAGGCTTTGGTATAAATCACTTTGAACATTTTCAGTTATGAATTCACATTGTTATGTGCCAAGATTTTTCCTGTCCTGCTCCACTGTCATACATGTCAAGCGGACAAATTTCTTACATTAACAGTTTGATACTGATTAAAATGTGGCAGTCACAGTTCCTTTTATTCTTGGTTTACTGGTGGGGAAACCATTGATTTCCTCCATGTGCAAAATAGAGTGCAGCTCTGACAAGTGGTTCTTAACCTTTGTGGTGGAGGTTTGCTTTGCAGCTCATCAGCTTATACACAGTAGACACGCTCACATCATCATCCCACAAGAACTCAAGGTACAAGTGAGCCACAGGCTTGTTTAGTAAAATGCATTTAGTTGACCCCGAATAAGTGATGTTATGTAAAATAAAACTTCATTGTGATTTGTTTCGAAAAGTCGGTCAGAACAATCATTAATATATTATATTTCGATGTCTTTTGAAACCAGGGGCATGTCCAGAGGGCTGGCCACCTCAAACATCCTACACTGTGATTGGCTAATTGACTTGTCTGACTTGATTTTTGGGGATAAAAACATTGGCATTGAATGTATTGTTGTGCATTAGACAGTATGCAGGAGTTGGCATGCATTTGTTTTATTACTTTAAATTGTGAATTTGAACATACATCTTTTTAATGTCATTAATGTATTAAGCTAATGGAACATATATTTTTTCATTATCTTGTGTAAAAAAGTAGATCTGATCGTTGACGTTGGGTAGGGTAACTGCTATTCATGCATGTGTGTTTTTACTTCAGGCCACCAATGTAAGTCTGTTCCCCTATAGTTGGGCCACCCCAGTCAAAAAAGTCTGAACAAGCCCCTGTTTGAAACGATACGATCACCTAGGAAAATACAGTAGTTTAGACGTTTAATTTAGAAAAATGTTTAACATGACCACATTTCAGAACATGCACTTAAAATCACAATTTACAACACAGCTCTGGAAAAGACCAGTTTCGCAATATTAGGATTGGGAAAAATACTCCACCACAAGAGCAAATTAAAACCTTTTGAATTTTATGCCATCAAAAAAAAATCCTTTCGTGAAATAAAGGCGAAGTTTCAGTTTATTCAACACTTATTCAGGTTCTTTAGTTTAGGCCCTCTGAAGTTGTGAGAGTATCTCACTCAGGCTGTTCCATCGCTTAGAGAGCTGTGTGAGCCCCTGTGCTCGTGGCATAGTTTCTCCACAAAATGTAAACACCTGCATCACCGCTGTGCTCGTTCTAATTAAAACTCTGTCTGTCTAATGAGAGCCGTGCCTGTCAGGCCCCCCTACACACTCCATAAATCACCGCTGTTCAGGCCTGCTTTACCCCACCGTACGGAGAGGGATGTCTATGTCCCTCAGATATATGCAACTCAGACATTCTCTCCCGCATCCTGTTTGTTCTCAGCAGTCTCCCAGAGAATTCACTGTCTTCTCCACTACATCCGCTGAGTCATAACATGGACGATGTAGAGTGGCAGCTCAAAGTAAATCTTCTCTGCTGGTGGCCGTGGTTACTAACTAAGCACTATTTCCCTAGACCGACCAAATAAGACAGCTTATGTAAGCAAACAATAAGCGTCCACTTAAAGGCACTCTATGGGAGATTTATTGAAAATAATGCCCTGAGAGATCCAATGATCAGAGACAGATCTAAATCAAACAAAGAAAAACTTCTTCCACTTCCAAACAGCCCTCTACCCAACTGCATGGCAAACTAAAGGCTATCAACATGAGTTAGCGAGGACATTTGCAGTTCACAAAGTGAAATGAGTATACATTCATAATATTTTAAATTGTTGATGACACTCTCTGGGAGAGCTGTGCGTTCTGGTCAGAGCTGTCACAGTAATCACAAAAAATGGAGACCACTGTCACAACCAGGCGAAAAAATTTACCCCTCAAAATCTCATGTTTTGATACCTGTCTGATTGCAAAGCCAGATGTAGCTTTGCCTGTTTGGGAACATTTTGGCTTTCAATTAGTTAAATCTGTGCCAAAAGAGGTCCCTGTGAAACAAGGAAACACATCCAATTTTGAGTCCAAGAGAAATATGTGTGAAATATAGCTTTCATTTATTAAATCCCTTCCATAATGTCACAATTACAAAATCCAATCCATGATTGTTTGGAACTTCGCCTGCCTAATGCACATCACCATCGCATCCTCCCCTGAAGTTAGACATTAGTTAGTTCATACTTCTGCTTATCTGTATCTAATAACCTCATTTCCATATATATTCACATAAAGAATATATATAATTCCATAATAACATGTTTAATGATATTGTTTTTCTGTTACTCACAGTTTAAAACAGTTAAAAGTTAGTTCTGGTTTAGCTGTAACACGAAAGTGCTCACTACATGTATGACTCACTATGATTAAAGCATGTTATCTTTCATCTATGCTATCTGACAACAAAATTCACATTTTGAATGCAGGACTTGTCCTTTTAACACTATCTCTGCACTGTGTAGTGTTATTGTAAAATCCTTTTTTTACACCACTGAAATCACATGTCTGTGAAGTAAGAGAACCTGTCATACATAATTATCTCACCAAATATTACCATATCTCCTGCTTTGTCAACCTCTGCAACTGAAGCTTTTTGTTGTTGTTTTCAAAGGAAGATATTCTCCTCTGTATCCTGATCTGAAACTTTCACATAGTTTCATGTTGTGTTGCCTTTTCCCTCCTGATAAAAAAATACCTGCCTTTTCTATGACAGTTACCACGATGAACACAGCTCAGAACTCGGCTTATCAACATTGAACAGGATGCTGTATCAAGTCATAACTAACGTTAGCCAGGGAGTACCGGAGGGTTAGACCAATTGAATTAGTGATTGTAAATATCGTGAGCAGTTGAAAAATGATGTGTAGTGTTTAACATTTTAAAAAATGATTGATGCTCTATTGACAGTTTAACCACTTTCAGCTACCTGTAATTTGTGTGTCTCAGTCAAGAGGCAACCACTGGTCTTGACAAATTAAGCAAATGCGGAAGGCCAAAATCCTTCAGTTCCTCCAGTGTCCCCCTATTATTATTATTATTTTTTTTTTTTTTTTCCAGGGACAATGCATATTAAAAAACATTTCTGTAAATATATCAGAGTTAGCCAAAAGGCTAACTTTCATCTGTTGTCCCTGGCCAGATTTTTAAAAGGCTCTCTCGAAAATCAATAAGAATTCAAACCTTGCTTGAACACCGGAAGTCACACACACACACGACTGGCAAAAAGGCAGTAGAAACAGTAGAAATGAACATGTTTACAGCCTGTTATGAAAAACAAAACAGGTGTGATTTGTTATTGTTATTATCACTGCACACACTGTTTGGGGGTTCTGTTGTGATTTGGAAAATGATGCACGTTATCCATAGTTAGGCGCCTAGCAGAGATTGGTTGACAGATTGTTGTGACATAACGGTTCGTCTAGAGGTATAAAACCCGCCTCAACTTTAGCGCCACACACGACTACTACGTAGTTAGCTGCCACTCTAGTCAATCACTTTGTTCACATAGCATAGTGATCTGTCTCCAGAGCTACGGTCTTCAAATATCATGACATCAAATTAAACAAATTATGTGGGAAAAAAAATCCAGCCTAATCGAATCAGTCTTTGACAAGACAATCTTGACTTAATTGAATCGTTAGACTTGTGAGGATGCACAGCCCTAGGAAATAAACATCTGCTTAATGTTTTAAAGTGAGAAATAAAGCTCACCTGGGGAAAAGCAGTATTGCATATTCAGAATAATGAAAAGAAATATATGAAGAGCCTGGAACAGCGCTATAATGATCAACCCAGGAAAAAGCCGAGGCTCCAAACGGATGCATCCAAACAGCTTAGGCACAGCTTTACTGCGAGACAGAAATTAGTTCTGCATCCAAATTACTGACTATTTAGACAACAATAAAAAGCCATCAATGTACGAGACAACCGCTAATTTTGCAGTGTCCCATTTAATTTGTTTTAAATATAAAGATCCAACATAAAGCAGACTGAAAAGCTATGCAGTTGCTTTTCATTGTGATTTTTACATGGGGAGGATTTTTGGATGATGACTTCATGCAACAGAAATCATCGCTACTGCACTGTAATCCAAAACAGCACCAGCTGACAGATGTGATGATGAAGACATTGTGTGCATTTCACTACCACTCTATGTCGAAGTGGTTATGGAGATGCTTTGCACTGTTATAATAAAAGGGAATAGAGTCCTTAATAATAATCAATAAGGGATTGTGTGTACAAGTATCTAAAGAAGACACGATTTAGACCTTGACTGATATACCGTTGCTCCTTTACCTTAGAGTAAAAAGTGTGATTAATTCAATTAGTGTGTTTATTTCGGGGCGCTGGTCGCCAAGTCGTTGGTGCACACAACCAAAGGAGCTGTTGTCCTCCAGGCGGGCGGCCCTGGTTTGAATCTGACCTGTGGCTAATTTCCCACGTCCTTCCCGTCTCTTTCTCCCCAACTTCTGACTCTCGTCTAATCCTCTATAAACTTTTCAACTTAGGTCATCCAAGTCTCCTGAATCATTCTTGTGTGAAGTCAAGTCTGTAGGTCATTCCACATGTGTTTGTTCACCACCTTATTTGCCTCAATGGAGGTTTATCTTCTGATGGACCCACTGCCCAACAGAACGGTAGTATTGCTTAAACCTTTATTGGGCAAGTGACTATTTTTGGTCATTTCCGCACACATTACATAGGGCCACCGTTCTGCACCTCAGTAAGGTCGAGAAGCATGCAATCCTCACTCAGCCAATCAGAACGGATCACCCGTGTCACTGATCCTGCTATTGTGGCATTTGGGCCAATGCGGTAACTTTGTCAATGTTTATTTTTCTAATTGAAATTACAATTTCGTGAAAAATGTTTTAACAGAAATAAAGTTTTGTTATGTCCCCCAGTAACACTCTGAGGTTGAATTTTTGAATTTCAAAGTATTTCAATGAGTGCCCGACAAAGGCTTGATATGTAAATTGTGTTATCTGAAACTTGTCTCTAAGTAAAGACACAATAAAGCCTAACAATAAAAATACACTATTGCTTTCCAAAGAATGTTAAAAAATGCTGTCATGGAATAATTTACATGTGTTAACAGAACGGTTACAGTGTTCAAAACCTCTGATGAAAAGACACAAAGGGCTTTACACTTGCAGAAAACTCCAGAGCTGTATGTGTTAACGTTGACTAACCAGACTTCCTTCTCGTATTTTTTCCGCCGCAATGGGATATTCTCCTCGAGCCAACGGGAGGGGGGAATGACATTTCTATACTGTGACTGAAGCACAGTGCATAGAATATGTACATGTGACCATTACGATCTCATTGCAAGTAATTAAAAGGCTGTGTGAAGTTGTCTATTCGTCAGTATGCTGTTCTCCGCCTTTTTGTTGATCCTCTTATTTTCTTGGACAACACGTGACGTGGGATTGATATAAAGGACAATATTCTCATGAAAGCATCATATAGTGGATTCTGTTGCTCCATCCGCTTCCTTTTTTTAGTCAAGTATATTGTTGGCAGGTTCAACTTAGATGAGATCAAATGCTTCCTTGTGAAAACTAATTTTATCGCTAAAAAACCAAATCCAAAATCAAAGATAATAAAACACTAAAACCCAGCCAACTTCTAAACCTACACCCAACTGTAATTTCAGCCAACACAAACCACCACAGAAATGCAGTGTCTTGCCGAGCCTCTGGACAACAACAAAGGCCAGAGGGTCATAGCAATATGCCTGTCAATCTCACAGCATGGTGTTCAGCCTAGATTGAGGTTTAATAACGCCCAATGACTCATGTATTGAATTGGATACGACTCCAGTGGAGCATCTGTTATGGATTACCAGGCTTTGTTCCAAGAGTGTATTCAGCAAGGGACTTTGCAGGATAAAACATTTTGGTGTAAGCATGCTTTAAAATCCCCAAAACATTTCTGGCGGGCAGATAAGAGCAACAAACAACTACACACATCCTGAGCCATGAAGGAGTTGCTTTCATTCCATCATTATTTATTTACGAAGCACTGAACTATTCATTTATGAGGGAATCCTTTCATTATCAATTAGTAGTTATGCATTTATAACATTTAGTCTGAAAAAAACCTCAAATATAGATGCTGATTACTATTTTATATATTTGACTTATTTATGTATTGTCATTATGTTCATTATTATTGTTGAGATCTGGATTTGGGGAACATCACATAAAAGTTGAAGTTACTGAAGACATTTCATCTCTCATCTGAAAGGCTTCTTGGAGACGTACACTTTTTTTCAGACTACTTGTTTTGCCAAAGTGAAGTAACTAAGCTCAGCTGTCATTATGTCTTTGTACACTCACTCTGATTCCACAACCACATAATAGTGTCCCAGTCTGTGAATTTACAAGGCATTGCTGCATTGGTGAAGCAAAGCAATACAGGAGCACCACACACACCGCCAGACATGCACACGCACACACACAGCACTGTACACCTGCCCATATATATACAGTACATGTATATATATATATATAAATAGTGTTGTTGGCATAGACATAACTCGTTTTCATTGTCCTTAATTGATTCATTTGGTTTTCACAGATATAAGGCTGCAATGCTTAACAGGGCATTGAGAGTGTGTGCTGTCAGATGGTGCCCGGTTAGGCAGGTTTCTGAATGTCGTTGCAGAATTTGAACATTTTGAGGCAATGCTTTGGTTAAAAGTTTGTCCCCCTACTAGCCTGGGGCATCAAGCAGTTGCCTGCCTTGCCCGTTGACAAGCAGCGCCTCTGTGTCTCACAAAATCCGAGGCTTCCTAAAATAATATGCGGATTGTTTTTTGGGGTCTGGCCCAGGCTTCAAAAGAGCACTGCAACAGCAGTCACTTATTTTAAATGATCAAGGGGGGACAGTGTTTAGCTGCTGCAGCTTCAAAGTCATTGCCATCTTTACCATACACATCATCAGCGCCTCATGTTGACGACGGAAGAGTTCATGCTACTTTTCCACATTCAGATCAACAGGAAAATACTTTTCTGCCAGGTACACCACAGTGAGCACAAGGACTGGCTCTACAGGTATTTTTTTTTTTTGTGATCTCTCACAACCTCTCTCTTGGCTGCTCTGTCCTCTGTATTATGAGATCTGTCCTGATGTCCTGGCATTGGCACCCCGTTCTGCGTCCAGCACTTGGCAATGTTGCTGAGGCGATCTTTCTTGACACCTGGAATTACGGAATAAAATCTATCAACACACTGCCTCAACACCTGGGATACGCTCCAACCCCCCGTGACCATGACCGGGGAAAGCAGTTTAGATAATGGATGGATGGATGGATGGATGGACGGAACACATTGCATCCTAGGGCCGCAGAATGTGGTCAAAAACTCGTATTGCAATTATTTTGGCAGAATTGTAATAGCATTATGAGTCATGATACATTTGGATGACTACATTTTGTATCCCAATTTTCATTTCCCCCAAAAAACATTGCAATTGTCCGTGGTGTGATTTTTATTATTTTGCAATTAATGCTGCTGCCCCACTGCCTTCTCTCACAAAATCAGTTAATAGTGTCATCTTCCCACAACTAGTCATAAACAAACCTGACATACGTTATGTAGCGATTTTTATTGAATTTATGGAGTTGACCCATATGAACATGCTTGACTCATCTGACAACACACGTGATTGTCCCTGTCTCCTTGTAACAGTAAAGATGAGAGAATATTTTCAGAGATAGAAGTATTGTGTGTGTGTGTGTGTGTGTGTAAGCTCTCCCTCTCTGTGATGAAATAAATGTGATTTATCAGGATTCAAAAAATCACAAAAAACCTGAGTGCAATTCTGGCACAAGAGAATAATGGAAAATAATTAGCTCACACGAAAAGGTGGTATGTCATATTAAAAGTCTGTACGCATAAAGCTTTTACAAAGCAATAGGGCTGAGGTCTAGTAGACTTTGCTGTGCACAGAGTCCAATCATTTCAGCACATAGCCTATCATTGTAAACACTGACACAAGCTCTGACACGAGGAGGGGCGGTGCCCTTTGCTCAGTCAGCATGACGGACCACCTGGCTCTGCCCAGAAAGTTGAAGTAAAACAAACTGAAGTAGCTGGATTTCATTGACATTATTACCTGTCTCTTATCACTCTGTCACATTCATTTGATTTACCTGCCATTGTGGCCGTTATGTGCTTTTGGTTGGAAGCAGGTGATCCTTTCTAAACCTGATATGATGCCACCTAAATCCACAAAAGGTGGAATTAATATGAGGAGTTTTCCATTTTATGTTGCACTAACTGATAGTATTGTTGCATGGATTTTTTTTTTTTTTTTTCCCAAAGTCCTTCAGGTAAACTATGAGTTTTCTTTCTTACAGCATGTCCAAGTTAGGAAATATTGAGGTATTATTCTTTGCAAAATCTCTCTGGTATTGTACAGAAACTATTGCAATAGACTCTTTGGCATTATGTTTTGGTTTGGTTTTGCATTGAGGTTTTGTACCAACTGGTGTTGAGTGGATCCTAACTTTTCTGGCCTTTAAAAAAAATGTATGAAATGCTAGGATACAACATTGAAGTTCTGTTTTTTTCTTGAGGCAGTTATGGCCACTCCTCTGAATCAGCACTTCACAATTCTGGTACTTTTAGAGGGCTGAAGAAAACCTTATTAGGATGGATATCTGTACCCGAAGGTGACCTACAGTTCAACTTTGTTTTATCATGATTGGTGATTCATTTTTGAGTGAATCAGTCTGAAATGTCATTATCAAATTTGAATTCTTTATGTGAGGTCAAACGAAGGAGGATAGTTTAATGAGGTGCAGTTAATATAGAATGTAATCTAACATAGTCCCACAGTTTACATTTGTATGTTGATGGTATATGTTTCATATTTGAAAAGGAGAGGGAAGTCGTACAGACTTCTTGTGATCCCACCCTTTCTCCATAAATCATTGATTGTTAATCATCATGCAGCCTTAGTATATCATAGAGTATATTAAGGAATTGGATTCATAGTAAATGCAATGCATTGCAATTGTTATTTTATAATTCAATATAAATTAGGGGAAATCCTGAGATTGTTTTTTTTTGTTATAAAGACACCCCTCTTCACTAGAGGGGCACTGTTGGTGAATTCAGGTCAGGCTCAATTGTGCACTTTTCATATAGTTTTTCTTTTCTTTATGGTATTACAGCACTGTTACTACAGTCTTGCTGTAAATTCAGCTCAGGCACACTTTTCTTTTTTTTTTAATGGAAGTGTGGAAGTGTCACAAATGCGTTCAATGTTTTGACAGTTTGTACTTCAACTGGAAAAATAGCACAAGCCAATGAACCCAACAGCTTTTCTGTGAAAGTTGCAAAGGAAAGCATGAAGATGGAGCTCGATATGCGTGACATGAGGAGAGAAAAAAAAGAGATCAGAGGTAAAATACTTTAAACATTTGTACAGACATTCTGCACAGCTTTAATGTGCATTAGATGTCTCTGTATTATGGCTTCATCCCATAGGGAGGTGTGCAAGTTCCCCTCGGTCATCTGTTGTTCAAAGCATATATATATAAATATAAATACTAAAATACTAAATACTCTTTCTTTTAAACATCTTAAATGTTTAAAAGAAAGCCAGTCGACCTGAGAAGTGAAAGTCAAGGTGTTTACTCTTCTTATACTCGTGTTTAAAGGGATAATTCACCTGTTGAAATATGAATCTGTATTGAATTGGGTCATAAATGTCGTAGAAATGTGAAATTATTTTTAAAGTTGGCGTCTCCTTGACCGAGAAAAGGCACAAAGTGTAGATAACAACTCCCAGAATGCACAGCATTGAGGCTACTCCCGCTGAAGGAGAGATTTTTTGGTGCGTTCACGTGGTGTCGCACACAACGGGAAAACGACTCTCTGAGTTGTAAAATGCACATGAAACACCGGCTCAAGTCAGAACAACAAGAGGGAAACACCCAAACAGAATTAGGTGCACGATTTCAGAATCGTCATCAAATGGATGCTAAATATTTTAACCTATATATTAAACTTTTTGCTGAAATATAACTTTTGACAGTAACATGTCACTGATCTTCATCATGGCATCCACTTTTTTAGGCTGTTATAATACTGAAGTTGGCAGAATGACTTCCCAAATTGGAATCTTGGACCACCCGAGCAGCACCTTAATGCAGCATTATTTACAGACATTTACTACAACTGATTCTGAGATTTCTTCCAGAAGGAAATGACATCTTGGAAAATCCTGGCAGCAAATGAATCCTATTCAAGCACAAGACCTTCAAAATACTCTTTATCAATATCAGTTTGAGGTTGAAACAAACTTTTTCCGCCATTCTCAGTTCTTATCAGCTCTCTCCATAGAGCCTGTTAGCTTAGCTTCCAAACAATACGGTGGTTTTGGTTCTGGCAGTGAGGTCGCACCCACTGATCTGTAATAGGTTTGTAGCTTCAGTGCTCGAAAACATGAGGAACGAGCAATACTAGCGATTCAGAAAAGAAATGCTTTACTGCCTCTAGGGAAAATGAGAACAGGATGTACAGCCATTCTAAAATACTGCCAGGTTTCGATGATACAAAGCTTAATGCAACCTATTAAGTATTTCTTAAAATTTAGTGAAGGAAGTGCACGCTCTAGCTACTTTAGGATTCCCCAGAGTGTACGACAAGTTAATCTGAGGATACACCTCCATCTGCCACCAGTGTGGTTTCTCCAGATGAAATAAACATTGAGAAAGACGAGGGAGACTGAGAGTCTAAAAATTAGAAGAGAGTTCAGATACAGACGTTTGCTTTGCACACGTGAACAGTTCACAGACTGAAAGCATGGTCACTTTTACAATTTTACACCTATAAGGGAGCTAACATTATAGCTCTTGTCTGAACTGCTGCTGTTTCCAAAGCTCAGCCATGTCTGAATCTACACTCTAAGAAAATAAAATTGTATTCTGATATTGACTAACTGTTCCAGAAAGGAGGAAAGGTAAAGGCTGCTTCCACTGTGTCCCAAGGGAGAGGCAAAGCAAACAGTGGTTACAAGATAATGACAATGTCACAATGAAGTCATCTGACAATAGTGTAGCTTCTGTAATCTAAAGAAATACATTGATGAAACTCTCTGAGAACTGAAGATCACAGTGACCAAGGGTGAATATTACAGCTCAGCGATATCGACTGAAAATCACTTTTGTATATTTTTTCCTGAATGGCTATACATATATAGATGGATGGATAGATGGATAGATAGCTGATGGCATGTACTATATTAGTCCACTAACTGCACCCATCCCTTCTGGTAACGTTTAATAAACCAAGTGCTTGATTCACACACTGTAACAAATACAACATTGAATAGATAGTTCACAAAAGCTATACTCAAACCTGATATTGTCTGGATTCTTTCTACTGACTGCTGTATGTTATCAACCCATGAAAAGCCTGCTCACCAGTGTGTCCTTGAACCGTTCTTTTACTCACAGAGACTGAAGACTTTATTTTTATTTTTTTTATTTTAGTTTGTAACTAACTAATGGGAACTTGGTCCACCTAAACTTTTTTTTAGACTAACAATTGGTCAATGTGTTTGAGAACAGCCTCTTTATGCTAAATGGGTATTAATTAAATATCCAACCTTGGTCTATTAAAGACCTGGTTCTGCATTATTCCAAACCCAATGATGAGTGATGGTTGAGCTTATATACACAGCTTTTGAGTCCTGTGGGTCCTTTATAATGCTTCCAAAGTTGAATCACAGCTTTTAAATCAAATATCTGCTGCACAAATACACTGATTGTCTCATTGTGTTATTAAATGACATGACATTGCCAGCAGAGCCATTAAACTGACAAAGAATTCTGGTTGTCCGTTGCTTTTGAGGGTGGCTGAACGTGTGAAAAAGTCTAAAGTTTGGCTGCTTTTGCAAAAAAAAGCCTTGCAAAAGGGTAACACAATGTCCATGGCCAGGCACATCACCATTGTGCATCCAGCTAAACCAAAATGTGCTATTTCCAATTGGTCGAAAAACTCTTGTGACTGTCTTATCATCCTTCTCTACACTCAAAACAAGATGATTCACAATTTCACCCTCACCTCCTCCCCAAACTCTGGGAGAAACAAGAGAGAGCTGAGTGTTTAGTAAATCACACGTGAGAATTCAAAAGTGGAGGTCTCATTCATCAATGTATGCTTCACTTCAGATTCAAGCCACATCTTATTCACTCTTTTCTGCGTTTAATGTAATAGACCTTCATATCACTGAATGGGTGTTTCAGCTTTCATCTCAGTGTAATCTAAATATTTGTTTGGCCATAACTTTGGTAGAGCTGAGATAAACAGGAGAATGTTTCATATCCACATCAATTTATATCATGTTATTTTAAAATTGCAAATTATTTATAATTTACAATCTTAAGTAAAAAAAGTGATCTAACACCCAAAATGTTATTTTATTTTATTTGTTTTTTACAACAAAGGCACCAGCTATAGATAACATGCCTATTATCAGGTACTTAACTATTGTATACTGTACTTTGTAACCTTGCCTTTATCTCCCTAAGATTGCTTGTCCGCTGTTTTACAAGCACTCTAACGATGAAAGAAAAACGCGAGAAGAGTAGTTTCAGTTCCCCTACAGCCATATTCTTATTTTTCTTCAAACGCAGGAGCAGCTAAGTCTGTGATAAAACTGTGATAACATTACCAGTGACAGAACTCTAAATAACGACACTTTTATCATGGTAGAATGCGATTCCTTTTATATTCTAGTGGAACAAACACACAGTTGAGACTGATCTCGGAAAACATGAGAAGACCGTTGGATCTCAAAATGACACAATGTCTAATAATGCAACATTTTAAAGCACACTGGTCGCAAGAGGCCAATCTGACCAGAGGTTGAGGTTATTGAAGTTATTCTATAGCATGTTGGGGATGAGAGAGACGCAGACTAACATCTCCTTCAGATGGATAGACCTGCTGGAGGGAATCTCCCAAGGCAGCTGTTCCTTCAGGCCAATCCAGTTTCCTCTTTTCTTTTTCATTTTATTTATGTTCGTACAGTTGAAATGTTTTGCCATTCTAGGTATGTACGTTTAAGAAGGTGACAAAAGATATTAAATGAGAGAGGGATGTATGCATTAACTAGGTGGCATATTTCTTTACATTTTAGGAGCTATTTCCTGTAGTTTTTGTATTTTGGCTGCAAATCGACACACCATGTTGCCCTGTGGATATATTTCTTTTTTTCTTCTCCTTACTCTGGCTCACAATGTTTCAGTCTGGATCTCTCAAATGTTATCAAAGCTTTTCACAAAGCAATGTCCCAGTCAAACTAGCTCACCTTGTCATAATTGTATAATAGAGACATTGTGATGCGACCTGCAGTTCAGCCCATTCCAGAAACCCCCAGCATGTGTGGCATGTGACAGGATAATTCCCACAGCACTTCTTTCAAGAAAGCCTTATAAATAGATGTGGAGTAGAGAAAGAAGATTGTCTGATGATTGCTTGATGGGATGTTAACATCAGGTAGACAAACGATTCATCGTACCTCGGAGAATTCAGTGTGAAACTCAGAAGATAGGAGAGGGTTTGTTTTGTTTTTTTTTGCTTTGAGCTACAAAGAAAAGCTGCCAAAGTCGTTTTCTCTGACTGTATGTTGGAAGAGCACAATGAATCTGTCGTCTGAGTCCCTCAGCTCAATCCAAGTTGTCACACTCTATGAAAGACTAAATGAGTTATGGGAACAAAAGCAAAATGAAGCATTGTAAAAGCAATCATCACCGGCCAAGGGACAATCTATTGAACGGGATTTAGGAACCAGTGATGTGTTAATTTATGGTCTAGACAATATAGAGATTAGATATAAACATTATGTAAGGTTTATACACTTGTTGATTCAAACCATCTGCAAATTGAAGGGGACTGAGCATGTATCTGGAGACAGACATTTGGGGCTGCTGCATGGATAACAACAAGATGGCAGTGGAAAATTAATTAAATCGAATGGAATACCTTGTCTCTAAATGACATATTCAATAATTGTTTGGAGATCTTTTGCAACATCTATGGGCATGATATTTAATCATAATTTCTGCGAAATGGTCACTTAAATCTGCCCACGATTTTCTTATTATGAAATGTGTGCTGCATATTAGTTTGAGTGTTTTTGTTTCGTTGCCGTTATTCTTGGTCAGGTCAACCGTGAAAAAGAGATCTCAATGTGACTCAGCTGGATAAATAAAGGTTAAATAAAAATAAATTATGACGAGAAAGTGTTTTGCATTCTCTGGGCTGGATTTGCAAGAAAGTGTACATGTTATCTGATGAAATAGAGCATTTTCTTGATATAAAGGGCTTCTTTTTTTCTTCTTTTTTTTTTTTGGGGGGGGGGGGTGGTTCGCATTGATTGTGGGTGAGAATTTGTGACTTCCAGATGTCACCCTTGAGCACCAGCATGAAACCAAAACAGATTGCTATTTAGCAACACCTCCGCCACACTGAATCCTACGCTCTCCTAAGGCAGCACACATTCCAACCACTATCCAATCACATTTGCATCAAGTTGGAATGCACCACAATTAAGTACAAAGCGCAAGTGACGGACAAATATGTCCTTTTGAGCTGCACTGTTGTGTTAGCATGTTAATGGTGGCAGCGCCAGCGATTTTTTTGCTGGTGCTATGAGGTTTCTCAACTTTTTAGAGGGCACGACACATGCATGCAACATTGGATTGATTGCAACTCTGCAAGATATTCAACCTTCAGAGTATAAATGTACAAGTCTACCTCACCTCACCATCACCTGTATTAGCCATATTAGGTTCATCACACTCATTTCCAGGTTTTAATTGAGTCTCTGTCAGTTTGAATTGAGTCTCTAAGGCCAAACTTGGGCATTAAAAAAACATACATGTTTCTCCTTTGCTAACGGTACATAAAATTCACTAACAGACCGCAGCATGCACAGTGAGGCCAGTGAGTAAATTGGGGAGGAAGTGGACGGAAGTAAGTCAAAAGTTCAATGTTTGCTGTGCCCAGTGGCCAGATCACCTTTTTATTCTTTGATACGTTTGTTTGATTTGTTTTGGTGTATTCAAATTATAAATTACCAAATTCACATAACCCCACAAATTTCATGGGGGTGCTATGGCTAGGGGTAGCTACAGCACCCCCTAGCCCCTCCTTGGCGCCACCCATGACGTAAATGTACAGGGAATGACCATGATCTAAAAACGTTTCTGAAATGTTCAAATAAAAATAAAGCAGTAAGTACAGTATGTTATTCTTCTTTTCAAAAGTCCTTCACTTAAAGAGCTTTTATAGTAAGTGGATGAGCTGGCCGGCCGTCTCGTCCTTCTAAACATGATGTACAGCTCAGAAAACATCACACAGCGTGCCTCGCACGTCACACTAACTATAGACAGCGAGAGAGAGAGCGATATTGTGCACATTTTCCTTTTATTCTATTAACGTTGATTTATTTAATTTAATTAGGAGCACCTGTTTATTAACATTCCAAACTAACAATTTAGATCCCTATCTAGAGTATAGATGATTTGGTGTGCTTTGATAAACTAAAATACTATGCTGCTTTGAATGAATAAGTAGAGCATGAACATATGGAAATTCACAGATTTGCAATGCAAACTGGGTGATTATGTGAGTAATTCGCGTCTGTCAGGTGCTGATCCAAAACCTCTACTGCATGTGCCCCTGCCTTACAGTATGATCACAGGAATTATCGTAAAAGGCAAGAATGGGGCAATGGGCCCCAGTGAAAAATCCTCACCCTCTGCCAGTGCCCCATGGAAACACCCCCAATGCTGTACGAATTCAAACATATCAGGGATTATTAAGGGACCTGAGAACAAGGTCAAAGACTTGCCGAAGAACACAGAGCAAGTTAAACTTAACTTCCACTTCATCCCCGAGGCTCTGAAAATACTTAGGAGATAGTTGAGGCAGGCTCTGTTGAAAGCTCCCCCGCTGGCACGCAAAGCTTTACTTTTGATGTTAATTCCTTGAAAGCTGTTTCTTTAGCTGGGGATTAGCGCATGAAGAGCTAGGCTTACCATGCTCTGGCTAATAAAGATGAAACATCTAACACAGGTACTCGTACATACACTCGCCTGGGAACTGTGCCCATAAAGTTGCCTTAATTATAGGGAACTCACTTCGCTTCAGTAAGTATAAGAATAGGATGACATTTGTACTTTGAAAATACTGTGGTATTAAATGTTGAGCATTTGTATTCTTCTGTCTTGAGGTAAAATAATGAGCATATAGGCACATCACTTTCTCAGCATGGTTGATCAAAGCTGCCTGCATTTCATAGTATGCTCTCAGCCTTACAAAGCTTATCATGCTCAGGAAAAGACTGACAATTATGAAGTGTGTCCATTATAACTGCTGATTAGCCTTCATGTCTGTTCTGGCTTGAGCGACTGTTGTAGCTAATGATTCTGTGCCAGAGTGCATAGGAAAGCGACACCACAATTCATCTGCTTGGCTAAAATCTCCATGATTAATAGGTGTTTCACAAGAACATTCGCCCCTTTGAATATTTCAAATGGTTCGCCCCATCAACGAGTCCTCTGCTTTGACAGTTTAAGAAGTAAATTAATCAATCCAATCACTGCATCCATCCTGCTTTCAAACACGATGACTGGTTTGCCTTTCATCACTTTCTTGGCTATTTTCCAATAAGTAATACCAGGATGATTCATTCCAGTGACCTTTATTTTATTAAAATAAAGGGTATTATTGAACATCGCAGAACACAATCAACAGGAAGACAACAGCTCAGCTTATTACCTATAAAAGCTTTATAACCAAACATTAATTGTAGTAAAGCAATATTCAGTAACCTCGAATCAAATCACCATTTAGCTTAATGGAATTTCAGTAGTAGTGCGTGACATTCATCTCCTACTATAAACGCTGATCTGTTTGTTCATTCTCTGATCATCTTTGCCATTTATGTCCTATGAAACGTCTTTTACAAGGTATATTTTGATTACAGATAAATCTATGACCCAGTTTGCTCCTCTGAGAAATGCATTAATATACTGCCGTCACGCTTGTCAAGATGAATACAGTTATATCACAAGGAAGGAAGGCGCAATTATGTTAACGCCAATGAGGTCTGTAAGAGGGTGGTAAATCTTATCCATCTGATCTATAATGATATGGTTGCAAAACACATTCGCCCCACTTCTCTACGTGAATATTTTGTTTAGCTAAAAGAAAAAAAAGAAAAATCTGAACACCTGCAAAAAAAAAAAAAAAAAAGACTCTAAGGGAAAATTGGTCCCTGAAAAGTGCTGTCAAGTTGTAAATCTGGAAAAGCTGTTAATTAAACCATTCATTTCTTTGTTTCATGGGGCCAAATTGCCTCACTGGCAAACATTCCCTGAGATCTTCATAGTCAATTACTGATTGTAAACAACATCGTCCTTGCTTAATTGTCCCAACTTTGCCCCTCTAGGTAGCAAATCTCACATCAGGTATCCTTCACTCTGCACCGGCATTTTAAAGTCTACGCAGCAGTGTTTGAATGCTCAAAGCACAGCGAAGAAAAGGTGATTCATCTGTATATAGATGACATTAGAGTCCATTTCCTGGGGGCTCCAAAGAAAAACATAAATCATCACCCCTCTGTCGCTATAAATGTGCTCTGGTGCAATTTCAACATGGAAGTCAGGTACATTAAGCGGGTTCACTTGGTGCCCAAAGCCAAATTTAAGATTGAACAACCCTGCTATATTCCTTGGTACCCAGCTTTAATCAGTCATTGCCATTTTCATTCTTAATCATTGTTTTTAACCATTGCGTCTACATACAGTATATTCAATGTTCCACATACTGTCTGGTCACATAACGAAACCATGTGCATGTGGATTTAATACAGAGAGGGACAAAAAGAGAAAACAAGTAGAGAATGGGTTGTCTGAATTTTCACAAACTGTCTGGAGGGTGCTGGTTCATATTTTCCTTATCACCTCAGGACTTGCACCCAAATGTCACCCATTAGTCTGTCAAGGCATACATCATTGCACATAAACATAGACACAGACTGAAGACACTGAAATGGAAAAATGTAAAGAGCCATTTAATGCCTAAGGAAGTTAAGGCAGCGGCTTGATAGTTGAAAATAAAGTAAGGCAAGTTGTGCGATGCATGATGTGACAAATGAAAACCTCAATCTATTTTGATTTCGCCTCAGGGTTTCAAGGGCCTGTCATCTGTCTTGCTTTTTCCACAACACCAGCAGAACGATCTTATTTAAAAGAATTCACACAACTAAGAACTGGGGTGAACACATCACAGTTTTTGTACACATTAAGCTTTGAAGACAAATTTGATCAAAAGAAGAAAAAAAAAGACTATGAATAGGGATGACTGTGGTTCAAGGTATGTATGTTGTTGTTTTTTTTACCTAGAAAGGTACATTTGATGTGCAGACATAAGATTCTGTGTTCCAATAATATATACAGATAGGCTCAGTAGAGCTGCTTGTCTCTGAACTGTAAGATCACAGGTTTGATCCCCTGCTCTTGCAGCCGCATGTCCGATGTGTCCTTGGGCTAGAATGGGATTAGCTAATACTGGTGGACACTTTACACAGCATTCTCTGCCATCACTGTGTGAATAAGTGTGATCTGCGGTGTAAAAGCACTCAGTGGAAAAGCTATACCAACTCATGTGAATTTACCATTAATTGGTGTGATTTGTTTTTTTCCCCACTTCAAAAAACCCCCACTTTTTATAGACCAAAATATTTATCAAATAATCTTTAGGTATAAAAAATAGGAAGATCAATCAATTACATGAATTATGAATACAGTGTGTTTGAATGTTTCTGAGGGGAAAAGAAAAATGTTGACTACATACCAATTGCAATGTATGTCTTGAACTTGATTTAATAAAAAAATATGTTGATAAAAAATAATCAGTAGTTGCAACTCTTGAACATATTTTGAGATGTGATTGCTCAAATTCTGATGTTGAAGTGGTTCAACCTTGTTGAGAAAGAGATGAAGCGAACTGTAGCGATTAGAAGATTACGTGTGATTTTACAATGTTCCCCTAATGAAAAAATATAATTTGGCAGAGTGCAGAGCACAATGGCTTCATGCTTTCAAGAAGTTCAGGTGAAAAAAAAATAAAAAAATCTGCCAGCATAACCTAAAATGTGCTGTGCAGTGATCAACCCCCACGTCTTACTGTGAAGAATAGCAAATGGCTTCAAAGGTGAATAGGAATCTGCTGCTTTTATACAACAAAGTTCTGTAAAGATGACATAATTGCAGGATTATTTTTAATTGTCTTATTTTTCAATACTACACAAGTCATTGCTATGAATTGCATCACATGAGTATTCAATTCTAACACTTGGGCTAAACAAGTGAGAGAGTTGCATTACTGGGTGATGTCATCAGATAAGTTGGCATGAAGAGGCACTATTAGAACAGTAGGGAAGAAGGCAGCTCGTATTACTGAGACATGTCATCAGCATATAGGTAGCAGGGTTTCTCAATGCATTCTTTTTCCATCAGGTGCCCAAGTGAATAGAACAACCACATGAGAGGGAAATTCTGTCTCCAGGTTCAGGTTCAGGTTACTTACGTACATTAGTCTACTATGTAGATTAGGTTGCAGGGAGAGTCACGTCATACAACACAGACAGTACATAATTACACAAAGTACAAATGCACGGTACACAGGTAAATGTGCTGAGGTGCAAAAAGTGCACAGTTTCCAATAGTCTCCATAATGGCTGCTGTATGGGATATAACTGTTCCTATAGCACTGATATGCCAAACTCTCACTGTCGGTCGCTGTGTGAACATCCACCCTCAACACTTCCTTATGTTTCCATGAGCTAGGTGAAAAAAAAAACAAGGTCAAGGTCTTCTAAAGAGAACAGAAAATGATGTGTGCAGTTCCTCCATGACTTAATATTATTACACTTCACATGTTATCTTAACATTTTAACACAGCAGTTAAATGTTCTACGGAAGGACTTGTGTTTTAACATTGTCCTGCATTGTGTATTCCTAAATGTGCACAATTATTAAACTTTTAACTTATATTACTGGTATCATGCGCTTAAAAAAAATATAAAAAATTGCTGATCCTTGAGTGCACCTAAAATTAACTGAATTTAAAGGACCATTTGAAATGCCAGCAAATTAGCTGCTTCATTTTCATCCTAGCCATCTCCCAAACATGTAATGAACTGGCTCCAAAACAGGCAATCTTTTCTAACCATTAACTATTTCAATGAACCATTCATTGCTGTGCAGGCAGCTTGAAACTTATAGTGTTGAATGAGTGCATACTGATGCTGATATTTAACAGGAAGTATGGTTTGTGGTTGTTTTCTTTCATTTGAACTGTAATTAATGTGGTGTTTGCTTGTGTGTGTCTCATTAGGTCAGGAGTAGTGAGCTGGGTTATTTTACCTATAGTTTACTTAGCCCAGATTTACTGTAAGAGACATATTGGACAAAGTGACCTCCATCCATTAAAAACACTGAGTGATTTCACTGGACGGCACCTAATTAGATGTGATGCATTTACAAGCTTTTAAGAAACAAAGCTCCCCTTGCCAAGACGGAGGCGTTTAGCCTGTTAGGTGACATGAAATTACGTTCTGGGAACCAGTGGGCTTTTGTTTTTTGGGCTTAAAACACAATGCTTAAAGTCATGGGCATGCCATGGTTGTGTGTCTGGCAAGCAGCTTTAAAAACATCATTGTAGCTATGGTATAGAATTTGGTCAATAACCAATAGCCAGCTTCATACTGATTTCCCCTCCTTCAGCTCAGGAAATGTGTTAACAATGGAAAAATATCTCTTCATGTAGTGCAAAAAGTTTACTGCTGTTAAATACCTGTGCAGAGGTGGCGATGATGTCCTAGCGGTTAGGTTGCACCCCATTTAAGGAGGCTATAGTCCTCCAAGTGGACAGCCCAATTCCTGCATGTCGTTACCCATTCCCTCTCCCAATTTCCTACTCTATTCCACCGTCTTATCTAATACCTGTGCAGACTCGTAGTTTTGAAGTAATGCATGGGATTAAAGGAGATCCAATATTACAATTATGATGACAGCCAATTTCTTTAAATATTATTATGCAAAACTTGCATAACAATAACTTTCACATGTGAAAAAATCAGTCTTGACATGTTTATGTCAGTGTATGGTTACTGTGTCTGCTTTTATCTTGCGATTATCAGTTGGTGGTAGAACTGTCACTTTTCATTCCAAAATTGAACTTTTATTCAAGCCTGGGGGGAGAAACGTGTGGCAAAAGCAACACGGGCATGATTCAAGTGATTCAAACTTTCATGATATACTCCTCTCTCTGCAGACAGCAACCAACTGCTTTAGTGGAGAGACAAAGGGTGTGTGAGGTACCTGCAACTCAAACCGGTCTCGTCAATCTGCGCACAAATAACACAACGTTACACTTTCAAAATTACGTGCCATGCATATGTCAGATTGCAATTCTGCGTGCACACGATCCGCATATGATACAACTTGCAACACATCCCGACTGGTTATGGTTAGGAAAAGGGATTGGGAGAGGTGAGAATAGTTGTCTTTGGCCCCTCCCAGACAACCTGTCCTAAACCAAACGAGTAGACTGACTTGCAACACATCCCGACTGCTTAAGGAATGGATTCTGGGAGGGTAACACTTGACTCCTGACAAAAGTGTTGTAGATTCTTGTACTGTCACGTTACTTCACTAATGAAGTCATGACGTTGAAAGGTAAAGCGATCGCTTCCGCTCGCCACAAAAGTTATTGGCAGGGATTGGCATATCATATGCATGCGAAGATTGCAATTTGGCGTATGCATGGCACGTAATTTGAAAGCGTAATGTTGTGTTATTTGTACGCAGACTGTGACACCAGGTTGTGCAATTCGGTAGCTCGCAAGTATTTGTGTGTACCAGAAACCTCTTTGCACGCCAAACGGGTGTTCTTGTCAGCAGTTAATATTAATATAAAGAGAGCCGCACGCAATCCCACTCAATTGACAAACTTGTGTTTCTAATATTAAAACATAAGTGTTTAACAGGCTGTTGCATCAATTCTCATTGCTATGGATTCAAAGCTTTTAAATTCTAAATAAGAGCCTAATTTGTCATGTACATTTTTATTACACTGATATTTTCAAAATGTTGTGCTACTTTTGTATGTAGCTTAATAAATTCTACAATTTGACAATTATAAAAAAATACTGACTTAGTTAGTAATGAATGATGCAGCTGTATATTTTGAAGAGCAATAAAGAAAGACTAAAGATTATTAAAATAACTTTCTATTTAAAAAGGGAGTTGAGGTTTATCTGACTGATCATAATTATTGGAATTGTGGAAAAAGTGTATGCCGTATACAGTGATGAAATTTAGGACGTGATACAGTTTTGCATTGTGTTTTGTTGTTATGTTCAAATGTATACAGTATAGTTAGAGTCATAGCTCACTTTTAGGAGTAAAACAACTGAATTATTAACATCCTCTTTTGGCCAACCTGAAAAATGTTTTGTCCCCTGACTCTACGCCGTGATACTTTCTTGAGTGTGAGATTTGTGATACATAGTACCACTAAATAACTCTGATTTAAAACATTTGAAAAATGGCCCCCCCTCATAGCTGCTAAACTGTAACGTAAAGTCATTCATAATTTCTCCAGTCATAACTTAATAACACGATACATTTTAGGAGAATCTTCCAAGAAGTATCACAAAGATAATAATGAAATTGATGGTCTATATACTTAGTCAGGCGCTCATTAAGTGCACTTTGTTTTATGTGCTAACTGTGGAATGACAGCAGAGATTGTAGGTGATCGAGTACCTTTTGCTGTTAATTGCCACTGAGTTCTTTTATGATGCAAAATGACTTGTTGAGGAGATGAATGTTGTCTTATCAAACCTGGTCCCTGGGCTGTTGTGCTGTAACCAAGTTATTAATAGCATCACTATTGATGAACTGTCAAATGCTCAGCACTCAGCAGATGGACACTTGTACTTGATAACATGTTCGCGGCTAGCGGCCATGTTCCATTTACAGTGCCGAGCAAGAGGAGGGGATGTGCTGTACACTGCCCGACAGTTGCATCAACCATCATGATGGAGTTAACACGTGTGATTCATTAACACGATGCGTGTTGTTTGTATTATAAGATCCAACCGCATAACGTTATTCCCTTCAAAGATTTTTTTGCCTCAGTGTCTGTCTGTGGCTTCATGTGCATAGATGCATTCCTTTAACAGGGATTGCTCCCGGTGAATTAAAGTGAGTGAACCACCTTACTAGCTTTAACACTGTTGTCCCTGTAGTTGTGCCCAATCAGGATAAGTGCTTTATATCGATTCAGCAGTCTGTTTCAGGCCCCTTCTTTTGATTTCCCCCATTAGGTCAACAGAGAAGGTGAGCCTATTATCAGCATGCTTCATCTTGATAACTACAATTTGTTTTTCTAGTTGATAAAGGTGGCTGCTATACCAGATTGTGTTTGGGTGTGTGTGTGTGTGTGTGTGTGTGTGTGTGTTAAAGTGCGAGAGTTTGCCTCCGTCTCTCAAAGTGTGACATTTACATGCGCTCTTGATGTTTAAGATTTATGAGTCGTCCCCATCCGTCTCTGAGTCTCTCGCTCATATTAAGCATTAAATCTCTAAACGCTAAAAACGAAGGGACATAAGAGTGAGTAATTTGGAATGAGAGCTGTTACGAGTAGAAACTGAATTATAATCTCATCAAGAGCCTGTAGATAATCCCCTATACGTCAGTTCAGGAAAAATCGAAGGCCCTGGATTTCTGAGCTTCTGTCAAATCACTGTGGATCATGAATCTGAAAAAGTTTGATGCGGGTCTCTGACTGAAGACTTCAAATAATGTATGACTTGCCGTACTGTCATTTGCCATGACCAATATGTCATTAAATACATGAAAGTAACTTTAATCACTAAACAGCTGGTTTGTGTTTGCGCATGCACACATGAGGCCTGAAATGTATTTTTTAATATATCTAATTTGATTATGAAATCATACAAAATGTGTAGCTTTATGGTAATGACATAAACACCTTTATTTAAGTATAAGATGTAAAAATTAAATCTCTGAGAAGAACCTCACCTCAAATCCCCTCAGAAGAGGGTTACAGACCACAAGCAGAACAAAGCTCCGATTTGAATATTAATCAGCATTAGCAGCGCTAATAAGCATCACTGTGTTCTGAAAACTAATTTACAGTCAACACATCAAACAGCAGGAACAATGCCTGGCTCTTTACCCACTTAGCATCGTTATCCTAGAAATCTTCAGTTCAAAACCTAACATATCTAACCATCCCCTCAAGCTTGCAAACACATAAAAAAAATCAGCAGTTTTCTAAATAAGGGAAAGGGGAATTTTATTTTTCTGTATACAGAAAAGGTGGATAAAGGTATCAGAACATATCCTGTTCAGAGATAAAGATCGACAATCAACACTGTCCTGATATCCTCTGCAGTCTACCACAGATCCATTTCTTCTTGCTCCAGGGAGAAAACTGCAGTGTGTCATCCAGCTGAGAGGGTCATTGCTTGCCAGTTGCTCTCCGCTGAGCAGTCGCCTAATGCCAGAGCAAAGAGGAGGGCAGGGAGGATTGCCTCCGACACTGCCCACCCAGGCAATCAACTGTTGGAGGATTTGTGGGAGGTGGAATTAGTCCATCTCCACTGGCTCTGTCTGCCGCTTCTGCAGCCTCTTCCTCGATACCTGTCCGCCTACTCAGCTAGCCCTCCAACCTGAAACACATCTCTCAGCTGACTGCCTCCATACAACCCTACATGCTCAATGTCTTTTCTGTTTATCCACCCAAACTAGTTGCATTGCCACATTTTGCTTTACAGTTCTGTCGCTTTCGGTTACTCAGGTGACTATTTTACAGTATCAGTGAGATTAAGGATCCAATTAAACATGCTCTATTTCTTTATGTTCAGGTAAAGTCTTGTAGTGGTATTTTAGTGGATTAGAGCAGGAGTGAATGATAAGGAAAGAATCCTGCTCTAAAGTTAAAATGTTTTATCTATGTTTCTTTTGTTTTGTTTTTTTCTGTGAGGGTGTGTAAAACAAGTTGTTCCATAGCTCCTTAAGACAATAGGTAAACAAGGGCAATCTAAAAATATATAATGATTCAAATGTCTTAAAAAAGAATGAAGTTTGTCAAGTGAAATCTTCCTTCAACTATCAATGCTGACATTAAGTTGTTATAGAATATCAACAGAGATCTGGTTGCTGCAGTACTAGAAAAGTTACAATAGGAGAAACATCTTTCCTTTTTTTTCCTTTTTTCTTTCATAAACAGAATGGCACATATCAATACATCATCGCACATGTTTCATTTCCCTCCCACTTTTTCTTACCCAGGTTGTTCAGAGGGCGCTGTCCATCTGCTTTCTACTGTATGTATATGAAGCCACTCAAAGGAAGCATTCAATCTGTCTCTCTTTTGCAGTATTGTGTCCGTCTGTCCAGATTCTTTCAGTGTCGCCCTCTCCACCTGATACATTCCACATGTAGAAATGTTAACATTTTTACAATTATATTTTCAAGCAACACCTTGTTATATTGAAATATACTGTGTGTAAAAAAAATTTTTTTGGCTCAGTCATTTGTACCAGCACCTCGAGTAACAGCAGAAAAAAACCCTTCACTCTTCATGTAGTAGTTTTTATGCTTTTTAGCTATTCTTCTTAAAATGTTCTGCTTTCTAGTCTTTGCATAATGCAAGTTCTGGTATTGATAATGTTTCAACTCCATAGTTTACTGTTTGAAAACTTTGACTGGTGGGAAGCATATCCTCTGTAGTTAGCTTATCATTGGTAACAGGGGCAATAATTAAGATTGGTAACCCATGGCAACCTCACGTCAATGTTTAATCCCATGTATGAGTTTACTGTCTCCCTAAAACAACAGCCTTAGATCAGGCCAGGATTCTGGGGAGTTGCTGGTGCACTGTATGTTGCTGGTAAGAGGGGAGAGTTACAGTGTCACTGTTTTTGTACTTTAAAAATAAAACTCTTGCATAATTCTGAAACTACATCATATAAGTGACTGTAGACAGAGGGGTTATAAAATGTTTAAAATCAATTCCTGGGCAGGAAATTGGATGGAAAAAGGGAAAGATAAATGCTTTTCTCTCTGCTATAAACACTGAGTTGCTCTGGAGCGTCGCCAACTGCTCCACCGAGGCTCCACAGTTTGCAACAATGCAACACTATTGTTAAACGTAGTGCCTCCTCAGAGTAAATACTGTACATCAATGTGAAGCAGTGCTTTCTTTAAAAATTGGACATTCTAGCTCAGCAGAGTTTGGGGGGAGTCCTTTGCGTTTGTTGGTACACTTGCTACATGATTCATTTAAAATAGAATAAAATGCTTGTGTCAGCTTTAACTGGAAGTTCATGCAATACCGTTATGCACTTTATAACACAGTGGTAGAGAAGTATAGTAGATTGTATTTACCAACACTCCAAAGCCATCATCCTGCTGACAACTGGCACAGAAAACTCTCCTGGTGCAGGAGGTTGGCCGACACATATGGATGCCGACTGGTGGCTGAAATGTTGCTGTTATGTTGCTTGTGGAAGCAGGAATCTCTGGTTACAAGTAGCTGAGTGTAAGGGTATGATCGATTTTGCATCTACATTAGAAGTATTGTGAAAGCCATTTAATAAAAAAAAACAAAAAAAAAAGATCTTGGGCCCAAACTGCTTGCACAGGGCTGCAGAGATGATCCGACTTTCTGGCCTTTTTTCTTCTTTTTTTTTTCTCAATTAAACAAACTTGTTAAATGGGTTATTTCTACAAGGGATGTTCTGATTACTCAGACTAGATTAGTGGAAGTAATGTTCTTTTCTGCCTCCAAATGAAGAACATATTGCAATCACAAAGGACAAAAATGTGCCTCTTTTTCTGTGCAAATTAATTTGCAAAGAGTGTTAATTAATTTGTATGTTACAGGAATTACCTGAGGGTTTAAACATTTGCAAATTTAGATATTAATCCATCTTGCCATGTTGTGACAGTGATAGATTTCTGCTAATTATAATTGCAAGGAAGAAGCACTCCAGAAACTGCTCCAAATACAGGGAAGAGAATGTGAAGCTTTGGAAGAGGTAAGTAAAATAGAGAGGTACGCCTTGTCCATAAACACGATCCACTGTTTCCAATATCTAAATGACACATTTTAATGACTAATCAGGACTGTTACACTGACAAATGCCAGTAGCCAGAGGGCATTTTAGTTTTGACGAGTTTTGCCTAATGACTGTCAAGCCTTTGAATCATTATGTTGTATAATGGCACTGGCATGACATGGACACTAACAAGAACTGACACAGAAATATTCATTATGCTGGCACGGCGCACTGAAAAGAAGTGTATTCCAACTTGTTTTTTTTAAGGAATATGAATATTGTTGTTAGCTGTTCTTCTACAAGTGTTATCTAAATGTCTTGTGAACAGATGTAGCTTTGTTGTGTGATCCATGTGTCCCTTGATAGAATAAGGATACTCGTAAATTAAGATTGTTCCGTTCTATTAGCAATTGCTTTGTCTTTTATATCCCAAAATTAGATTTTTGGGTCATAACCACTAGGGCAAAATATGTTGCGTAAGAAGTATTTGCTGTATTGTGTATCAAATTCTGCTGAGAAAGCAGTGGAGTGATACAACCTTGGCGGATAGTTCAGATGAAAGCTGAATCAGCTAATTGGTGTTTTAGTCCCTGATCATTTATACAAATCATTCACTGCGAGACGAATCAACAATCTCGCTTTTAGATAAACTATTCCTTTGCGCTCAGTAATGAAATGAGGAGGAATCATCATTTATTTACACAGTTTTAGACATCTTTTCTTTTTGTCATTACTTGTTTATGGTTGAGAAAATGGTTGCTGTATTTTTGTGAGTAAGAAAACACTGCTTAAGATGTTAAAAAAGGAAGGGGAAGAAGACTCCCTCCATGTGATATCCATACTGCATTAGAAAAAGATTAGACAGATACTGACCTCTACAGGTGTGATTCTGCCTTGCATTTTTGACAGATATCACTTCACATTATGGAGCACATTAAGGGGCTCTTATCCAAAGCAAAAAAAAACAGAAAAGTTAGTATTAACAACCCACAAAGATTACATCTCTTTGAAGAACAAAAGCATGCACTCATGTCTGTACATGCTGCATATATTGTACATTGGAAGATGAAATGATACTAGTTGGTTTATCAGAATGACGAGCATCAGATGCTGTGGGAAATGCAGTCTTGCTGAGGCACTGATAGATAATGAAATGTCTCACTGGAGCCAAAATGTAGTAGGAGAGCAACAGGGAGGCAGACAGCTAAACCAAATAACTGGGCTATCAGCCTCTACTGACAAACAGCCACAAGCCTGAGTGAACTGGGGAAAATAGAGCAGTTGAGGAGACATGGTTGCAATGGAGCACAAAGTACAGATGACAGCCTTTAGGACACAAGTGACAGCAATTGAGGGTAGACTGAGTACGAGTGAGTGTCAGGCAGAGGGAAAAAGCCATGCTGGTGCAACAAGCATTAATGGTGACTGGCACATGAGCTAAAGACAGACATAGGGGTCGTATCCACAAGTCCCTCTCAGACTGCAACTTGCAGCCTACTGGTCAACTGAGGAGCACATAATGATGTTTCACTGCACAGATTTCTAAACCGTATTTATTCAGGGGGGAAGTTGACAGAGTTTACTTATTCAATTTTCACCACTGTCAAGCCTCCACTTTAAACTAAAGGCTCACTTGAAGGAGGTAGGGTTCCATACCAGTCTTGGACAGCTTATCAATGATCATTTGGAGTTTAAAACAAACCAGGGCTGATGTCAAAATCAAAATACACTGACACTAAAACCACTTAAATGTAGCATCAATTTCTCTGGAACTTTTCACTGTTACGCCGTTTGTCCATGTACTACCGTTCGCCAAGTTCATTTTAAGAGAGAACAGCCAAAGAGTGTGTGACCTCATATTGGAAGACATATGGGTCCCAGACAGAAATGACCAACCTGTCACGCAGACTTGACTTTATGAATAAAAATGGTTACACATTCTCCACACGATGGGATATTAAATCCAGAGGACATCGAAAGGTGGTAGCAGAGGATTTTCTGAGTGAATGTCAAGGGAGTGAGCCATCTCCCATTATAAAACTATATCGACCCTACTGTGCAAATAAATACACTGCATGATTAATCTTTTGTAACATTAAAACATATACCACTATATGACTGATCTCTGATTCAATATGAATGGTATCCAGGGCAATTAAAGTTCTGTAGTTACAGTGGAACTCACCACCGCCTGACGCCCTGCCCCAACCTCAGCGGCAAGGAAGCGTTGACATCAGGAACATGAGGAACACAAAGTAGAAATCCTTCCACCACATTATCCCATTTGCTCTTTCTTAGTGTCTCGAGAGAACAATTATTGTGAATTGGCGCAATACAAATAATGATTGATTGATTGACAGGAACAATTTTCTAAACAATCATATAATAAAATTAGACAGCAAAGCTTTGAAATTGTATCTCAACAGTCAACACTCATACTATTGGCAATTAAAGGCACATTACATAATGAATTGATGATAATTCAAAAAACAAAGTAAAACTGCCAAAAAATGAAATTTCAATACACCACACTCATTGTAGTGAGGTTTTTGTATGGTCAGAATGCAATCCTCGAGAGAGTAAAAACACGGTGTAATGTATTTGCAATCGCCATCTCACACAAATTTGTAATCCTATTGAATACTTGTTTTGTTTTTTGTTTTTTTCAACCACCAAATGCAAAAATATAGATGTGGGAAATTAACAAAGGGAAACATTCAGCAAAGCTCAGTTTGAAATGTTGGACGAATTCAAGACAGATCTAAATCTCCTTCAGTCAACTGAGTGTAAAACACTCTTGATATGTCAATTACGTTTTAGTTTTTTTCATTATTCATAGGTCAGCTACTCAGGACTCTATTCTGATGAACGTGCAAAGTGCAACAATGAGTATAAGGTCGTGTAAGTATTTGGTGCTCAGACTGATTGGACTGACACGCTGCCATCATGATTCATGTAGGTGCAGCGGGGTAACAAGGCAACATGAAGAAGAATGTAGATGGAAGCACGCGGTGATTGATATGCTTACAGCCAGTCACAACATTAGAAACAGCTGTGCCAATAATGGCCAAACATGACAGTAAAATAAAAAATCTGCCTCTCCAGGAAATCGTATTGTTGTCTGAATTGTGCAAAGCTGCACGGTGTAAACACACAAAGCAATTTGCAGGCAGAGGCAGATGGCAGTATTTTTTTAAGACTCAGTTTGTTCAATGACAATGGGGAAAAAGTTCTTTACAATAAAATTAGATGGTTGGAATGGACTTTATCCCATGTTATTATGTGACACAACAGTAATGCTCATCAATGTGAAAACATGAATTGCAGGTTTGTTTCGTTTTTTAGGTTAAAAAGTAGAGAAGAGATAAAGATGAAAGCTCTCTGGAAACCAAAACATATAACAGTTTGGTCTATGTAGAAGAGTGTGTGTGGCTATTTTGTATTAGCCTTGCGTCATGTATGTCATTTAAGGTAACACACAGAGGGCTAAAGTGCATTAGTGGCACTATGCTCTGGTGCAGCACTTCTCAAAAGGCTGTAGATTTATCATCATATCTGTCATGCTGTCTTCAGATGGCTGCAGGGATTTAGGGATACGCTCTTCACGGTGTGAAGCAGCTGTGGACATCAGCTACTGTAAGAACCACCGTTATTTATTCACAGGTCATCGCAGATCGACTCCTAATATCTCTGTTTAACCCTACCCACGTTTTTGTGTTTATGCTGATTTAAATTAATCCGTGAAGTAAAGAAAAAATAATATCTGTTTAAATGTGTTTATTTACACTTAAATATGATTGTGTTATTGCTTTAATTTTGTTAACTGCTCTTGTTAAAAAAAAAAAAAACACAAAAAAAACACAGGTTCACAGACGAACTCTCTTCTTAGCACTTCCCCCAAATAACAAAAAACTTTTGCTCAGGTTTATCTGGATGAGACACACATTTATTGCAGACTGATTTACATTTCAAGATCAGGAAAATACCAAGAAAGTCTTCAGAATCTAGTTTATATTGCTTCTTACACCGGCGGAAAAATACTGCTAGTACGAGCTTTACTCTCTTACAAAAAAAAACAAAACAGATCAATAAGTTTCATCCAGTAATAATGAACCGTGGTCTACTTTTCCTAACGTTGATATGTAACACTATTTATCATATTCACAGAGAAGTTCTGAAAGACGAATTTTTCTGCAAACTTCAGCTTGAATCATCCTTGTAATGTTTTATTACAGCGTTTATCAGCGTGTTGTTCTGTGTTGTATGAATACAGCATTTTTATCACAGCCGGAGCATCTGATCTTGCAAAATGTAATTTTCTTCAAAGCCCACAGGTGTTTTCCCTCTTATCACCCCAGTGCTAACTGATGCGTTGATGCTAGCAGGGGTCAAAAACACACTGTTTTGAAGATTGTTTTGGATAGTTTATCAAAGGCCTTGCCTAAGCTACGGTAGATGGGCCAAAACGGAATACAATACAGTTACAGTTTTTTCTGTATTTGTTTTATGCAGGTCACTGAGATGTGGATGCTTCTTTAATATCAGTTTGAAATCCTCAGAGTATCAGCATACACTACAAAGATATGCTAAAAACATGATTGTAAGCTGTGAACTACTTATAGCCCAGCTGTTACACTTCAGGCATAATAATTCTGGCATCACTAGCGCTGCTTTATTTTTCGAGTGAGAAAAATTATGTTCACTGAATTCCTTGATCCTGTCCAGAGTTCCTCTGGGTGTCCACTTTTTTCATGTTGGAAAATGAAGCCAAACACAGCCCATGTTGACTATGTCGTTCTAAATTTGCTAACTTTAGAGTACTGCTGTCAGCGTTATCTTGTTAATCGTGATTAACTAAGATCCCAAATCAACGCAAACATTTTCTTCATGGCATTAAACACAAGCTATTTTGTCCATTTACGCACATTGTAGGTAATCCTTCATGACGTCTTCTTGTGGTCACAGAAGGACTCCGCTGCACCTTTGAACGTTTCATTTCACACAAAATAAAAAAAAAACTCCCAGACAGCTCTGTTGACGACTCGAGGTTTACCTTCTACTCTTGACAACAAAAGTTTCACTTCTTTACCTCCTTTCTTTCTCCCTTTTTTTACATAATGCGTAATAACAATAATCCTTTTTCTGTCATTATATAAATGTCATAACTTTAGATCTATACGAGGTTCATAACTTTATTTCAATAATAAATGCAGATTTGTATTCAAACAGAATGGAAAGTACCCACAATTGAAACTGTGATTAATCGCAAACAACTTTGGAAATTCAGTAATTAATCAGGATTAAAACTAGTAATGGTTTGACAGCCCTCCTATAAAGCACTTTTGTGCACAAGTCAAATTGCTGCATCTCACATCAGAGGCATGAAAGCCATTTTGCTGCAAAGAAAACTCTCACCAAGCCTCAAAACTCAGCAAGGCAAAGTCATCTTGCTATGCCTGCTTGTTGAATAATTGACAGTTATTGATTGTCTGACATAACGAGTGCACTCTGCAGAAAGCTGACACGATATTAGGTTTCTGTTGATAGAAGATGAGAGGAGCTATCGAGGGAGCAAATTATGACAAAATGCAGGCATACGTATCAACATTTAAAAAAATATACAAACCCCATACATATTTTGAATGCTTAAAAAATAAAGTAAAATGCAAAATCAGAGTACTTTGGCCAAAATAGCAAAGCAACCACTAATTTGATGTTGCATTTAGTGGATTGAATGAAGACAAAATAGTCCTTAACCAAACTTACAGCAACTTAACACACAGAAGATATACTGTACATACTTCTACAGTGAAAATTCTACAACCCAGTGTTATAACCAATATTCAAGATTTACAGCAAGGGGCGCCCTTGACATTGTCTGAACCTGAACATGCGTGATAGGCAGATTGATATTTGCATTTAGCTTGTTATAACATACACCAAACTTATATACACTGTATGTAGACTGAAAAGCTGGCTTTGAAATAAATCTTTCCTTCAAGTTACAAGCCTCAGTTTGCAGTAAATCATAGGCTGGTTTTTGTTTTACTGTGTGGACATTGTATAATCTTCTTGTTATGCCACCGCATAATCCTTTTACTGTTGAGAGAACTTTCATATTTTTACCAACCCCTTTTATATTAACAAATGTACCTAAATATTTTTTTCAGTAATGTATGTAATTGTCATGGCTTATGTAATAGAATGGGATGGGTTATCTTGGTTGTATCTATTTCACTGTGAAGTGAATGTCATTTTCCAACGGGCAGTAATAAAAGTTTAACAAAGATTTATATGCAAGATTAAAGGGTTGTTGAACGAGGAGAAATTAAAAGACTGTTCTTGTATGAAGGGCAATGTGACCAGACAGAATACATAACCAAGTCAAGAACTAACACACACACAAACACACTCACACACGAGCAAGAGCAACAGCACATCAGGAGAACAACATTGCACTCATATTTTAAGAAAAAAAGATACCATTAAACTACCTGATGGTGGCGGCAGAGTCAAAGTGGGCAGTATCAGAAGAATCATCTTGACATCCTTGCATGTTCCTCCAAATGTGCAGCATTTTCTTCCATGTGTGAAGCTTGATTTGCACTATAAATGACAGGAAAATAGAGTAAACTTGCACACAAAGTAATGCAGGCACTGATAGTCAGAGAAAGCATTTTCAAATAAGTAACAAAGGAGGCTATCCAATACAGCTGCTGGGACATGGTGACAGTCAAAAGAACATATCAATACAGGCTTTAAATATGCACTCCTGATAAGGCATTGGGACTGGTTGCTGGAGAAGTGCCAGTTTACTTACTGAGTATACTACCAGAGTGCCCTTGAGGAAGGCCCTGAACTATACAGCCCCGTAATTAAACATATTTCCACACACACATACATGTATTTAGGTCCTGTTTGTGTCGAAATGCCATGTGTGTCTTACAATAACAGAGAGAAAAGTGTATCACCCCTCAACATCAAAAAAGTGAATCGTTTTTATAATTCCATAAAGACGCAGAAACAGAGGACGTGAGGTAAACCGGTGTAGCCTGGCCTGTTTTATGCTAGCTGCTGGCATGTTAGCCTCGTCGGAAATGTCTATCTTAGGAATTATGTCACTTTTCATCCAACCAAGTACCACAGTGTCTCTCCTTGGAAATATTAAAAGAAGAACAAGCAACTCTTTGAATCAGTAGATGTCTCCCTTGATCACCATTAAACCTCCAGCCACACACCTCAAACACCCCCCCCCCCCCTCCCATTTGCTTTCATACAGAGGAGTTATCAACTACAACACAACATTAAGCACAAGCGACACAAAATTGTCCTTTGCTCAAGCAGCAATTTCTTGTGGCCTTGCATTGTTGTGTTAGTAGGCTAATGTTAGCACTCTCCTGTGAACTCACAGCTTCACATTGCACATAAATTGACATGAAATGACCGTGATCCAAACACGTCTAAATAAGCAGTGAGTATGTTATTCCTCTTTGCTTCCTTCATTAAAACAACTTTAGACACAAGGCCGTCTCGTCCATGTAAACATGAGGTATACACGGCCCTACAACAACTGGTGAAACTCGCGCTTCTCATTCATGAACAGTCATGACTCAGAGAGACATTTACAGAGGACATACTTAAATCCTGCTGTATTGATGTGTAAAATGGACCACATTCTTACTTAATGTCAAGTTGTGTCACAAAAAAAAGCACTCTCCGAGGTTATATTTTGAAGCAGTGGCAGTCACCGTCATTGAACACTATTTCACACAAAAGTTGCTCATGCAGAGTGAGGCGAGATAGCACCAAGTAGCAGTCAGCTGAGCGTTTGTGCAGTTTACATTCAATTTACTACAAATAGTGCCAAACAGCATTGCAAACTGAATGCTACAGAGATATACATGGAGTTGACAGCTGTAGGCTGTACAAGCGGTGGAAGGTAATTAAATCGATACATTAACTAAATGAGTGAACAGTACAGTATTTCACTTTTCTCATTACATGGGTTTGAACAACGTTATACTTCTGCTTTATTACATTTTCAAAACAAATATTGTCGGTCCACTATTGACTAATGACTTCATCAGCCATTGCTTATTTTGTTTTTTACATACTAAACATAGAAGAAGTTTTGTAAAAGGGATACATTGCTTAACCCACAGTATTAAAAAAAGCACAGTATCTGCCATGATCACCAAGACCACCAAAATGACAACGTCCCAGTACAAAAATAAAATGTTATGTACTATATGTTATGCCAAGGAACATGAAACATTAACAGATTACAATTTGTTTTATTCATTTTGTTACAGTACAGCTAAATGCTGCTTAAAAACTTCAAATAAAAGCCCATCCCAGTTGAAGGCCCTGACCCTTTTACTAGCCTGATGTTCACTACTATACTTTGATATATGAAGGCAAGTCTTAATTAGGAACCTTTGCATTGAGTGTCCAAATAGTTTTCCAATCAAAATTTAGGATTAAAAGAAGCAAAACATAAAAGGTAAAAAATGTACTGCAATATTTTTCCAAGAAAGACAAAGGTATGCTCATCTGTGTAAAGGCATGAAGCAGGTTTGTATGTTGTTTTAAATCTAGATCAACTTAATGATTTACTGAATGCGATAATTGATTTCCTATTTTTGATACAGTTTAATATTCTTTCTTGTGGAAATGTACAACCTAATAATCTTTCCCATCTTCGCTGTGCACAAGATTTGTTTGAAAATAATAAAGGGCCTGTCTCGTAATGACACATGTCCCAAATAAAGGCAGGGTCAGTTCATAGACTGAAGTCAATAAAAGCCTGGGTTATTACTTTACGTTAGGTAATATGATGCATCGCTATAACACCAGCTGTAAAAGCAGGCTACCTAAAGTAGGAATGATAAACCATATATATTTGATAGTTTGATAATAATGTTCATATTTTTGCGGTATGTGTATCTATAATCTTTATATTTTATAGTCAAGTCCAAACATTAATGCAGAAATCCTTGTATAATGCAGTGCTGCTACACTGATATTTTAGAATAGAGAAAGTTCTGGTGTTACTAACATTGACAGTATAACAACAAGCAATCCCTTTAAGGTAAGTTTATTGATAGCACCTTTCAGACACCAAGTGCTTTACACAGGCACAAAAAAAAATCAACATTTCACAAGATAATAATAAAAACAAAGCACACATTTTAAGAAGCTAATACAAGTTTAGATTTAAAAAAATAGCTAAAAATCTAATTTAGATACAATACACATATGTGAGTAAGACAGTGCAAAATGTCTTAAAACTGAAGCAGCTCAGTAAAATGCATTACTATTAATGCATTAAATGTATTATTTACACCTGTGCTTGCTTTCTTTGCTGTGATATCTCCAAATGATTTCTGAAAATGGTCCATTTCTTCCTAGCTTTAAGGTTTAGAAAACAAACACGGGAGCTTTCTCTGGCTGATCAGACCTCTGCTCACGTCTAATGTGGGTGTAATTAACTTGATGTCACAGGACGTTGTGTGTGATATGTGTAACTTGTCCCACACAAACAGGTGGAACAATAACAGGAGAGTGAGTAGGGTGTGGATGAAGCACTCTGTACAAGCACAGCCCTGATAAATGGTCTAATCAGCACAAACACTTAAATCAACTATGTGGGTCTGCTGTGGGTGTGCAGAGCCTTTATTAGAGGATATGAATTATTCCTAGACAAGCGGTGAAATTAATCTGCATACTATTAATCAATTGTCAGCAAGTTAAACACAAAATTAAGATGTGATTTTGTTGTTTTCCCAACAAAATGTCCATTAAAAAAAAATCTTTGTTTCAGGTTTTTATTGATTACATGATGTTTTTCCCGTGATTTTTCCAGGGTCTATAGCAGTTAGTATGTATGCATGTATGCAGGCTAGAGTCCTATAAGCAGGTTGGCCAGGTTCAAGTCCGACCTGTGGCTCCTTTTCTGTGTGTCATTCCCCAATCTCTCCCTTCATGTTTACAACTCTATCCACTGTCTTATCAAGTAAAGGCAAAAAGCCCCAAAAATAGATCTAAAAAAAAAATGAAAGAAGGATGCAATGGGTTTTCACTGAGAGATAAACATAAATTATCATTTGTTTCAGTAAGATATGAAAATTAATTAGTTTCTGCAGCTGTAGCTGAATCCAGTATCTCACTGTGTCTGCAAGCTGCAAAAATGAATGTACTAAAAGTTGAGTTGCATATGCTACAAAAAGATTGTGTATCAGCAACTCTGATTTAAAGGCCCAACTGTCACATCGCAGTAGCGTCCAGATGGTCTGCTTTAGCTGGCAGGACAATATACTAAAAAATTTAGTATATGATACTAAATTGGAACACAGCATGCGCCTAACGTCATGTTTTGCGCTTGCAAGTGTAACATAGATTTGGCTTTCTTTCTCTCAAAGATTGTCCTTTCATATAACTTTCATAAATATACTTTTTAAACTCTTAAAGTCATTTTTTTTTAATAATAGAATAACTTCATCATTAACTAATATTTACATTTTCAGGGATGGGTGCCAAAATAAGCAAGAATAAAATATATAAAATTAACTTTTATATTATTGATCAAAACTACTAAATCAATATCTTAAATCCTTGCAAAATTGAAGGCTTTTCGACAAGTCGACACAGCAGGTCAAGTTCCTCTCTTGTCTGCTGTCTTCCTCTCCTTCCTCCCAAACTAATGATCATATAGCAACAGAGTAGAAGCTTCTCAAATTGGCTGTCTAACAGTCCATCCTCTTGGGAAAACAAGTCTACGTTACACCGACTGAGCAGTCTCTCTATTGATGCGTGGTGTTGCTGTGTGGTAGCTTGGAGACATCTGCTTGGTGGGGTAATTGTTTAGCCTCTCTGCATCCGGCAGTGACCTGAATTGCTCTGTAATCTCTGAGTCTGAGACACTTTGTTCCTCATTTGCAAAATAGTGCTCATTCCAGCCATTTCTTTAATGGCTTCTTCGACGAAATAGCCAGCATTTGGAGCTTGTGGATGACATAAATTGCCATACAAATACATAAAATGTTTTTTAAAAAAAGCCAGTGATAATACATGTGGCTATTTTTGTGTGAACATCCTGCTCGAAAATTGAGAAACAGTTCATGTTTGAGGTTTTCCTGACGACTTAAGGAGACCAGCTAAGAACAGAAGCAAGTGTCAGGCTGAAGGATGATTCTCCTCAACATGGCAACCTCACTTTGTCCTTGTACATGCCTAACTGATCTATCGAACATCTATTCACAACATTTAAACCCTTCTATAAAAGGGGCATGGTTAAAAAGGTAATTTGCCTCCTTCTGTAGCTTGACATCACTGTTTACACTCGGTGCTATGACAACAAGGTGTCACTGATCACCGAGGTGGTGGTGGCCTCAATGCATCAAGTGGGGGGAAAAGGTGATTTTCTCTCTCTCTCTCAATTCCCTGTGACTGTGGTTTGCCTGGACAAGATTGTAGTGTTGATGATTTCAGACGCTTTCTGGCACAACTACGAGTGTCAAGAGGTTGCCATGTGAACACTTGAACAACGACTCTGCTTTCAGATGTTGCTCTTTTTCCATACACACACTGAACCTATAATACATTAAATGATGATGTTGTGAACAAGAAGAAAAAAGAAGATACCTTTTAAACTGTAAACCTACTTTTCTGGACTATATAGACATACATGTCGGTTAAAATACCTGTAAAAACAATAGTGATGTGATGACACACCAGACAGATTTTCTGTGAGGAACAAAAAAGTCAACTGAGAAATAAGGAGTTAATATCTCATCTCCTCTTATTTCTTTCAGTTACCAATTTGTCTGTACTCTGAGGGAAGGAGAGAACAACATTTTTGCGGTTCAACAAAGTCTTTAATAATAAACACAATCACTCATGCGCATGAAGCAATATCCAAATGGATTTTTTGCAGACTATTGAATTGCTTAATTTATTAATGAAAAACTATGTTTGCAGATGGAATTGGAGCCAGAATCCCCTTCTTTGGTAATATTATTTGTTCTGTTGAGTGCACTCGATAAACTCAGGCCAACATTTTCTTTCTGACCAACGTTTTAACACAAGGCTAGGATCCCAGTCACAACCTTAGTCTGTTTCCCAGACTACGACACTATGTAACAGTACAGCATATGATGTCATGTCTCCGTTTTGCACCATTCCCCCCCCCTTGCATGTGCATTGTATATATGTTAAATGTGTCAGGACAAACAGGGGCATGGATGGTGAAATTTCCTCTTATTACCACAGCAGTCAATCATGTGAGAAGTCCTCACGGTCAATTTGCTGTTGGCTCTTCATACCAGGTGGTGCACAGCATCTGCAATGTTTCTCAGGAGGTTAGGTCAAATTTGAAAATAATTAGTAGCAATCAGAACATGTTTCATGAGAGACATTTTTTTCCATTTGGGTGGAATGCACAACACAGCTTCCACGCAACTAAAACCGCTTAAGTGTTAAAAGCTGCAGAATATAGGCTAACCTAGTCTAATCCCTCCGTTTAAAGCTGGAAAGTAGTTAAAGACAAAGGGATTGATATTCTACGTTTGTCCTTGAGTGAAACAAGAGGGAGAGAGAGAGGGACAGAGTGGGAGATATGGTGTGTATGCGTGTGTGTGTGTGTGTGAGTGAGTGCAATATAGACAGGGACATGGGAGATAATCTCTTTTGTATTTTTGATCCCTAAATGTGGTGGTTGTGTCCCCTTATCCCAGCTACTTAGTCTCTGCAATGAGTAAGTGATGCCATGCACTTAGGCTGTGAAAAGCAGGTCAGTATGACCACAGAGAGAAAACCACATGTGCATCACATGGATAGCCCTGGGATTATTCCTCACAAAATGTCTTAATTCCTCTGTTCACTAATGATCCAGGGAAAATGCCCTCTAATCTCCATTCCATTAATTAAAAAGAGCATGAGCCCGTGGAAAACCTCACCATCTGCTGCAGCTTCATTCCTGCAGACAGATTGTGTTTTCAGTTTATAACCAGGGGAACAGAGTTTTTTAGAGCAACCGGGTGGAGCATACATTGAGGTAGATGGTAAATAGACACGACTGCTCTGCACGAGTATTAATGCACGGAAATATGCTGTGGAAAAAAAAATAAAAACGTATAAAACAAGAGGAATTGCTGCCAGGGTTTGTAAATGACTTCTGGGACTTTGAGCTGTTTCCTGAGTCCAATTTTCCAACTTGCAGACTTCAAACTGCTCAAACCTGAACCAAAGAGGTTAGTTTCACTGACAAACTGAATTTATTGTCAGAGCAGCTATAAGTATTAAGACAACTGTTTCTGTAAACCACAAAGATGAACCTGTTCTTACTTTAATGAGGACGGTTCAAAAAGAATGAATGCATAACTCCAAAAGATGCTTTGGATCTTTATTCCTCAGTAAAGCTATCTTAAGCTGGTTGTCAAATCATCCCTTCATCAGCAAACTAAACATTGCAATGTTCAACAATAAAATGACATTTAAATCGTGCAATTGTAGTTTCCTCATAATATTCATACTGTACAGTTTAAGAATAATAATTAATTCACCTAGTAGTTTCTTATAGAATTCAAAATCCCAAGTTTTACAATTCAGCCATTTCTGCAGTCTTTTTTCCATATTAAACTGCATTTAGAGAAGTATTTTTAGAAATTAAAGTGGGTTAAGAACTGACATCAAACTGTCACAAGTTTTGTGACTCAGAGTATATTTGCTGCAGGAACATTGGTTTATATCCGATTATACTATTATGATATCTCTTGAAATGATGAAGCCTCCTCGTAAGAAGCTGAATCAAGTGTTTGACCTGCGGTCAGAGCCTGGAGACTGTGACATGAATTTGATCGGGCTAGTAGGCAGGAAAGATTATCCGAGCAGATGTCGTTTCCCCCCCCCTTATTGGAACAGTAGGGCCAATAATAAACAAACGCACACACTGACACACAGAGCGCACACTAATCTGAGATAGGCTAGTAGCCCTTGCACATCCCTTTCTCTCTCCTCAATTTTCTCTCAGGCAGACAGTCGCTGTGCTAGTCCCGCCAATGTCAAGTTTATACCAGACTGTATTTTTCACAATTCATCTGAGCACACTTCAGACACAGTGTTTGGAGTGAGATGCGGCTTTACTTCAGCCTACAGATGGACACACAAGGGGCGAAGAAGATACTGTTTGGGAAATGGCACGCAGTGTGCCGTTTTGCGTTGTTCACTTGTGTCTTGGATGCAGCCTGGGGACAGATCCGCTACTCCATCCCCGAGGAGCTGGAACATGGAGCGTTTGTTGGCAATATCGCAGAGGACCTGGGATTGGATTTGAACAAGCTGTCTGCGCGCAGATTCCGGATAGTTTCAGGTGCCAGGAAGCAATACGTGGAGGTGAATTTAGAGAACGGAGTTTTATTTGTCAATGAAAGAATTGACCGTGAGGAACTATGTGAGCAGAGTTTATCCTGTTCCTTTCACTTGCAAGTTGTGATAGAGAACCCTCTGGAGCTGTACAGGGTAGAAATGGAAATCTTAGATGTGAACGATAACTCTCCCAGTTTCCCGTGGACCGAGTTTAATCTGGACATATCAGAGTCCGCTGCGCCAGGTTCTCGTTTCCCACTTGAGAGCGCACAGGATTTGGACGTCGGGTCCAACTCGTTGCGCACCTATTTGCTGAGCGTAAATGAGCATTTTCTTTTGGATATTCAGACGCGCAGTGATGGCAGCAAATTTGCAGAGCTTGTCCTACAAAGCCCGCTGGACAGAGAGCAGCAAAGTGCGCATCAAATGGTCCTAACTGCGGTGGATGGGGGCGCGCCGGAGAGATCCGGCACTGCGCAAATTGATATCACTGTTTTGGATGCAAATGATAACGCTCCTGTGTTTGATCAGTCTTTTTATAGAGTGAGGCTGGCTGAAAACGCACCAAAAGGAACTGTTGTCATAAAACTTAATGCCTCCGATTTAGATGAGGGTCCCAATGCCGATATAACCTATTCCTTCAGTGGCCACGCTCCCCTCAAAGTGCGCCAGCTCTTTAGCGTAGACGCGCGCACGGGTGAAATCAAAGTGAAAGGAGTGATAGATTATGAAAAGTCCAGGATGCATGAAATTTATGTCCAGGCTAAAGATAAAGGCCCATCAGCGGTGGCCGTTCACTGCAAAGTGTTAGTGAATGTATTGGATAAAAACGACAACCTCCCAGAGGTGATCCTGACATCAGTGTCCACACCTGTGCAGGAGGACGCGCCCCCGGGGACCGTGATAGCCGTCATCAGCGTGATGGACAAAGACTCGGGTGAAAACGGGAACGTGGACTGTGAGATACCCCATCACGTCCCATTTCAGCTCCACTCATCCTTTAAGAACTATTACACATTAGTAACTTCTGATTTTCTGGACAGAGAGGCAGTCGCAGAGTACAACATCACTCTCACTGCGAGAGATATGGGCTCTCCACCTTTATTCACGCGGAAAACTATCCTGGTTCAAGTGTCTGATGTGAATGATAACGCGCCTCGCTTCAAACAGCCCTCATATACAGTGTATCTGACTGAGAATAACGCACCGGGTGCATCCATCTGCTCTGTGACTGCACAGGATCCAGATTCTGGCCAGAACGCATACCTCTCCTACTCTATAATGGATGCTGACATACAGGGAATGGCCATGTCAACGTATGTGTCCATAAACTCAGACAACGGGAACATTTACGCACTGCGATCGTTTGACCATGAACAACTCAAAAACTTTCAGATCACAGTCCAAGCGCAAGATGCTGGTTTCCCTCCTCTGATCAGCAACGTTACAGTGACTATTTTCATTTTGGACCAGAACGACAATGCACCGGTTATTGTGTCACCAGTCACGCAAAACGGCTCAGCACCCAGTGAAGCATTGCCCAGATCCGCTGACGCCGGTCACCTTGTCACCAGAATCAGCGCAGTGGACGCAGACGCAGGTCAAAACTCGCGTCTCTTTTATCAAATGCTTCAAGCAACAGATCCGAGCTTGTTCAGCGTGGCTCTGTACACGGGGGAAATCAGGACAATCCGACAGTTGGTGGAGAAAGACCCCACGAGGCACAAACTGGTCATTCTCGTGAAGGACAATGGTCAGCCGGCCCTCTCGGCCACAGTTTCCATCATCCTGTCAGTGGTTGACAGCCTGCCAGATTTACAGCCCGATTTGGGTGACCTGTCACTAAGCCCGCATCACAGCTCCAACTTCACCCTCTACTTAATCGTATCTCTGGGCGCAATCTCCTTCACGTTTCTGGTGGCTATAATCGTCCTGGTTACAGTGCGCAGACTGAAGGGCAGACCTTCCAACAGAGAGTCAAACTTCCCCTTCATCAACGCTTGCTGCTGTGGCTGCTGCACGCGCTCGGAAGCATCCACCACCACAGAGGTGTTCAAAAAGTCCAACCTGAACGTCCGGATGTCCGCAAGCGCACCTGGCTGCGCAGAGGCAACCAGCAACGGAGCACTTCCGCAGGTCTACTGCTACAAAATGTGTCTGACTCCGGAATCATCCAAAAGTGACTTCATGTTCCTCAAACCCTGCAGCCCGGTGATGTCAGTGCAGCAGAACAACGCCAAGAGCACAGATTATCTGACCTCTGGCTGGAGCGCGCTGGACCGGAATGAGCTGGCCAACAACAGAGCAACGACCCCAAATGAGGTAATATAGCCTGCTGAAATATACCCAAACATGCAAAAAAAAAAAGACGTATTAGAGGGTTACTTCTCTTATCATATCACTTAAGTAGTACACTTATCCCAAAAGTAGAACACTAGTCATCCTGTTGTTTCTCTCTTATTAGAAATGACAGCCCGGTTGGGGCAACCCAAAATGCATTTGTCACACAAGAGGACATCTTAACTTTTGAAATAAGTCATGTGGTTTTAAAATAATTTAATTAAAAAAGGTTCAACTTTAAATAAAACAATAACCAAATGATTGAAATATAATCAAATTTAAACCCTGAGTGGTTACTTAGAAATACAACAACTTCGTTTTCTGTGATGTTTTTTTTTTTTTTTTTTTTGGGGGGGGGGGGGGGGGGGGTTTGTTTGGTTTTTTTGAAAGAAATCCATTGGAATATCTAGCCTCAAACAACCCACATGTTGTGACAGCTACCCTGCAGTCTGGGCAAATTACCACAGTGTGTCAAGGTGCATGACACCCGCATAAAAGGTGTTGCAAAGATAAAAGAGATGCATATTTTTATCACACAGACTTGAAACTGTCTTTTGATCTTGTAGTTGTCAAAGGCATCAGTACATCCATATATTTAACCTCACATTAGTAACATAAGGAGATTAGTTACTGAATAAATCAGGAAATTCTTTGGGCATCATTTTTTCCATCATTAAAAGGTTGCTTTAGAGAGCCTGTTATTCTCTCTGCCAAAGTAAGAAATCCATATGATGTGGGGGGTTTTTTTGGCCTCTGGGTTTTTTTCGCAACAATTTCACTTAGTCCAACCATCTTTCCAAACAACCTTTTAAACATCAAACAGAGGAAAATGCATTTCAGCAATCTAGCTTTGACTGTGCAGTTCCCTTTGCACCTGATACCTGCCCATAGATTTTCATCATTGCATCCCTATAGCCATTGACTAAAGCTTTTTATGTCTCAACTGTGCAGCTCAAGTATTCAAACCAGGACTGGACCTTGACCAAAAACCAACGCAACTCAGCATACAAGAGGTGAAGAAACAGTCGCCCCAATTACAACCACCAGCTATGATCACGCAAAGGCCATACTTAACTTCCACCTGTGCTTATCTTTATCTCTGCAGATATAGCTCAGCCAATATGGAGGGCACACTAACTCGTCAACAGAAGTACGATGCTGAAGGGTTTTCCTGCCCTGTAGCTCCACAGTACTGGACCTGGGGAAACCACATGAAAGGTACAGTTATAGTTTGTAACTTTGCGTTTCAGGCTCTCTGTTGCACACACGAAAGTGGGCGATGATGTTGTGGGCTCTCCTGGGTCTGTGCCTGAGGATTTATTCCAAACTATAAAACAGTAAACTGAAAAGCAGATAATACCCAGCCTCGAAACTGTGGGGGGATTTTAATGCATCAACATAAGGATTACTTAAGTCCCCGCAAGAAGTGTTTAGCTTTTTTTTTTGCAAGAAAAATTAAGAAGATGCATTTAAAGCCACCTTATTCAGATCAAGTGTACTGTATGTAAATACGGGCTCTTTGCAAAAATAATCTCCCGATACAAACTGTAATTTATGCGCATTTTTTACAGACTGCAAGATGTCGCTTCAAGAGGGAGCGGCTCCAAACTACTCATGGGTTCCAAAGTACACTCAGCCTCATTCTGAGCCTCCAGATTATCAACACAATGTCTACATACCTGGCACCACGTCTGACTACAGCACCCTGAAGCTGGCACCCAGAGGAGAGCTGGATGTATACAACACCTTCTCTACTTTTGGAAAGAAGAAGAGATTTATCTCAAATTATGAACACACTTTTGACAGGGACGATGGCATCATAAGCAATGACATCTTCAAGTGATTTACCACATTCTGTATATTCTGTGTATACTATGCTATTAACTGGTTTCCACAAATAACTACACCTTTTCTTCTGAAGTGTAAGTGGTGTTATGGGAGGATGACAGACAGTTTCTCTGTCTTAAGATGGGACTTGGTACCACTCCTTAGCACAGTATATTTGTATTCTGTGTAATACTAAAATCAAGTACAACACAGTCTAGTATTAAATCTTTAAACAGCAGCACTATAAAAAGGGTGTTGCTTTTCCAGCAGTATTTAATGAGCTCAGGATCTGATCTGCTTGGAAGATATCGGTGCTCAACAAGATTAAAGTGAATGTCCAATGCAGAAAAGAAAGTAAAATGAATCAGCATCTTATAATAAGAGTTGTCTATGTACCAGGGACATTTATAATGCAGGTGCACCTTATTTTCATATAGGGATACCTATTGAGTATAATGTTATGTGTCAAAGCTGTGAACCAACTAATTGTTTAAGCAAGAAATCTTTTTTTTGTTTTTACATTATGTAAGATTTGTATATTAAGAAAAAAAAACATGTTACTGCTATAATAAAAAAGAGACTCTTTGTGGGCATTATTTTTCACAAATATCAGCCACATGCAGCTTTGTTAACATTTAGTTGCAGAAAAAAATGTCATTAATGATCATCAAATTATGCATGGTGAATTTTAGTGAAAGCTCATTTATTCACAAGTCCATTCTGTGTAATGCAGCCCTGACTCATTACAGGTGGTAGGTGTGAAGGGATAGAAAAGTTAAGCAGCACAGACAGCTGTAACAAATGCTGGTTATTCAAGAAATATGACACCCTGCAGTGTGCTGATGTAAAGAAGCAGGGTTCAGCGAGGGGTTGAAAACATGGAGCACAGATGTCACGTTGCTCATTTGACTTGTGCCGTACAGCGTTACAGCGACACATCACATGTTAAAGTTCAGGGCAATATTACTGCTACAATGTTAAGGCAATAACACTGTTTGTATGATCACTGATGTTGTGTTCATTCCAGGTTTACAATAGTTATTGGTTGTGATTTATATATCCAAAAATGATGCACTGCTGTATATATTTTATGTATAGTATATATATTAATATAAATAAATCTGTCCTTAACTCTGTCGTTGTATCATTTCACCAAACAGCCACAACTGTATTCCTGTCATAGGTAGATGACGAACTAGTGGGTTTATGACATGACAGATAGAGAACATTTAACGTCAACATAAACTTTGTAAACAAAGGTTATGAATTTAAAGTTTAACTCTAGGAAAATGTGCAATTAGTAGTTTTATTTTCCATATCAAATATAAATACAGTTTTGTATAAATTATAAAAAGAAATACAATCTGATGGTATTGATATCTTGAATAAAATACTGGCTTCAAGCTGCTTACTTTACATGGTGCCAGTAAAAGAGCTCTCAATACATTTAATCTTTTTTTTTTTTTTTTTTTACACTGATATGTCTTTCCATATGGGTCAAATGAATGAACTACCATATTTTTGTGACACAAAACACAAGCGTGTTTGCTAAATTCATGCTATGATGTAATCAGCTGAGTCATTTCAGATAGTATTACATTGAATGCAGGTGCCCACTTGAATCCTTCCCCTTTGATGATGCATGTTACCTCAGGGTGGAAAAGTATATTTATGGTTCTGACTGTAAGTGAACCCTTCCTCTTAAAATTCTGGACAGTAAAGTCAGGGTTTCAGGTCGGCAGTCCTTCAAACCCACCACCTCTCAACTCTATTGCTGTCCATGAGGCTGCTCTTGATGTGCAGCCTGACTGTTTCAATGAGCTGCTCCATGTTTTAAAAGATGAGTGCTGAGGGCTACGTTGAGATGTAGCCTGAAGTCTCTGAAGACCAGTTCAGAGGGGACAAAACCTTTGAAGAAATGTGGAATTTTCTGTCATTAAGAGACCAGGCCATTTTATAACTGAAATCCAGAAAGGCCCTGCCAATAAATACAGATATTCAGGCCAAGATTTATCTTTGAGTGTGTCACAACCAGAGTATAAAAAACAGCCAGGCTCAGCAGTCATCATAAGTCCCCTATGCTAAAAGCAAAGACCCAAGCATATGTCTGTCTTCGGTGCCATTTTAAATCTATTTAGATTCCAAATCTGTGCTTTCTTTTTTTCTCCCTCATATCTCTCCCATCAACCCATGGCTTACCCCTCTATGGTTAAGCAGAGGAATCTTCTTTAATTTCTCCACTAGAGGGAGCCTTTCCATCACAGCTTCAGTACATCTTATGAAGACACTTTGGAAGCCCCATAAGCTGAATCTAAAACAATGTTTTCTATTTAATCAGTCATGTTCTCATAACTTAGTGGACATGTACATTTATAAATGTATATTGTCATGGATGTACTTCAGTTTCACTTCATGTAAATCATGTTTTAGAATAACGTGAAGGTGATTTCATCATTACGTTAGATAGTGACTCTTCTTTTAATTCTCCATCACATTCAATACATGTGACAAACAGCTGATTGTGGGCGTGTTTAAGGCACTGATAAGGTGTGTTTGTTTGTCTCGCCTTATTCATTTCTATAATTCTCTTTTAAGTCATATTTGCGTTTTTTTTTTTACTTAGACAAAAAGTAAGTAAGCATTGTTGCTATGCCGCAGTGTGTGAACCATTTGTAATGTAGGTTGGCGGTTGGTAGGTAGTAAATATACGATAAAATAAGTATTTTACTATTATCATGATCGACCCTTTTTTTAACCCTCACTGTTGAGATACAAAGTGCACAAAAGGCTTCAACAATTAAAACTAAACAAAAGAGCAACATTCAGAGAAAACAATTGCATACTGAACTGAAATTCTTCATAAATTATTGACTTGATATTTCCAGGAGAAATGAGTGTCCATCTTTAGAGTAGATTGTAAAACAAATTGAAGCAAAAAAGCTTAAGGCAGATTTTTCCAAGTTCAGAGTGAACACCTGGCACTTGAAGCTGTCATGGTTTTGTCTTGCTTATGTTTTATTGAGTTTAGATTTATTTGTCTTAGTCCTCACTTTCTCTCCTATTGTTTCTTTGTTGTTTTTCTTGATGCGTGTCTCCCTGGTGTTGCTCGTTTCTTTAAATTAAGGTTTCCTAGTGTTGATTGTTTAGTGTTAAATGTTTCCTGTTTTATTGTGTAATTTCTTCCTCTTCTCCCAATGTTCTGGTTACATTCTTGAATTGTGTGTCTTTAGTGTTTTATAATTCAGTTTGTAGTTATCCTCAGTGTTGTGTCAATCCTGCCTTTCTGTGTTTCCCTCTGTCCTGATTGTCTTCGCCTGCGTCGTTAGTCTCAGCTGTGTCTGATTACTTCTGTGTCTACTTAGTCTCTGTGTTTCTTCCCTTCTGTTTCAGTTTATTGTAATTTGTGGCGTTGAATGTCTGTTCATGTTTTCCTGTGTCTGGTTATTCCTTGTGGCTCTCTGTTTCATAGCGTTTTGGAATTAGTTTTTTGAGTGGTGAGGTTTTGTTGTTTCTTTTACCATGTAAGTTTAAATAAATCATTTTTTTTTTGTCATCTGCATTTGAATCCAGTTACCTGTTCTCAACTCCTAACAGAAGCGTCAGACAGCCACTCGAGAGACTGGTAGGGTCATATCAGGTGGTCCAGTTCAGCATAGACCTTATATAAGATGGCAAATGTCCAATGAGAGCAATATAAATAAAAGAACCAACAATTTTGGCTTCTAGCTCCATGTGGAAAAAAAAAATACAAGTACAACTTAAAATGCTGCTGCAGAAGTGTTTGTCATGCTGCTGTGCTCTGGAAGACCAATCAACTTTGTTATGCAGACTACAGTAATGAGGGTTCTACGACTCTGACTGACTGGACTTCTAACTTTAAACCGGATTGTTTTAATTTGTTGTGATTTAGTTAAATATATGCTCCAAGCCTTTTGGTTCAGCAGTATTACTGTGGAATATGAATCATGTTTCCTCGGCAGATACTTTTGTCCATACCTTACATAGGCCTGACAATGACATCATGTTAGGAATTTTCTGGAAGACATAAAATGTGTGTAGGTTTAAAAGTGTAAAAAAATACTAATCCAGCAATTATATATGTTTAATTTTTTTTATTTATTAATTCAAGTTTACTATATGTCTATAATCTTAGTTTAACAGTACAACAATTTGTTTTGAATACAAACTGAAACAAATGTGAATTTAATACTGTTTATAATAAGAGGTAAGTTACTTTTAAAGAGCTAACATTTTACAGTAGATTTGATTAAAACCAAGTCAATCCCATTGAGATTTAAAACCTCTTTTTCAACGGAGACCTGGCCAAGACGGGCAGCAGCAATAACACAAAGAGAGACAAAGTACAATTTTCCAAAACACTATGAAAATAGAACCATCTATAAGTCAAATCGGGGATTCAGTTGTTCAAACAGTCCAGCTAAATTATCCACATCCCATGGAATCTGCTTTCAGGTTTTTGTTTTAGATTTTAAAAATTTTAAGTCACCAGCTCCTTGAGTTTTAGGTCATTCTGCAAAAGATTCCAGGCTGAGAGTGCAGATTACCCAAAAGCTCTTTTCCCAATTTTTGTTTGAGAGTTTGGGACAGAGAGCATAAAAATCGCCCTGAGAACTCCTAGAATACTGTTTGGTACTTCTCAGCATGATAAAAACACATAATTTAGATTCTCCTGTAATTCTCTAAAAGTCCACTTGATGGAGCTATAGGATATAAATGAAGAGGACCATTGTCATCTCATCGCCCATTACGACAGCTACAATCCCCTTAGTTTAGGAAACCAATTACATTAAGATATGACAGCACAAACAATTACAGGAAGTAGAAGCTGCTTTAGCTATGGCACAACAGGGACAAAAATAACTCCATCATGTATGGATATATATATATATATTTTCACATTACTACATACATAGAGTTGTGTTTGAAATAGGGAAAAAATGACAATTTGAACAAAAAAGACATGAAAATACAAAATCAGGAACACAACAAATGTTTGGGGGGGGGGGACTTTTAATCTAATAACAATCAACACTCCCCCAGTGTTGATGTCCTTGGCCTTTCCCAATACCCTGATGAGTGGGAGAGTTTAGTTGTCTTCGTTTTATGTTGATAGCTGCATTTCAAGACAGCAAAAACATAAAAGCCTTTACTGTGAGTGTACAACATCTGTTTTTCATGTTTGATGAATATCCTATTTAAGAAACCAAATAACATAAATAATGACATTATTTTGAAGACTTATCCAAGGAATTTCTTCAAGAGATATTAAGCAGGTGCCTCTTGCAGTTTGACTATATTTCAGTCTGTCATCTTAATATTGGTAGTAATTATAAGGGTCAGCAGTAATTACTGTCTGGTATTGATTTGTGCTGCTAAATACTGTAGGAACTTTCCCTAAGTCCTCGTTTCCTATTATAGTTTGTTTTTGACGAAATTTGGGGTTTGTTGATTTTAAAGACGCCATTGTTGCTTATTGTTTTGTTGATAATGTTGGTGTTTGGAAGTTGTTGCTCAATGCAGTTAGATGTCATTTTGTGTCAATCTGTAGTCATCAGCTGTTCCAACAAAAACTAAGCAGACCATTGCATTTTAACACAAAAGTTGCATTTCAGCAATTGATATTATTACCAATGAAAAAAATGTCACGAGGGATGTGACTCATGTGTATTTCTTCACTCAGTCAAATACTTTAACACTGATATTAAAGTGGCGGCAGCGATGGCTCTTCCCCAAGGCTGTCACTCTTATGAACGCTAAACAGCCACAGAGTGTCAGACCTGTTATCCATTTAACAGTATGCTTTTGTACCCTGCGAGCACAGTTCACTGAAGCCAACTGTAAGCATACAGCATCAATAAATCTGATTCCTATTCTAAAATATGTCAACTTAGTGCTGAGCAGCATTTGAACAGAGATGAGCATTAGGTACATTGTTTAATTGCAGCACAATATCAGAATCAGACTTACAATCAGATTTTATTGCCATCGACATTTACACATACAAGGTGCAAAACAATTAATTAGGAAATAAATCAGTATAGCATTTGTTAATTTAAGCATGCCATATTACATTCAAAGGTTTTTCTTTATCCAGTTTTGGACATTCGGATGTGAGATTTCCCCCCCTAATGCAGCCCCTCATCAAGGCCCCCCCCCTCCAGCCCACACAGAAGCAGGCTACGCCCCTGCAGAGCCGTGGTGCGTGCGCCCTGCTCCTCCAGCGGTATTGTACCGTGCATGGCCTACTGCAGCTGCAGCTACAACTCGCGGAGGCAAGAATGACACCGGCGCTCCCCTGCATGAAGACAACCTGAGCGTAAGGACGGCTCTGTTTCTTTCCAACATTTAAAGATAACCACGACGATGGCGCTCTTTGGCGCACCTTTACGGACACGGTTGATCGTGCCGGTTTTTACATTCATGGCACTGTGGGGATGCGCGCTGTCCATCACTCGCTACTCTATACCAGAAGAGATGGAAGAGGGCTCCTTTGTTGCCAATCTTGCCACAGATCTGGGTCTGGATGTTCGCAGTTTGGTGCAGCGTAGCGCGAAACTCGATGTCATTCACAGCAAGAATTACCTTGACATCAACAAAGAGACGGGAGAGCTAATAATCCGCGAGAAGATAGACCGGGAGAGCATATGCATGACTAAAACGACCTCGTGCTTTCTGAAGATGGATGTCATACTAGAAAACCCAATTCGCATCTTTAACATCGAGTTAGAAATCATGGACATCAACGACAACGCACCGCTGTTTCGTAGGAAGACAATGCACTTGGACATATCTGAGGCCACCCCTCCCGGTGAGAGGTTTTCATTGACAAACGCGGTGGATGCAGATGTGGGGGCGAATTCAATCAAAACGTACTATCTGAGTGAGAGCAAATACTTTAACATTGATATTCAAACTGGCAGCGATGGCTCCAAATATGTCGATTTAGTGCTGAGCGGTAATTTGGACCGAGAGGAGCATTCCTCCCATAATTTGATTCTAACCGCTGTGGATGGAGGGGTCCCTCCCCGCTCAGGCACGGCCAGCATCGTTATTAATGTGCTGGATATCAATGACAACGCCCCCCTGTTCAGTCAGCCGGTTTATGCAGTGAACGTCTCGGAGAACTCGGCGGCAGGGACAGTGGTCATGACCTTAAATGCAACAGACTTGGATGAAGGCACAAACGCCCAGCTGGTGTATTCATACACTCTGTACACCTCAGAGAAGACTCAAGAGATATTTTCTCTTGATCCAAACACAGGCGAGATCAAGGTGAAGGGGGTGATTGATTACGAGGAGAGCCAGAGTTTTGAGATGCACATCCAGGCTCAGGACAGAGGGGCAAGCCCGCTCACGGGAAACTGTAAAGTCTTGGTGAATGTCACAGATTTGAATGACAACTACCCAGAGGTGACCATCAAGTCTGTAAAAAGTTCCCTGACCGAGGATGTCGCCGTCGGGACGCTGATTGCTGTGATCAGTGTGAGAGACAGGGACTCTGGAGGTAACGGGGTTGTAGAGCTCACTTTGAATCAAGAAAAGTCTTTACCTTTCCTCCTAAACAAGTCATCGGAGGGTTACTTTGAGCTGCTTGTGTCAAAGCCACTGGACAGAGAGATTATAAGCAAGTATGATATCACTTTGAGGGTAACAGACAAAGGGTCACCTCCCCTATCAGAGAACGAGACCATCACCTTGGAGATCTTGGATGTGAACGACAATGCACCCAAGTTCCCTCAGCCCTTCTACACCATCCATGTAGTTGAGAACAATCCTCCAGGGGCGTTATTGACTTCTCTTAGCGCGTTTGACCCAGATCTGAATGAGAACCAGTACTTGGTTTACTTCATAATGGAGAAGGAGATTGTTAACACGTCCATGTCAATGCTGTTTTCCATCAACCCCGAGAACGGAGACCTCTATGCCCTGAAGACCTTTGACTACGAGAGAGAGAGGGAGTTCCTCTTCCACATCGAGGCTAGAGACTCCGGTGTCCCGCCGCTGAGCAGCAACGTGACGGTCCACATCATCGTTCTGGACCAAAACGACAACACCCCCCTCATCGTGTCACCTTGGCGGGCACATGGTTCCGTCGTGGAGGAGGTGATACCCAGGTCAACAGATAAGGGGCACTTAGTGGCAAAAGTGATCGCGATCGATGCAGATTCTGAACAGAATGCCAGAGTCACGTATCAGCTCTTGCAGATCACAGACTCGACTCTATTCAGCTTGGACCAATATAACGGAGAAATACGGACAACAAGGATGTTCAGCTACAGAGATCCAAGAGTGCAGCGGCTGGTGATCGTTGCCAAGGACAATGGCCAACCCGCTCTCTCTGCTACCGTCACCATCAAGATATCAACGGTCGAGCACGTCATGTCCTTTTCAGAGACCACAGAGTTGCCCATAGAGTACGACGTCTTCACAGACCTGAACCTGTACCTGGTGATCGGTTTAGGGGCCGTGTCGTTCTTGTTGCTGATAACCATCTTGGTGATAATTGTGCTCAAGTGTCAGAAACCAAAACCAAAGGCCTTCAAGATGCCGCCAGCCAACAGGAACAGCGTGATCAGCAGGAACAGCATGATAAGCCAGAGAAGCTCCACCATCGCCGACTCGACGCTGATCTCCAGTGACGCCTACTGGTACAGTTTGTTCCTCGCAGAGACCAGGAAGGGCAAGGTGGTGGTGAGGCAGCCCATCATCCCCAAAGGAGCGGGGTACTTTGTGTCCAGTATACCCCGGAGCATAGGGCCCAGTGAGACCACAGACTCCAGAGCATCCACACTGGAGGTACGTATGAACGAAATGGTTGCCTTTGAAGGGACTAAAAAAGGGGAAAACCTTTACTTTTTGGGATGTTTAATGACAACACAGAAGGAACTTTGACGGGTGTTTGTGAGACCCCTAAATGTCACACGTTTACCTTTATCTGTTCTGAATGAAAAATGGTCATATCAAATCTTCTCCCTGTATTGTGTTTTTACCTCTGAGTACATTCCATCAATTCTGAATACATCACATGCAAAATTAGAAAGACACATTTCTGTGCTTTATTAGTTCTGGTCCATTATTTGATACACATTTTATTAAGTATTTTAAAATAAGGGACACTATTGAGCTATTTACTGTAAAATGATTTTTTTCAATTATGAATTTAATGATTCTGGATCAAATAACTGTATTTCTTTCACTTAAACAAAAGCAATATTAAATTCTCAACAATTTTGGCTTGTAGCTCCATGTAAAAAAATTCCCCCCAACTTGAACTGAAAATGCTGCTGCAGATTGATGCATCATTATTAAGATCATAATGATGGTGGATTACTAAAGCCAGCTCTCTACACTTTCATTGCATAATTAGGCCAAACAAATACCCCCAAACTGGAAATGAGCTACTATTTCATGTCTTTTGTTGTATGTAGGTCATTTATTGCAGATGCATAACACACAATCAGAGCACGACTAGTAGGCGTTAGAGTAGGGGGGGGGGTACTTCAAAGAAGCCCAGACATGAGGAGGAGGAGAGGAGATGGAGAGGAGGGGTTCTCTTCAAGGACACAAGATGTATGGCTGTGCTGAGTGTGATGCATCCTGCTGGGGGTCTGCAGTGCACTCAGTGGACTGTAATCAATGTGGAAGCTGATCCAGATGTTGTTTGCTTTTGTACAGCTGGACCTGCAGACTAAACTGAAACAAGTGATCCCCTGAAAGATTAAACATGAATATGCATTGCTGCACAGGTGCATGAAGAGACAGAGAGTGTGCGTGTGTGACGTGTATGTAGTGTAAGCGTGTCTGAGTTTAACACATACAACTGAACTTGTCTCTTTTTTTCTGTTCTTAAGTACTCAAAATGAAAGGAAGTCCATTCTACAACTGGAGGTATGCTGGTTGCTAACTACATTCTGTAGAGCCACTATAATTTTCTATCCTTTTCTATTTGGTGTACACTATTGGTTTGGCTCAAAAAGCTTGCTTTGATATACTGTCACAGTTCCCAATGCGGGTGTTATCTATTGGTCTTCCCTTGATTAAATAGAGCACAATCAAATATTTTCCATTTGTCCTCGGTCACACTCTGTCCCCCCCAAATAAATACAATACTCTTGTTTTTTTTGTTTTTGTTTTTTTTTCCAGGGCAAAGCCATTGTGAGAGCTCAAATATAAATTGGCCACTCTCTCAAGTGTGAAAACCTGTCAGCTTTCTGAGAGCTGAGATTAGAATAAAAATTGGCTGCCTGTCAGACTTGTGTTGTGCACATCTGGCTGGCCTGGCAGAGATTCAGGGCAAAGTGATGGCACAGACCGGAAAAAAAGGGATTAGGGAATGAATTGTCCCAAATAGGTTCTCAGTGTGTAACATACCTGAGAGCAGAGACTGTGTCAACTAACTCCACATCCCTGCACATGAACTCCGTTTGGGCATGTCTCAAATGTTTCCAAAAATAACATGGAAACTTATTCTTTTTTTTTTGTTTACAATACTGGCCCACTGAATACCAAATAGCACATTGTGATGCCTGCTTGTGCATGCTTTAATTACACATTCCCTTACTGTTAAAAGCTCTGTTATATTTGATTTAAGCTGCACACAACATATTGCTCTATTTTTGTGCGTGAATGATTTGGTAATAAACTGGATTCTAAACATGATATGAAAGGTACACAAAAAAATGCACCTCAGTTATTGATTGATTTAAATGTCCCTTTAAATGTCCCTGAAACTCAATGTCATGGTGGCAGTAACCAGTCACAATCCACTGTTGCATGAGTGAAGACTTTCTGCAGTAAATCCAGGTCGTCTTCCTTTTTGGCTCATTCTTTGTTCTTCCTCTCTGCAGGGACCCAGAAGAGAACTGCCATGATATAATCATCTCTTCATGGAAGTCTCTGGATGAAGGTTTTCCCCCCTATGACTCGCAAAAGAAGATGTAAAACAACTGTCCTCCCTCTGCTCCTCCAGTCCCCCCCCTTTCAAACATGGACCAGGAATCACCTCAGCTTTCTGCCTTCTTTTCTCTTTTCAAGCATGAATCTGCATGATTCTACAACATATTTGGACATGGAAATATAAATCTTTCATGGCAGGCTATTTGGGCATTCTCCTAGAGTTGCCTCATGTAGTAAATCATTCCTTTCCTTAAAACACTTTGACTCTCCTCAGTGGACAGATTTGCCTTTTCTCCAGGGTTTATGCGGTGTGCTGTAGTTCTAGAAAACATCAGTAGCTTCACTCACATAAGTCATGCAACATTTCTTAAACGGAAGTTCAAAACACGCCTATTGCAGAATAGTCAGATGAATCAGGGTAAATATGATTCTTCCATTACTCTGATAAATACTGAACTGTAGCTGGTTCTGTCACAAATTCAGGCTTTGCACTTGGTGTTCTTTCTCTTTGAATAATAATTTTTACTTTTTACTGTTACTCTGATGAAAAAAAAACTGATCTGATTTTACAATTCTCATTTTTTACAATGTTTGTTGTACTCAGCAGTGATGAATGTGTGAAAAGAAAGACAAAAAAGAATGAAAGAAAACTGTAAAATTAAGAAGAAAAAACAGGAGATACTTTGTTTCTCTTTTTAGTTGATTGTAGATACTGTAGTTCTATGACGTTAAAGAGGTCAAAGAAGCAACAAGGCTTTTGACACCTTCACTTTTGCAGGGTTTACCTTATGGACATCTGTGCTCTTACAAAGTATCAGCTATCTGGCTTCAGTGGGGAGGCACAAATTACACAGCAATATGAAATTATCTGAAATGTGATCATGTTGAAAATCGAGTCCATCCGCTGTTTCACCCTGTCTGCTTTTGCAAGGGGGGGAGGGGAGGGTGTGTCTGTCTATCAAATCTCTATTCAGAGGCAATCAGCAAGGATTAAGGGGCGGGGCCACAATGGGCTGCAAGGAAATCATTCAATTGTAATGAACATATTTTCTCAAAATCAGGTTTAAATGTCAATTTAACTTTATTCGCAAAAGGTTTACCGTGTTACATTTATAAGCTATTAACTTAACAAGCTAATTCTGACGGACTTTTTTCCAGGCTTAAGCTGAATTCTCATTTTATGAAAGCGCTGCAAATCTTGTTCCTCAATTGAAAGAAATACGATTAAAAGGGAAATTTAAAAACAAATATTTTGTAATGATAAATACTGTTTATTGAAGAAAAAAAAATAAGAATATTAAAAAGATTTTATCTTTGCCTCGGTGTAAGGAAATATACGGTCCAGGCAAGGTGTTGTTTTATGAATATTCATGTTTTTATAGATATTTTAAGTATTGACTTTTAACGCTGCTTTTGTGAGCTTCTCTAAGGGCATCTTGTGTTGCATATTTGTAGTTTGGTGCGTATGATGTTGTTTTGATAGTTCAAGTAGAAACAAGAGTACTTTTCATGACCTCAAAGGTAGCGCCGTTGTGCTGCTGTGAAGCCCAGGACTTTTAATTTCTCAGAAACAAGGAGCTTATTAAGACAACTCATTAGGGTGCTAAATGATCAAATGTAATTGGATGAGGTAAGGAGAACGGACTGTTAGGAGGGGAAACAAGGTGTTAATTATAGCTACAGTATTCTGGTACTGACTGCAGCAAAAAAAAAAAAAAAAAAGGTAGTGCTTAGAAGGTATTACACAGATGATTGCACTTTGGAAATACACAAGGAATCCAAACGCTATCGCTGCAGTTATGCAGCAGGAAAAGGACATTTCTCCATGTACTGAGATACATCGTCTGAGTCAGGGAAATCAAACCTCTCTTTTCTTCTCTCGCTGTTGCCCGGCAACCAGACATAAACACAGCCTGTCTGTCTGTCTGTCAGACTGAAGAAGTCATTTAATTCTTGTTCGCATTCAATGCCTGAACTCGCCAATTGTAAGAATTTATTTAAAGAAAATTGCACATACAATGAGCTCCTTGCGTGCCTTCTGCATTGTGAAAGGTGTTTGCGACTGTTTATGGGTAAATTCAAGGCATGTCACTCAGTATTACTAATTACAGTTACGCCAATGATTAACTCCAGTGAATGGCTAAAGAGTTGTGTAAGTGGGAGCTCAGCGTTTCGGTCTCAGAGCAGAAGAACCATTTGATGCATTTACTGTAAATCAAAACTGCTTTATACTTTGTGTTTTTTATACCGTAGACTTTTTTGATATCATCTGTGATATTCACTGTGATCAAATGGCACAGGAGGTGCTTGTGCTCGGCATAGTAAAACGTGTGTTATTTCTCATTTGTGTACACAGCTCAGTTGTTTTCCTCGGCTAATTTGCCACTCAGATTGTACAGTATGCCTCGGGAGTTGCATCAAAACCATAATCCAGATCCACCCCATTGGTTGGATCAAAGACAGAATGGGAGAGAATGGTCTTGCTTTATTTCTTTATTTTCTAGTCCGGTTAATTGTCAGATTTTGATGTTGCTTATTTGGCTTAAATGTTCTGCCTGATCATACTAGTTTGAATAAAGCTTTTTAATCTGTGCTTGTGTTTGGTCTGTGATGAAAAATGAAACAAAGTTATCAGAAGTGACTTCTTGAAAACCACAACACACACTCTCTCTTTCTCTCTTCGGGTCTCATTCTCTCGCTGAAATTCCCTGCATACTCACATTGTGACCCAGTTTCTTACTATAACGCGCTGTACTAATTCTTGGAAATTGAAAACCAAATAAAGGAGATGTGCCCGCAGTTCAAATGGCAGAAGCAGACAAATAATGCTTTTTTTTTTTTTCTGGATTAGTGAAAGCCTGGAGACACATTATGTGGCCTTCTCTGTGACCACACAGGGCTCTCAGTCTGATGTCCAGAAGGAGACGTGATGTGTGAGGAAGTAGTGTAGAATAATTTGAAGAAGTCCTCATTATAATCCCCGGCACACTTTTGTTACCACTCTGTCTGAAAAGGATTAGTGCATTATTGACAGTCAACAACAGAACCGCACACATGATATGAGGTATGTGGATACTGCTTTGTCACAAACACTATAGGAAAACAACTACATCATTTATCAGACAAATAAAAACTTCTGTCACTATTTGTCCAGCCATCTAATTCAGAGAACATATTTCCTCTCAGTGACCTATTCAAGAGGGATTTATCGATGCCAGACTTCACTTGATTCCACTTCATTTCACTGAAAATAAAAGGGCTCCTGTCATTGCCAAGTGGCTGAAAGTAACAGTCAGAGACAACCAAGAAAGAACTTTGTAAAAACAGTTATTAACTGTTCAGACAAGAGAACTCAAACAGACAAAACACACACACACACACACACACACACACACACACACATTCAATTTGGGGCATGAATTTATAGTTACACTATATCACTGGACTCATAAAGTGAATGTGATATTTTTGAAGATATTCTGTGATGCTTGTTTGTGACGCTAACCCTAACCCTAAGACTAGAAAAGGTTATACGTGCTACAGCCATAGACTGTAAATATGAATGGACAAAGCCTGAGTGATGTCAGCAATCTTTTAGGTCAGGGGGGCTCTGGAGGCCCATCAGCAGCAGCCACCATGCTGGAAATAAAACAGGAGCGGAGGCGGGTTTTAAGCTTCTTGACGAACTGTTACATCGCGCCCACCTGCCAATCATGTCTGCCATGCACTTAACTGGACAACACGTATTGTTTTCAAAAATCAACAAACAGGGCCGTTTGAAAAGAAAAATCACCCCCGTACGGTGTGTTCCAGGGATGACTGTAAGTTATCAAACCTATTATGTTTTTGGTTTTTTTTATTTTGTTAATGTGCTTTTATGCTGTAAAAACATAAATGACATAAATGAAGTTTTGACATTTAAGTCCCTCACGCCAAAAAAACCATCAGTGGACTTATTGCAACATGAGACTGCATACAAGATGATGACACATGCTCTCTGGGTTCAGGATTCAGGAATCTGGGGACACTCGTCCCAACAGCCCTTTGAAACAAAGGTAATGGACTATTAAAATACCTTAAGGACTTTTGTCTACTTTTTCTCTAAAAGGATAGGAAGTAGTTTGGAGGAAATAAGAAAGACACCTGTGGCTACATTCATGTATGCTGAGTATTTCTGAAGTATTTTCCGCCAATCTTCCTCCCCCAGTGGGCTTTGTTTTCAGCACTGGTGCTGTCCATGGTTGTGCAACCAAGCTGTGATGCTGCAAAGACTGCTTTTTCTTTTCACTATCCACTTAAAGATATATATTTTTTTTTTGTAAAACAGGCCACACTGCAGGGTACCCTGCGAAACGCTTTTCAACAAAATCTTATTATTCCAGTTATTTCTCCATAGAGTACCTTAGGTAAGAATAAAATGTAGGGCAGCTGTGAGTAGCCACCCACATCTGTGGTTTCTTGGGCTGTTCAGAAAGCATAGTCTAAAAATACATGGCAATCCAGTTTAATGATCAAAGTAAGGTTTCCTATACTGTAATAAAACATTAATACCTTGGCCCTGTGATGGCCTGGTGACATTTCATGTGTGCTTTCCTATGCTTTGAATTCTAAGCAGGATTTAGTCCTGACATGACCCTGAATGGAAACATGCCAACAAATCAATAAGTGCACTGTGCATTTTTAAGATTCTATAGAAGGAGGGGCAAATGAATTAACGCACCACCGACCCTTTTACGTTAGGTGTTTGTAGCCTCAGTGTTTCAACAGTGCACTTAGCAATACCAGAAAAAGGAGCAGCGCTGAGAAACGTTCTCCCTTCCACTGTAAAGTAGAAGTAAAAGCTTTATCAGCTTATGATTGATGGTTTTGAAAAAGTTTTCAATTAAGCAGCCCATTATACATCATCAGGACTTCTTGCGCCAAGCTGTAGACCTTTCATTTCTAAACTTTTGACTTCATCGTAAATCACCTCTTGAGCCTCCTCCTTCTCAATCACAGAACTGCTTTTGTTTGCACAGAGCTAGACCAGTCCAGACAGCAGCGTATCGATCCAGGAAATGGGTTTCCCTTTTGAACACCGCCTGTTTCCGTATTGAATACTGGATTATGATATTAAAAATGGAGATTTTCAGAGATAGACAGAAGCTGCTTAAGCATATTTTAACCAGATTATGTGGATTTGCTCAATCCTGTCTAGATTTGCTCAGTATGAAAGTCGGTTGGAAAATAGTGCCTGTGCTTGCAACCAAAGGCCTTTCAGACATCACGTCTTCTGATGTTATTTAAGTACTTGGCGTCCAATTCGCTGCTTAACAATACAGCAGCAGTCATGACAAAATGTGGTATGCAGAGATGTTTCAGAGGAATCGCTCTCTGGTGCCCTCTGTCTGTACTTGGAGGTTCTGAAGGGTGTGAGGGGGAGCAGTGAGTCATTGTTACAGCCACAACAAGGGGAACATTTGCCTGAGTCTTGTTACCAGCCACATAGATTATGTCTCAGTGAAATACATTTACTTGCTACCATGAATGAATGAAAACTACGAGAGTTCTGCCCAGCGAGATCACACGCTCTCCAAACAGTATAGCAATTAGACAAAGAGAGGAAAGAGACTATAAGAACTCCATTCACAAAAAAAAAGAGAACAATTTAAAGCAATTAACAACAGGTCTGATCATTCAGAGGGCCGCCAGCTGGGAGAGAGAGATAATTTGGAGAGAGAGAATGAGGAGAGCAGAAAAAGGGAGGAGTGCATAGCAGTCACTTTGTATAATGGAAGGATTTGTGCACAATTAGCCATTATTGCTCTCATCATCTCAATGCAATATTTTGGAAAACATTTATATAACTCTGATTCAATAAGACTTCAAGCGTTTATCAGGGCTACTTCCTACAAATGTTAAAGTCATTAAAGACCTGAAATGCAATGAAAATCCCTGCAGATTCATTTATTTCATCACAAGCACAGACTGTAAATAAAAAGTAGACTCCTGCATTTCAAAGTTTAAAACAAATTTGCTTAAACATTTTGCCTAATAAGTTTATGGTCTCAATCAGTTGTTTCACATCTTCTATAATAAAGCATGGTGTTTGATCCATAAACTACGGGACTGTTTAAAGCTACATTAACAATAAATCATTTGTTCTCAGTCTGTGGAACCTCTTTCCTGAGTCCAGCGGCGAGAACAGCTGTTGGGAGTGGGAGGTGTCTCTTCTGATTTCATGAGCCCCGGTCAGGCAGCGTTTATTTTGCAATCTCCTGGATGGGAGAAAGTGAAAGGTTTTTTTTTTTTTTTCCGACATGCTCACCATATATATGCAGGGACTTCCAGTCAGAGGCACTGCAAGCTCCACACCAGACAGGGATGCAGCTGATCATTATGCTCTTTATAGAGCCTCTATTCAAGTTCATAGTTGAAATATGGTCAATTCTGCCTCCTTGAGAAAGAAGCCAAAAGGCAGAACAATATGATTTAAAAAGCCAACAAACCAAGCAGTGGCTGATCACCCATGACTCACTCAAAACTGTCTATTATTGTCTAAAAATCCATAGCAATAAGTAATATGAGGTACTTATTAAATCTTTACTTCCACCGATCATGCAGATCTTTTTCTTCATTTAAACCATGTTCCAACTTCAGCAGTCTCAGTCAGGCGGGCTGAGGGTGCGTGACCCACTTGCATGAGTGAGTCAGATAAGCTGAGAGAAGACCCTGGCTGGAGAACATGCACAATGGGGTCAAGTGGAGTCCTAACACCTAGAGCCTGGGTTTTTCCTCACAGCTGGAAGGATACAGTGAATGAGTCTTCAGCAAGTGCAGTAATGTGTCACTGGAGCAGAATCGGAGGGAGGATTGATGTGTCATTTGTTTTATCTCGTGTCTGTGTTGCCACAGACAGAGTGTGGAGAGATAAAAGTTATTGCATTGCAGCAGAAATGGATATGAACAGGCCGTCGCTCTGATCCAGACACAAACACTGGACACAGACAGGAAAACAAATCTATTACAGCATCTGCAAACGATGTGTTTTAACACCCACAATCTCCACAGACAACTTCTGCCTTGTTGCTTTTATTTTACGTCCGTAAGATCTTGTTTTGATGAGGCGAATGTCGCTGCAGATCACAGAAAATTCATGTCGGGATCATTGACATATATGTACTGTATTTATAGAAGTGCTCAGCAGGCCTCTCATTCAGAGGGGAAGCAGGGACTCAAGGCGTCTACGCTGAACCAGGAGCAAGACTGATGTAGAAGTAATATGACTGAGTTAAGTGAAGGGAGACTTAGTCTCAGTCTTGAGTGATGCCTGTGGCAGGTTTTTTTATGTGTGGCTGCCCTTGCCAAAGGGACACTGCTGTGCTAGTTAATGTTGGCCATTCTGGTTGGTTTTTGTGTGTCAGCTGGAATGAAAATACTAAACTAAATATCTGGGGAAAAAAACAAAAAACAAAACATAAAGAAAACTATAATATGTAAGTTTGACCCTAAGAGGAATTTGGTATCACATACGATGGGCAGGCAGACAAACTTGCTCAAAGATATTGTATCTGTTTCTACAACCACTTCTCCCTCCTCCTGCCCCGTATTATCTTAACGCTTAAAAAAGGCATATTTTGTTTGGCATGCTTAAAAGGTTATAAAAAACATTAAATGTATGTTGGCATGTTAATAAATAGTAATATTTTTGTGAGGACAGTACATCAAATTTAGACTGTTGAACAAGGCTGGCACTGACAATTTCATCAAATCCCTGTTGCTATGGAAACAACAATTTATGTATTAGTCTTGTGCAAGAAATCCAAAAGGGTTCCTATAGCCAAGCAGGTTAACAGTGTGTATTTTGTCTGTTTAAATACCTTTAACTCAACAGTTAGTGTTTGGTTTCTCTTGCACAGAGTTGAGATGAATGGGATCATTTTTCCTTGGGCAAGATGAAACACTTACAGACCAGTGACTTTTCACTTGGACCCCGATATGTTTTATTGGGGTTTTGATTTCATTAACATTTTTTTAAAACAACTGATTATTTACAAATCCAGGCATTTTGCAGAATTCTGCAGTAAGACAAGACTTATGATATATTTCTACAATTATTATTATGAGGCCTTAAATGCAACATGTAGACATTTGTTGATCAGCTAAACGGTGATGGCAAGGATATACATGTTCACATAGGCAGCTTGATGACATTAAACAAAATCATTGAAACCGTTTAAATTACTTTTAAGGTGCATGATAAAAGATTTATTATGTTTTAATTTTCCTGCTCCTGTTTTGATTTATTCTTGCTTGTATAAATATATATATATATATATCATTTCTTCATTTGGCATGCACGGATAGATGTGCTATTTGGGAAACCCTAGTATTAAATTACTTTAATTATAACATGCCACAGTGGTCCTGTTGACCCTGCATAGATTATTCAAAGGAGCCCTTACAGCTCCTCACCACTAGATGCATTCAGGCAGGGATCTATCGTGCTCTAGGCCATCAGGACATCCTTGCCCTGCCAGATGTTGTGACCGACTTTGTCTGTTGTAGACGGATTTCCCAGACTCCCTCAGCTTCAGCCAAAAATAGTGCAGCTCTGTTCTCACAGCATGAGTGTGTTACTGATTCTTTTATCCGTTGTTGTTTTGTTGCTTAAACAAAAGCATGGTTTGCAGCCAATATTCCTCTATTCTGAAGTAAAAGCAGTTTGTGTTAAATATTCAGTGGTGTCCCTCCAGTTTTTATCTTTTTGGTACATGAACACAAGGCGCCTAATTCCTTCACTGCCTGATGATAATGCGTTATCTCTGGGCTCTATCCCAAATTTTACGCAAGAGAACCGTGGCTACTGACCTTGCAATTTGTCTTCAGTCCTCTTTTAGTTTGAGTCACGCTCGCTCCTTCAATATGTTTCCATTATAATTTATGTCTGAGATAAACAGAAGAAACAAATTGTATTTTATGAAAACTCACTGTATAGCAGGATTTCAAACTAAGAAATGTTGTTGACTTAATGGCACACTGATTGAATTTTCATCTTTGAAAGCTTCCACTGAAGGTGAAAAAACATCAGAGGCACCAGCACCTTCTTTTATTCCTAACACAAACCATTAAAAATGTATAAAACGTAGTTTAATAATAATTTTTTTAAAAAGTGTTGGTTTTTATTGAGCCCTTGTTAATACTTTATCGTGTCATTCTGTTTGTGTGGGAAGTTTGTGTAAAATTGTGCTAACAAAGGAAATGTGTACGATAAAAGGTGTTGTGCTACTCACAGCACTACAAGTTGCAGTATTGTATCATCTTCTGGTGTGTTCTCACAAAGCAGTGCAAAAGTCAAACTTCAACACTACTCTATAGCATTTGAAAGAAAGAAGAAAAACATGCTGTATGAAGCCCTTGGGATTTTCAGAGATGAACAAAAACCAGTTTTCAAAGAAGAGCTACAACAATTTCAGGCAAGAAAAAAAAAAGTAAGAAAAAACGAAAAAAAAAAAATTATTGATGCAATTGTTTTTATCCTTAGCTCAGTAGTACTTTGTGATTTTGTCCAAAAATATTAAGTGTGGTAAAAAATAAAATGTATTATTATTATAAAGGCATCCAGTGGAGAAATACTGGGCAGGATAGGGTCACAGTCCACCTCGCCTGGGCAAATAGGGAGGAAATTCACACGAAAAGCCACGCAAAATATACAAACATAGAGATAACTTACGCTTGCAGTTAAAAAAAACAAAAAAAAAACAGAGGGGTATATTCCATCAAACATAGGCCAAGAGTGAGAAGACAAGCAGATAGGATGTTCAGATAATGTACACAAATAATAACACTCATCATGCAGAAAAAAGACTCTGCAGCACCAGAAATGTCATTAAATGCACATCTGCAAGACCAAATCCACACAGGCAGGAGACTTCACTAAACTTTACCAGATGTGCTCCATCAGCTCTCACTGAAGGCACCTCGCTCATCTCTGCATAAAGAAACAGTCTGTGAAATAGGTCACTGAAGCAGCTGTGTTCCCAAAATGCAGTATATCTGCATACCTTTGTCATCACTGACACGCAACTGCTTGCATTAGTGGAATACCTACAACAATAACACAGGGTATAAAAAACATGTAATTAATGCTTAATTAATTAAGAAGAACTAGGTCAAATACATAAAGCACCTGATAGTAACTGTATTGTAATGTTATAGAAGTATGAAGCATCTTTTTTCTGTCACATGGCATAGTTACAAGTGTAAATGTTACTTAAGTTATCAACCATTAACAGTGGACTTTGTGTGCAACCTTGGAGGCCTACCTTCTTTATTGCACACATAAAGACTACAGAGATTTAATAGTCAAATATATTATAAATATTTGCAATTTCATCTGTGCTGTATGTTTAACATGGAGCATATTTGACAATAAACAACCTTGAACCTTGAATAAGAGAGGTGTCTGTGCTTCTACCCCAGACACAACAAAACGTTGTCACCAGATGTTTGCATGTGAAGCCCGGAAGCTTTCAACCTTATTGAGCACAAAAAAAGACAGAAAACCCCAGAGCTCTAAGGGCTTTCACCACCCCATCATTATCAGTGAAACCCTTGGTGGTTTTGCCAAACACATTTACACCTGTGGTCTATAAATCTTCCACTTGGGGGAACATGCAAACCCTAATACCTATATATATATATTTTTTTATCACGTATTATCTTGACTTTTGAGCACCAAATATAACGTTGAAGAGCTAATTCCAAGAAACGGCTTTAACATAACAATTAGAGGAGCATGCCGGATGCATCTCTGTATGTATCGACAGAAGAATTGACTTTTAAAGCAGACAACAATTTGGATTTTCCTTGGATAGATGTAAATGGTGTCACGCTGAGCCAGAGTATACATATATATATTTAATTTCATATTAGCACGCTGTCAGCCGTCTTGTCTCCGTGCCCATATATAAACCTATATCATGTGTCTCCTCGGGATACACAGGCTGCTATTGCCTATAGACAGAACATGAGCCTCATGCTTTGTGGGGTCCACCACGGGCATCTTAAATACGATTATGTGACCTGACAGTCTGGGGTCTACCACTGACAGTGATCCATGTGGAGCGAAGCTTGTGATTGTCAGTGCAATGCTCTCATTCTGCTGCGCCTTGGCCAAATGCTTGCCATGCGGTGCTCTGCGCTGCAGAATCGCTACTGGCGAATTATCCATCCTTATGATTCGAGTCCAGACAAAGAAACAAACATGAGCCAGTCTACAAAAATGTGTCTGTGTGTGTGTGGCAGCGTTATTTGTTTACGCTTTTGTCCTCAGTCTTCGGAGGTTGGTGCAGGTTAGAATTGTGCATATTTGTTCCTACCTTCAGGAACAACCTGAGTGTGGATATATTTAACAGCGGTAAATTAACTGTTTCATAGACATATCAAGGTTACATCGTCCATGTCAACCACGTGCGTGGATGTTCAGATTTCTTTTTTTCTTTTTTTTTAATGAATGACCAAAGTCGCGGGTTTAACTACACCTTTATTTTATAGTAAGGCTATATGCGTTTAGATTAGGGGTGCGTTCATGTGTTGGTCGTTTACAAGCTCCCAGACCCCGACATGGAGGGATGAGAGGAGAGAAATGGGAGGGGAGGGAGGGGGAGGAAGAGGAGGAGGAGGAGGAGGAGGGGAGCTGCACCACAGTGGAGAGGAGAGAGCTGGAGTCTGAGTGCGCGCTAAGGGTGGGATACTGTCCTTCCATAGTCAGGCTCGCAATATTCAATTCCGCAACTTCCGGCGTCGGCTTCAAAATAAATGACCTGTTAAGAAACATTCCGTATCTGTTTGTACATTTTACTCAAACATGAGCAGATTGTATTGGGATAATGTGAACGTTTTAACGAACACAGTTAGCTGATGGTTTTACGCAGGAAAGGGCCACTTTATTGGATTGTTCAACTGCTAAACAAGCTGAAACATGGAGGCCATATGAAAAGAATACAAATGCAAACTAAAGCCTCCTACAAAATATCTATTGCACTTCTTTTTCTCAGCACTAAGGACACAATTCTGGTGTGTATATGCATTGTTGAACTCTGTCTTCTTTTTAACTCTCTAATGAACGAAATGACAGAAAAGTTTGACTGGCTCATGTGATTTATCTTGAAAGGGACACACTTCTTATCCGGTTTTCCTCGGTCGGATTTCGCCAGACTTGACAGGTTTCACGGCTCCGGTGGCAGGGAAACACACCCGTCAGCAGCGCGCATTGGAGACAAAAAAAAAGCGCATCACGGACAAAGGAAATATGGGTGCGCTGGAGAGGATTCACTTTAGCCGGGTAACACAATGGATGAGCCGCTTCTGTTTCATTAACGGAAGACCTATTAGCCCACCTTAATGAGGTGCTGGGACGCAAGATATTGCAAGCTAAAAAGGCGGAAGGCTGCGTTTAATCCGTCTGCGGATCCTATGAGCTTGCAATGGCTGTGGCTGGGAAATGCAACCGGATAGGGAATAATGTGCCTTTTTATTTTGTGATATTTTCCTTATTTTGTGGCCTTTCGTTTGGACAGTTACGATATTCTATCACGGAAGAACTCGAAAATGGGGCACTGATCGGTGATCTGGCGCATGACTTGGGGCTTGATATTCGAAAGCTCGCCACTCGAAAAATTAAGGTAACCTCTAACAGCGGCAAGCGCTATGTGATTGTCAACGCTAAAAATGGGAAACTACTCGTCAATGAGAGGATCGACAGGGAGGCACTGTGTGATCTATCCAACACATGCCTTATTAATCTGGAGGTGATGGTTGAAAACCCCACTGAGGTGCACCATGTCGAGGTGGAGATTGTGGACGCCAATGATAATGCGCCGCAGTTTCCCAGAGATGAGTATCAACTGGAAATCACAGAATCTGCTTTACCAGGGTCTCGGTACCCCATTGAAAACGCCCAAGATCCAGACATTGGGTCAAACTCCATTCGCATATATCAGCTGAGCACAAACGAACATTTCGCGCTGGTGTCCAACAAACCCTCCCTTAACACAAAGCACATCGAGCTCGTGCTCAAAAAGCCCATTGATCGAGAGCAGACGCCTTATCACCAATTCATTCTGAGTGCCGTGGATGGGGGGACGCCAGAGAAGACAGGCACGGCCAGAATTAATGTCCGGGTCCTGGACTCAAATGACAATATCCCAACGTTCGACAGCTCAGTGTACAAGGTGAAACTGCTGGAGAATTCACCTAAAAACACTCTGGTAATTAAATTGAATGCTTCTGACTTGGATGAAGGCACCAATGGGGAGGTTTATTACTCGTTCAGCAGCTACACTCCCGAGAGAGTGAGGCAGATGTTCAGCATGGACACAAACACAGGAGAGATAAGGGTGAGAAGCAATGTTGATTATGAAGAAACCAACTCCTATGAGATGTACATCCAGGCTATGGACAAGGGCCCTGGGGCGGTGGCAGCACACTGTAAGGTAGTGGTAGAGGTGGTGGATGTGAATGACAATGTCCCTCAGATAGTGCTGTCATCTTTGTCGAGCCCTGTGAGGGAGGACGCCCGTGCAGACACAGTTGTGGCCCTCATTAGTGTGACTGATCGAGACTCCGGCGCTAACAAGCAGGTGAGCCTGGAGATCCCAGCAGGCCTTCCTTTTAAGATCAAGTCATTCAGAAATTACTACACCCTGGTTACCTCAGCCTTCCTGGACCGCGAGACCACCGATGCCTACAATGTCACTTTGAGTGCCACGGATGGAGGGAACCCTCCCCTTTCCTCCCAGAAGACCATACAGGTGGATGTGGCTGATGTAAACGACAACCCACCCAGGTTTGAGCAGACTTCATATACCGTCTATGTGACGGAGAACAACGCTCCAGGGGCCTCTTTGTGCACCGTAAAAGCTCAAGATGCGGACATCAAAGAGAATGCACGCATCACCTACACAGTGCTCAATGACAACAACCACGGCATCCCTGTCACCTCTTATGTGTCTGTGAAGGCCGATACAGGCGAGGCGTACGCCCTGCGAGCCTTTGACTATGAATCACTGAGAGAGTTTCATTTCCAGGTCAAAGCCCAAGACGGGGGCATTCCTCCGCTTAGCCGGGTCGCAACTGTCTACATCTACATAATGGATCAGAACGACCACGCACCATTGATAGTTAATCCTCCCGGCAACGGCACTCGCTCCTTGGAAACAGTACAAAAGAACACAGAGCCTGGTGCCTTGGTGACCAAAGTTGTAGCGTATGATGCAGATGCTGGTCCAAATGCCTGGCTCGTGTATGTGCTGGAGACCGCCACGGACCTGGACTTGTTCAAGGTGCACGAACACACTGGTGAGATCAGGACCACTCGGAGGATCATGGAGGACAACTCCACCTCCTTTGCTCTGACTGTTCTCGTGAAGGACCACGGCCAGCCTGCCCTTTCCTCCACTGCCACCATCAATGTAGCCGTCATGGAGGTTCCGCCCAAAGTGGCTCCTGACCCCAAGAGGATCATCCGACCACACAGCACACTGCTTTTCTCCAACGTGACCCTCTACCTGATTGTGGCTTTGAGTGCCACCACCTTCGTTTTCCTGGTCACTGTGGTGGTTTTAGCGATCGTCCGCTGTCACGCCTACTGCAGCCAGCCCGGGTCGTGCTCCCCTTGTTGTGGGTCACAGAAGCCCCCTCCAGATGGCGGGAGCAGCAGCGTCATCGGCGGTGGGGCAGGCGTCGCTGGAGCCGGTGCACAACCTAATAACAATGTGGTGCTTCGAAGAGACCTTAAAGTTGAGCCTCACTACATTGAAGTGCGCGGGAACGGCTCCCTTACAAAGACTTACTGCTACAAGACCTGCCTGACAGCCACCTCTGGCAGCGACACGTTCATGTTCTACAACACAGGACGTCCAATCAGCGGCACCTGGGGCAGCGGTGCAGACCGCTTCTTCACCAGTGGAAGTGGATTTGTACGCAGACTCAGTATGCCTGACGCGTCGATGCAAATCTGCCCAGAGGTGGGTCATTAAGATTTCATGTTTCCCTTTATACACATTACTGGAAGGTCATGATTCATCATGTGGTTGGGTGTCATTGAAATTTCTTTTAACTCCAAAATGATATGACAATATTATACACAGAGAAAAAAAAGCACTATTTGTAAAGGTTATTGCCCCAGTTTGTGTTGCTGTGGTGATTTTGTCTGTGGGATGGTCGGTGCCGCAGGGTGATGATATTTCTTTATGCCAAGTTTGATCCCCTCCTGCAGTGAACTGAATCCTCGCAGGCCTCATCTCTCTTTGTTCAGTTCCCACTTATTGCACCGTGCAGTCTCTGAGACCAGCCCAGCTCAGCACTCACACTGCATTAGCGTCAGGGTCTGATGCTTTTCAGGCTCCTGCGTTATTTCTGATGATTCAGAGATTCGTGTTTCGGTTTGAGGGTTGTCATCGCGGCTACATTAAGAACAGGTCACGTCGTCGTCTCTACTTGCTCATACTCCGTGCAACTGAGTTTGACTCGAGTGTGTGTGGGTAGGAAGTGTGTCTGTCTGTGAGTAAAACTGTTACACTAGAGCACTTGGGGTTAAATGACTTGATCAACAGCCCTGCAGGAGTAGTTGGTGTTGCTTGTGACTGGGATCTTAAAGGTCATGATTTGTTGTTCTTAAAGTGTTCTACAAGTGCATTGAAATGATAAAACTGTCTTTGCTTAGCTCTACAATTCATTAGTTACACTTAGTTTCCTAGAAGTGGTTTCAACAGTCCATGAATTACATAAAAAAGGGAAAAATACACAAATAACCAAACCTGAAACATGATTAATATAGAGGTAAAAATCCAGAAATATGTCTGTCTGCTGTCTATTCTGTTATCCCGTTAAAGAAGTCCTGTCTACCTGTTTTACTTGTCCTGCATGTCAGTAAATGTTCATGTCTGTTTAAGATGGATAGGTGAACAGCATTTGTGGTTCAATTACAGGGATCATATTGTTCATGTCAGATTGTGAACGATAAGGCTTCCACAATTTAGAGGTTATCACTGGATGCATCATCTTTATTATCAGCTGCCAGTCACCAGCACATCAGTTATGAGAAAACCTCTTCCAGAACCAAGTGTATCCATGTCGATTAAATTAACCTCCAGCCTCTGTCCCCTCAGCCCGGCAAATTAGGTTTACTCTAAGAGGCTTGCTATACCAGAGGAAAATACTCCCCTCAGAATTGAACGCAGGAGTATAATGTACCGTCTTTATCGAGAACAGTTGCAGCGGCTTCAGAACAGCTTTTGTTATTTGGTGCTCACGAGGTGCAAGGTTAAATCCACACGTGATTCTGAAAGGCTTCAGCTTTAACTGTCAGACAGATGATCTCTGACAGTGGATGCACCAAACATCTTCTCCTGAGAAAACTATGTATGAAGAAGTCAGTTATTATGAAACAGGAAACAGTAACTGATAATAAAAATATAAAAAATAAAAGATTTATAGATCTTTAAAAATGAGTTCATTTATTTTTATACAGACAAAGATTAAAGGAAAGTTACAATAGTTAAAGTAAAACAAGCCTGAGATGGTTAAAACTGAAAAAAAAAGCAAAAAACAAAAAGCAGGTGCCTGTTCTGCAGCACACAAAAAACAAAGACAAAAGTCACAAACTAACAGACTTTTAAAAAAAACAACTCAGCAGATTTAACAGCAACACAGCCAATCAGAGAGGAGAAGTAACTGAAACTAAAATATATTAGTCAAAGCAGCGGTTTGCAGCGATCTGTCCATTCATCAGGTTGTGTTTGTAGGCCTAGCTATAATAGCTAGCCTAGCTATAATATATCACTGAGATTATTGTCAAAATATGGAACTTATTCCAGATGTTAGTGTATGCATGAAAGAACAATGTCTTACCTTAGCTGTTTTTGTAAACCGGTCTTGGATTAATGCTTGTAAGAGTGATCTAGTGATGCGTTCCTGACTTATGCTGGATGTTTGAACCAGAGTGCTGAAGTTGTTGTTTTGGGAGCATTTGTTTCATGAACTCTGTTATACAGTCTAGCCATAGGTTCAGTTGTTTCCTGTGTAGTAAAAGACGAGACAGGGCGACAGTAGGATACTATTGAAGGAATTATTGCAGGTAGATGTGTTTCAGAGACCGTACTGGTGTAATATGATCTGATCTTGTCGTAAACATACAGTTTCTTGTTCAGCTTCTTTGCCAAGTTGTGAATGTGATTTTGACTGCTAAGACGCAGTTGATCATTGTTGATCATGTTAGACTTGCAAAACGAAACCATCATCAGCCATCAGTCATCAGTGATGATGGTTTAACATTGCTGGAGCAGTCAGAATCAGAAATAGAATCTATAGTACATATCCAAGCAAAGAAGATGGCAGAGGACGCAATTAGTCATTACCTGACCATACAGGGATTATTTATTTAGATTTTTATTATCTATGTTAATCCTACCAATGAGTAACAACATAGATATGTATAAACTCAATTCACATTGGCCAGTGAAGACCAGGGCATGGACTGTATGTGGTTGCCCTGGCTGTTATTGCATTGTCTGATTGGTTCTGAAAGGCAGTAATTTACCAGAAGCCTGCTGGGAGTGTCAAGCACTCAGCTCAGGTTCATCAGGAGCAGACAAATATACTGACGCTACACACTGACATGTACACACATCTATCTGTCCAAACAACCTGGGCACTCGGGGAAAGGGCATCACTCTCCCAGCTCTCTCATTTATAGAGCCATGGAGAGAGAGAGAGAGAGTCCAAAATCTCATCAATATGGTGTTCAGTGATTGCCCTTTTTAAAGTCCTTCTGTGTCTGTGTCTGTGGCTGAATATCAATATGTACTGTATACATGTGTGTGAGAGAGAGAGAGGAAGTGGGGGACGATTGCAGTGTTCCCATCAAATCCAGAGCTGGAGTGTGTATCATGATTAATTGATGAGACCATAGCCCGGGTTGGATCTGCACAGTATTAAACTAAACTCTCTCTTTCTCTCTCTCTTTCTCTCTCTCTCTCTCTTTACCTCTTGCTCGCTCAGCCGAAAGCCCCGAATGCTGACTGGCGATATTCTGCATCTTTGAGGGCAGGGATGCAGAGGTAAGCATTTTCCATCTTTAACTCTTTTGTAATTTATGATAATTTGAAAAAAAAAAGTTACACCTATGCATGCTGCTCACACTGTCATAATCCTGTCCAAATAGAACTTAAGTGTGTCCTCATAGTTCTCTTTTCCACAGCAGAGATGCATAGTATCTCTAAGGAAAATGTTCACTGACAAGTGAGTCTTCTCAAAGACACCTTAATCAGACAAAGAAAAAAAAAGAAAAGAAAAAAAAACACATCAACATCATACTGCAAAATCCAGAGTCTACTAATACTGGAGATGAAAATTAGTGTCCTCTCAGCATCTGTCTAAACCCCCAACCCCCGTCCTCTTCCTTTGGGGGGTAAGCCTTTTTTTTTCCCAGCCTTCATCAGCGGATGCACAGCACTGCTCCTCTGCGGTGTAATACTATATAGGTCATCTACATTCTGAGCGTCGCTTCCCCCAGTTGCAGTCTTTAAGCAGGAAGCGTGAAGGACAAATGGGCTGACTATGACCTTTCTCAGATTATCAGATGCACACATGCATCAGCGTCTGCACGTACGGCTGCCCGGCCTGCACACACGTGTGCCTTTCTGTGCGTATTTGTATATTTCTGCTCAGAGATGAGCGGAGGAGTTGTGAACAGAGAGACAGAAGAGGACATTTTAGTGTGCAGTCACACTTGTTAATTCACTGGGTGTCGTTTCATGCACGCTAGTTTGCAAAAAAAGTTCCTCACCAAATCCTAAAATGAGATTGATATTAACACACATTATGTTCAAATTTGCGATAACTGAACAAAAACGAGGCCCAATAAAGTTGCAAGAAGAATTTGTACTTGCGTTCAAAATTGGCATCTCAACACAACATCGAGCAGGTTTCTAAGATTTGGGTTAAAAGTGTATCTGTGGTATTAATTAAAATGTTGTGTAATATTTGAGTCTACCCATCTTCATTGCAGTAATGAAACACTACACATTTACAATCTCTTTACTGCAAATCAGGGAATACTGAAATCATTAAGATCTGAAAACAACTGGAGTAGAATAGTTTTGTTGCATCTACATCGGTCACTTAAAATTTGTTAATGATCTGTACAAAAAAATGTGGATTGAAATACACAATGAAGTGTTTTGCTAATTTGGACACAGGACAGCTGGGACATCAGGGACTAATGAGTTTTTACCTCCACATGTTTATCATTTGCACTGAATCTACATAATTTCATGCTAACAATGTTTACCGCTCAGTTGTGCACTCTTCTGCTCTGTCTAAGTTTGATTTAATTGGATATTAGTGTTCATTTCTATGGTGTGGAAGGGTATCATAATGTGCATCGTGTCATCAAGTCACTGCAACATGACATGGATTAACATAAATGATCGTCGCAATTTGTCACTGCCATCTCTGGAATGGCAGAGCCTGTAACACACACAGACACCCTTCACAGGCTCGTATTAACTCTTAGTGCTGTAATGTATCACACTACACACAGTGATGTGGTACCAACAGTACTGACCCACATTCCTCGTGTAGCTAATCAGTCAGTGTAAGAAAACTCTTTTGGCTGTTTCTGTGTCTTATTCGCACACATTGAAGCAGACATGCATAGCTTTTGCTTACTTAAAAGCTATGCAACTGTCACGGCTTAAAACATACGTGGTTCATTTTAAAGTCATGAACACCATCCCTGTTCCTCATAACAAATGTAAAGCAGTTTGAGAGGGATTCTGTACTGTATGTGCTGCATTGCAGAGGCTCCAGTAAGGGTAGCGTGTCCTATACAGTGAGCCTGGTATACATTATGAATGTATGGGAGAGAATATCCAGGCCTAGGTTGGAAGCTGCATGCATTCACCAGGCTTTGTGAGAGTTTCAAAGTGTTTGTATTACTATATTAGTTAGGGGATGTTTAAGTTATTTTGGGGAGTTCTTAATATTTAAGCTACAATCTCCCAAACTCTTTTTCCTGTGACTTTGTTTTTTTATAGTTTTTGAAAGATTTCTGCATTTGCATAAAACATGATTAGGCTGCTAATTAAGCTAATTAAAGGGATGTGTTCTAATTATATCTTACAGGAGTTCTATGTTTAATATTAAGATACTTCACCCAGCCAGTCATTTTAGCTTAGCATAAAGACTTAAAAAGGGGGAGACAGCTAGCCTGGCTCTGACCGAAGGGAAAGAAATAGGCCTTCCTCCACTGCTAAAGTTCACATAAAAACATGTTGGGACTCATTTGTTTCGAAACAAAGCCAAAACAAGGCTAACATGTGGTTTCACTGAGGGAGTTCTGTGTGGGTTTGTGAAACTTCAAGAACTCCACTTTGGTGTCATCCAGAGAGTCGATGTTGTGCTTGTAGTGTAAATTTTTTATATTTTCCATTTGAAGTGTTGTGAGTGTCCTACATTTTATTCGCATTATTAAAATATAACTCTGTAACCGGATCAGCTGAAAATACTTGAAAATTAATGCCTTTAAAATGGGTTATGTTTGCCAACTGAATATGTAAATAAATGTCGTGTAGAGTTTGTTGATAAAAAAACATATGCGTATTGTGAATGTGTTATTCTTATTTAAGATGAAACAGATAAGTTAAATCTATAAATACATACTTACACATACATACAGAATATGCAACTTTATTGTTGGGTTTGTGCCAGAACTGACAACTATCCTGCAGCTGTATTATGTTCTGAGTGACCAAAATTCATCCCTGTAACCTTGATAACAGGAACTGAAAAGGACCTTTTTTTTAAATGATTATTATTATTATTATTATTATTACTTGGCTGCTTATCTTTTCATTCTAATCCTCCCTGCCATATTTGAAACGGAACCAAAGACAAAAAAGACATAGAAATTGTCCAAATTTGAATTGTGAAGTATTCTACTGCCTTCAAGTGATTTGCAAGACGAAGCTTTCATCTGTGAAGCAGCTGCAGTCAGCATTAAAGTCGAACTGTACAAGAAAGAACTAATGAATGTTCAAATTTAGGGAAAATCTGACTACTCCTACCAGTGATCTGTCATTTGTAAAGAAGGATTTCACTGAAGATGCCAAAGTAACTTAACTTAAATTTTTTTTATTGGCTATTTCTAGACTCACCTGCATTGTAACTGTAGGGTGTTTTTTTTTCAGTGGGAGTATTGATTGCATCCATTTTATTACTCGTGTCAAATGATAAATTGAACGTCTTTTACATCTTTTTACATGGCAATCAAAGATCACTAGATGTTTAGGTTAGCCGTAAAATCAATGACCAGATTACACACAAAGGCACTGATTGACTGTTATTCACCAGGCAAAAGCTCTCACCAATGAGCAGCGCTCAAGGTTTCAAGCAGAAAGACTAAAGGACAACCACCTCTCCCTGTGTTAACGCTTTTATTCATCCTTTCTTCTTCTTCATGATGTGTCATATAAGATAACGTACGTTTATTTAAAGTGATTTTTATACATACCACATTTTGTTAGTGACAAACAGCCCAGCAGAAAAATAAAAGGTAAAAATCGAACACGCCCACAATACAAAGTATTAAAAAAAATACTTAAAAAGTGGTTTTTGCACATAGTGTCCATATTGCAGTAGATTTAGAAGTGAAAAAGTGCTGTATTTTATATAGTGCAGCTCCAAAACACATCTCAACTGGTGAGGTTACAAATCATTGCAAGACAAAAGCATTAAAACCTAAATAAATTGTTTTTTGTTTTTTTCCAGTATTGGCGTGATGTGTCATGCTGCATTTCTCTGAAGCTAACATACAGTATTCTCGACATAGAAAAAGAACAGGTATAAGTAATGAAGCTAGGTTATAATATGATGCTTCTCAGGAGAAATAGCCTTTTGTATACAATAATGAAAGATTGATTTACTAATATTAAATGCAGAGAATTATACATTAAGAGTTGGATGTTTTTCTTGTTTCTAATACTTTCTTGACTGGGGTTACGGAGAGAAACAGGACATGGTCCGTCTGCAACTAAGTTACCACTACTGTCCACGCCTGAAACAGTGACTGTGTGAAATATTGTAGGAAAACTGAACGACATTGTGACTACCAAAACATTCTTTTAGTGTGCTGGGCTCATATTTCAGCTCGGGGTTTGAGGATATCATTTTCTATTCAATGACAAAGACATATTTTTGGGAGACAAAATCAATTCCTGCAAGTCAATTGCATTGATAAAAAATGATGGTATTTCAGGGATTGAATAAATATTTGATTTACTATGTGTCACTGAGTTTGATGCATTTCTTCTTATTTTCAGTTCGGTTCACATGGAGGAGTCCTCTGTGATGCAAGGAGCTCAGGGGATGCTGGTCCAGAACTGGCCCACTGTGTCCAGCGCTGCTGGTGAGTTAAAGTCTAGCTGTCAAAAAAGAGTGAAAAAGCACGTAGACTTTCAGAGTATTTGTGAGTATTTGTGTCAAAAGTAACAGAGTAACTAAAATATGAGAAGGAGAACTGATCTTTACTTGTGCATGTATGTGAACATTAAACAAAAGGAAACTGAGCAACATTTCATAAATCTTATGTATGGAATGTAATAGTGGCGGGGGTTCCCATGTTAAAATATGTTTTCAGAGATAAGATGGTCTTGTCCACCATGACATGCACCGTTGGTTTGAAACTCTGGTTTGCAGTGATTGTTAAAATCCCATTGTATGGGAAATCCAGAGGGAGGATATTATGGGTTCAGATCTCGTTCTCATTATTGCCATAACACTTGTCACTAGTGCCTCCAAAGAAGCTTGATGCTCGCAGGCAAAAAGAATCAACACTGGAGTTCATAAATAGATAAAGAAGGCTGAAGAGACTTTTTGTATGTGCCAGGAAAGAACAGATTCAACCTCAAGACGAGAGGGCACAAACCAATGTCTTTTAAAAACTATAAAGTCATGTGTTTAAGACAGATTATGGCTAAACCATGGTTAAATGATGAGGGCTTGGTGGTCGAAAGGTCTCGTATGTATCTTCTCTTTCCCCAAAAGACTGTGCTTCTAAACATATGTTTAAGCCTCTAAAAAGGTGATGGGAATATTCATTAGGGTCATTGATTATAAAGCTGATTTCACAATTTGTGGGAGAAACACACCTGTTAACTTTCTTATATGAGAAGTTTGATTACAATCTGGAAAATGTATGTTGAATATGAAGCTGGAGCCCAATAAATTAGCTTAGCATGAAGACTAAAATGGCCACAGCTCCTTCTTACAGAACAGGTATAACCTGAGAGTTGCTGTAAGGCTATTTAGTTTGTTTAAACGTATCGGTCAGAGCCAGGCTGCCGAGTTTTACTTTCTTATTGTATTGGTGTTTGTGCTGGGCTAAGCTAAGCTAAGCTAAGCTAACTATCAGCACACTACAGCTTTGAATTATTGAGACTTTACAGTCGTAGCATAACTCTTCCCAAGAGTGCAAAGTATTTGCCCAAACTGTTCCATGACCTGTGAATATCGACCTGCAAGTCACTGTTCACAAAACAAAAACTTATTTTGAAAAATTAGGAACTGTCCGTTACAACAACCAATTACAACTTTTCCATTGCATTGCATTCAATTGAAACAATACAATTATTTATGCAGTTGTATTTATCTGCTTTTAAATTTGTGTGGTATGTATTTTAAACTTTTAGAATATGGACGTGTTTTGACAGATCTGTCTTTTCAATATCTACATAATCTTGAATTCCAGCGTGATGTTCATACAGAGCTTAGCGGAGGTGCCAAAAGCCTGGGGCTCGTATGCAGAGCCACAGATAAACAACTGTATCCTCCCATAAAAAAAACAGTTAGAGCTGCAGACTGAAAGAGGCAACTGCTTTTTAATGAAAAATAAGATGTCCTGAGTGGGCGGATACATTGAAAATCTGTCTAAACGTACAAACAACTGGCCTCAGAAATGACTTCTCAACACTAGCTCTTAGTTAATGACTAACAGCTTTTGTCAGTTCAAGCGGGGACTTGTGTAACTAACATTTAAAAACAACTTTTGGAACACTGTGAGCTCTCTCCTTGTTCCTTCAGCCAGATACCTATCACTGTTTTTTATTTTATTTTATATATATATATATATATATATATATCTGCAGGAAATAAAACATAGGTAGAGACTTGAGGGTGAGAGGTATAGTCTCACAGTCTATCACTTGACGAGTCACTGACAGGATATGTCTTGTTGTCTGTCAGGTTTTTTCTCTGTGGAGAAAGAGAGCTGTGGAATTGGTAAAGGTACAAGCTGTACCATCGTGCAGTGTCTGTATGCCACTTTGCTGCAGAAAAATGTGTATTTTTTTTAGAGCAGATGGAAAGCTGTCAAGACTTAAATATTGTCTTTAAACAGGCTGCACAGCATACTGCAGACCTATTAGGGGTGCATTGTTGCGTTCGGAAATTATTTGTTACAGCCCTCAGTGCAAAGGCAAAGACATGCATTGATTTGCAGGTTGATCCTCATTAGTATGCATGAAGAGGTGGAGCCTTTTTGTTGACACATTTTTTTGTCTGCAGCTGATTGTTATCATGATGAAGTTGTCTGACACGCTGTGATGCATCTAAATGCGGCCCCTTCAAAAAAAAAAAAAAAGACTGTGTTTATGTAAGTGACCTATGTTGCAGATGAGGAGACATTTGTCTGATGCCAGAGGGGGAGAGTGGCTGTTATCTGCAAGAAGAGAGGGGAAGCTTTAAAAAAAAAAAAAAGGAAAAGAAGAAGATCTGGTAACATTTAAAGCAGTTTTGGAGAGGGAGAGCAAAGGAGACGTACATGAGGATGGACGGAGAGAGGTAGAGGGGAAAAAAAAGCGAGGTGTGGGGGGATGGAGGAAGAGAAAGGTTAAGAGGATTGGCAGGTTCCTGCAGTACTGTTGTTGCTAGGGAACGCCATGTGACCTGTTGCCTGGCAACACTGTCTAACTGAGAGATTGCTGCAGCAGCCGCACCCTCCATCGGCAGGGAGTGGGCGAAGGCAGTTTCTATGGCAACCAGTCATATCTCTGAATGGAAGATTAAGAGACAGAAAAAAAGGGAAGAAAATTGGGAAGGGGACTCGGCAAGGGCAGGTATCCAAAGGAGAAAAATAAGTAATTTACAGAAAATACTGTAGAAAAGATGGCTTTAGGTAAATGAACCGAATATAGGGATGCCTGTAATGTATTACATTCATTTATGCAAGCACTTCACAACTGTCAGATGTGTGCATGTGCTACAAACGTCCAGAGGGATTCATTTTAGATTGGAACTGCATCTTGGGCTATACCAGAAATAACACAGCCCATTTATAAATGTAGGACAGCAGGTTAGACGAAATGAAGCTTCAAACATCCACGTTTTTTACGTCAGGTGTCTTTGCATCCCCCTCACAAGGCGCAGCACTGACCTGCTTACCAGATGTTACACCATAATCCGCTTCAAATGCCTGTTTCCTGTGAAATATGGGCTAATATGAAGCAGCAGCAGAGTTACTAATAATCCACAGGGAAGCAACGCTCTTCATCGCTGTTGATGAAGTTGAGACATGACATCATTGAGTTAAAAATGTATTTTTCCACATACACACACGCATATGCAGGAATATTCCCCCACTAATACCTGGGTCAGGATTCTAATGAATAATGTCAGAGGTTTGGATTGGTCGCAGACAGTGCAGAGAGCTCTGGGATGTCCCACGACTCCGAGACAATATGCACTTAATTAGACTCCTCACAGCTGCTCGACATTTTAATACAGTTGGTCGCAGGCTTGTGAACAGCTCCAGCCTCACAAGGTGTTCAAGACAAAATATATTTGATCATGTTTCTACAACTATAAAATCAAAATCAACACGGTAGGAAGTTATCTGTGTGACAGAAAATCAATAGATAGGACAGTGATCCCACACATACAGATCAAATCAAGGCTATATTAAAGAATGTGTGAATGGTTAAACCTCTTTAAATTGATATTAAATTGCATCCGTTTGCATTCAATCATTTACCTTTTAGTTAAAAAATACAGTTCAGTTAATATTGTCACAGGCTAATTTTGAAGATATATGAAAAGCAGTTTGCAGGATGTTGATCCCGCTGCAAAATGCCAACGTGTTTAAAGTATGTCTATGATGTTCAGTCTATGTTTTTCTTTTACAAGTCGTTTGTGTCCTAAATGTCGGCTATGGAGGCTGAAAGTTAGCAGGATCCAGTCTCTCTGTCCACGTTGATGTGCAGTACATCCGAATTGGTCCTTAATGATGCTAAATACTAGCTATTCGCACTATATGTACAGTTGACCATGAAGGAATAATAAAAAGTAGTCAGATAGATATTCCGTGTCTTCGTTAAGGGCTAAGGTTTAGGGCACTCGTGGCGCAGTGGGTAGGCGGCACGTCCCATGTATTGAGGCTATGGTCCTCAAAACAAGGCCCGGGTTTGAATCCAACCTGTGGCTGCCTGTCACTCCCCACTCTCTCTCTCTCTCTCTCTGATGTCCATCTGTAGCCACAGTCCTATCTCTCCAATAAAGGCACAAAAGCGCAAAAATAATGAGGCCATGGTTTGAGATTACAGGTTCAGATATAGTAAGTAAAAGAGGAAACAAGTCCATTTTTTATATTAATCTAAAATCAGAGTACTTTCGTTATAGTATTCCCAAACTTTTCTTTCTGATGTCAAATCTTTCCCCTCTGAATAGTAGCATCAGGTAACAGGAAATGGTGTGTCAGTTATATAAAATGGAGGTGCCTTCATTGTGTACAGCTTTGCAACACACTGTATTATCAGCTCTTAAAGCTCCCTGCTTCACTTTTTTTTTTTTTTTTCCTGCACATCTCCTCTTAATCACCGGCTGTCTTTTCAGCTTATTTTAAGCATGTCTGTCCTCCTCCACACCAGGAGCAATCTTTCTGAGAGCCATTGAATGGGACTTATTTAAAACACCAGATCCTGTTCCTGGGTTTTAAAAACCAGGATTAAAAATACAAACAGACAGACCATACCATCAAATGTCATAATCCTCAGAAACAGACTTACAGTATTATGGCATTAAAGCAATAACTCCGCTTACTGAGGGTACGATGGAAAGATGACATCTGACACTGGCTTATCATTAAAGAAGCTAATTTACGAAGGCCAATTAGCCTTTTAGAAACACATGTAAAACCACACACTGTGACACACAAGTGTTAAAACCCAAGCTAGGATGAATCTAGATTTTCTTCTACAGTCCTGCTTTGCTATCTGGGCTCTATGATATCCTGTTCCTTCACATGCTAATTATTTCATGTAACTTAAAAAATGAACACTTCTATTTTTCAGAGGGAGACAAATTATTTATGTGGGACTGTGTTCTGACGTCCATGTCATGTGGTGGGTCCTGTCGAGCAAAAATATGGGATCACACCTGTTATATTTAAAGTCTTACAGTCTTTTATAGCAGTTTGTATATAATCTATTTTTAGTGAGTTATTATTTATTTAAGAACATATAATAAAGGAAGGAATGCACTGATACATGCATGCTCTCTGTTGGAATTTGAATCAGGGAATCAATGCAGAGCTATCTTTGATTATGTTTTAGGTTCCATTATTTTAGCTTTTTTTTATCATTATTTTGCAAGTAATTTAGTCACTGTGTCCCTCTCGACTCAGAGGGACACAGTGTGTATGAAAAGTGTGTAATTTCCAAATAGTGTGCTTCCCAATGGGACAGTGACTGAAACCATTTCACAGCTCCAGCAATGTCATAAATAGCCTACAAAGACAAATCAAACAGAATCTTTTCGCTTGGGCCTATGTTTGATCTAAATAAAATCCAGACTGAAAGTAGGTCAGCGCAGAGGGAACTGGTGTGGGCCTGAGAGCACCGTGTCTGCAAAACCCGCCCACCCCCATCTTTCTTACTGCCTCTCTCTCTCTCTCGCTCTCTCTCTCTCTCTATCTCACATTTTTTCCCTCTCATTCCTCATCTCCTTTGACATCCTCTTTCCTTTTCATTCTGGCAGCTTTAACCTTTTGACCTCACTGGCTGTATCTCATTTTCTCTTCACAAAATAGTTTTTTATTCATCAGTTTTCTTTTTTTTACGTCTTGCTGTTTCGGGACCTTTTTGTGTCACCATCCTTGCATAAGCACCAAAGGTTGAATCCCTGTCCCTGGCACTCCCACGAGGACAGGATTAAGCTGCTGCCTTCATCATCCAAATACAGATATAACATAGAAATCCCATTGCTAAGTTACTGTAAACTTCCCCCTGGTTTGGAGGTTAGTCCATGCCAGTGTTCCCTCCTGCGGTCTCAGCTGAATCGCTGTCCTGAAAATATCCACTCCCTGTGGCTATTGCTGCATTGTCGAGCTAGTACTCCGCTCGCTTTTGCTTGATTTCTGTTGGTCCTTATATGTCAGATTTGATGAGCATCTCAACTACCAGATGGAAAAGTCTAAGCAAAGGACAGAGAATGACAAGCAGGACAGTCCTTTGTTAAATAATTTACAATGAAAAAAGATGGAAGAAGAGGGATGATGGCAGATTATCAGTTCATCCAACTCAGCACATCACATACTAACCGATTCAATCATTAACAACCAGAGTGTCAACTATCACAACATGTGAACATTGTATTAACACTTGTGTTGTTGCCAAATACAGTAAATAACGATTCTGAACCCAGAAGATGTTTGGGGTTGGTGGAGGGGGGTAAATGGTTGTGTCTTTTTTGTCTCTTAAGCATGTGTGGGTTGTGCAGTCACGTCATGGGGTCCCTGTTTGCATTTTATATTTCCATCTTTGTTATTTTATCTCTTAATCTGTGTTGTTTTAAGATCTTGTGCAATATGGGTGATGTGCAACAGATGTTACATTGTTCTAGTATTGCCTTGAAGCAGCTGAATGTTTGGCAGCACAAGTAAAGTGTGTTGTTTCGTACAAATCAACAACTTGGTCCTGAATTTATGACGCTTCGTGTTGTTGCCATGGTAATGGTTTGTTGTGTTTTCTGCTTCAGTGACTTTGGTCAGAAGGGGGGAATCGGACCAACTATATTGTAGTGTGTACCCTGCTTTAGCTTAGCATAAAGTCTGGAACCCATGGGATTGTATCCAACCATAATGGTAACAATAGCTTCTTTCCTGTTGGTAATTTTCCATTTTTACTGTTTGCTGTTGGGATTAAGTGCAGTATTAGACTGTCACTTGACTGGGAATAGTAAGCTAATTGCCCACATCTTAGTTGGTTGCCTAACAACTGCATTCAAGACAAGAAGTAGTCAGATAGTAATCCCTTTAAACATAAAATAACAAAACTGTGGCCAAAGGTTATAGCTTCCTCTTTTTTTTTTTTTTTTTTTTTAATAGTAGGCGCTATGCATTGTAAAAAAAATGTGTTGTTGATTTTGTTCCTCTTACTTTGCAAAGAAAGAGAAGACACCTATTTCACAAAATAGCCAATAATTATTTTTCTTTAATTAGCAGTTTCATCATAATCTTTTTAATAATGTAATCACTAACCAGATTTGGCACATCTTGTGTTTGTCTTCATGACCTTTAGATGGAGAAGGTGGTGGAGAGTTGTCACCCCCAGTTGGCGCTGGAGTCGACAGCAACAGCTGGCACTTCAGATATGGTGCCCAACAAGGCTACTGCCCTCCTCAGCCTCTGAGGCCCGGGGAGATTCCCCCTGAAGCCTTCATCATCCCTGGGTCCCCAGCCATCATCTCTATCCGACACGACGGCGGACCTGTGGACGACAAAGGAGACTTCATAAGCTTTGGCAAGAAGGAGGAGGCCAAGAAGAAGAAAAAGAAGAAGAAGGACAAGAAGGACAAGAAGGAGAAGGGAAAAGATGATGGGGATGAAGAGTAGAAGAAAAGGGGTGACTTGAAAACAGAGCTACCAATAAACCACCCTCACAGTAACAGAGCCAGAAAAACAAGCCAAATGCATATTGTAGAACCGAGGGAGCCTGCTTGCATCAGACATTACCATGGCCAATCCCTCATTAGACCAGGCCTGGCTCCATGCGAACTTGCTAAACAATTGTCTCTTCCTCTGTCTTGGCTCTTTGGCATACACAACTCAAAAGTTTATAGTAAACAAATGTTCTTAGTATACAGACTTCATCTAAAGGCTGGACCAAATTAAAAAGCCAATGATTTACTGGATTAGATCTGTGATTGGCTGCCCCCAGTTTGTACAATGAAAAACAAAAACACCTGAAAAGGTGTACTATTTGTATCTGACCATTGTCAGCTGAGGCTGCCCATGTTGGCATCTCCGTCTTTATGCAGCCCCCTCCCCCTTTTTAGCTCGCCTACTTGGAAGTCAAGTCAAGCCAAACGAAATAAATGAAACAGAGGCTTTTTATCCTCAGAATTATGGAGGCCTTGTAGAAATTCAGTAAATGTGGTCTTTTATATAAAAAAACACAAAATAAAAAAGTAACAACGGTACAGTAGCTGGACCACACTCAAACAAAAAGAGCTCTGTTTCAGTGTAACATAGCACATTGCAGAGGCGGAGGACCTGGACTGGGTTGCAACAACTATGCGCAAATTCGTTCCCACATTAGGGTGTAAAGTAGTGGCTTCATAACTGTTGGTTAATTTGCAATTAGCAAGTTACTTAATTCGATTGTACCATGGGTAGTAAGTAGGGAATTGATTGGCTAAAGCTAGTTTTAACATTAAGAATTTATGCGAGTGTCCAATGAGGAAAAACATAATGGTGCTGATGGGTACAAACTCTATAGATTTGTAGATAAATACAGTATATTGGCGAAATATTATGATTGGTAAAAAAGAATCCATGTTTGACTCTTGAAGGACAATGCTAATTTTTGGCTGTTAATGCCCATTCTCTACCAGTTGTGTTTTTTGTCCTAAAAGGTGTACAAAGTTGTCTAAACACCTGGTAAAATTCACTAAGAAATGTTTTATCCCATTCTAATTAAGATGACTTATGGATTAACTCAACAACTGCAATAACGTTGTATTAAGTTTACTTTGACCACATTTAAAATAAAAACGATGGGTTACATCACTCAAAAAAGCTCCGCCTCACAATTTTAAATGAAATGGGAACCAGATTTTGATTGCGAAGAGAAAGATTAAAAACCAAAACATTGATCTTAAACCATGTCGTCAGTGCAGATAAATTGGTAGAAAATGGGCCAAGATAACTAAAAATGTAGTTCTCTGATCCTTAAAGTTGCAAAATGGCATGGAATCACTCAAGAATATATAGTGTGCAAAAACAAAAGAAATTTCCTGCTTTTCCTGTTAGTGAGTGCAATTGTGTGACTTTATATGATTTGCACCTGCTTTTTTGCTTGCTTAACTATTCAGTTGTTACTTAAGGTTAAGTTCTGTGGTGCTATCGCTTGTGTTTTAGCAATGCGTGGATGGGGTTTAGTGGCTATACTTTGGATATAACTAGGGAACCTACGTGCAGCTGATGCAACCGGCCTCTGACCTTGTCTCCGCTATTGGAATATGGCACAGGTCAACGGGGACACACCCAGTCTGACACATGTTATCCTACATAAACACTGACTCTCTCATACACACAAGAAAACACACTTTCTGATACACATAGACATTCACACACAAACACATACAAGAATTATACACAGCCCTTTCTGAAAAGACTGAAAGCCAGTGCATACTATGGGAGTGTATTATATGGCTGGGAAGCAGGAACGTTGCTTAATGCTTCATTTCTGTTCAAGCCTGACCCCTCTACTTCTGTCTCTGAATGTTTAGTAGTTGTTCTTCACGCCCTGCACCATTGCCTCGACTGCTTCAGTGCTTGTAGGATTCGCTTCGCCTGCTGGCTGTTTCCTCCCTCTATTCCTGCTCCTTCAAATCCACACGGTCAGATGACATCTTTTCAAGTCGCTCTCCCTCATTCAACTCTGCCGCCGTAGCACAGTAACGTTAGGGTATTTGCATATTAACACACACGTGTACACACACATACAGTATATCTTTTGTTAGGCTCAACTCTGGCTAAGCTTTGGCGTGTCTCGTCTGATTGCTAGTTGTTGACAGCTTTGTCCTCTCTCGGATTGGTTTCGCATCGTAACAACGTCTGACAGTTCTGAGAAAACTGAGACTATGATGTAGTAGATATAATGAGACAAGATGAAGACGCAAGACGATAGCAGTCGCTGTAGTACGGTACATAAATGCAACATATAGTATGTCATAGAGAAACTAGTGCAGAGTTAAAAAGGAAAGACATTTATGCTTTTTACAAGCAGAGGTGTTGCGCTTTTGGGTTTTTTTCTGTACGTCTTTGAGCCATTAGTGACGACTGATCATAGAGGGTCAGCTGAGAAAACACTTAGAAAATAAGTGAAGCAGCCGAGGGAAGAGGTTGTTTGTGGATTTGAAAAGAGGGAAACCCACTTAGGGTTTAATTGAGGTGAAGTATGCTGTTGACATTGTTTACTGTGTTTTGCAGCAGTAAGCAGGGAAAGGATAGATGGCGGAAGCAGGGAACACGATATCAGCAACTGAGAAAAAAGGATCGAAACATGTTGAGAGCAGCAGGCAATAGTATGCTTCCTTTCTGCACAGAAACATCAGGCATGATGGGATGTGCTACGTAACAAACATCTTTTTTTAAATTTCTTTTGACAGATTATTCCATAGAAATGTAGAATCTCAAGTGAGGGACAAGTTGTGGGTGTCGAAATCATTCTGGTGTCTACTGATAGTAAGAAGGGTGTTTGTAAGATTGCATTTTTAGCAGCCTTTAGTTATATAGAGAAAATAAGTTAATGTAAAGAAGTGTCTGCCATATTGATATTCCTGGACCCAGGAGCTACACCTAAGTATTTTATTTATCATTATTAGCAGCATTTCTGCATGAAGGTGCAGATTACAGTCTGGTTGTAGATGCCTAGCTATATTAGAAATCCGTTTTTGAATTGCAAGTCCAAATGTAGGCAACACAAAGAAAGGAAGGAGGAAGTTTTAGCTCCTATATGTTTATTCTGTATGGCTTTTCCGTAAAACGATTGGCTGCACTGGAAGGATCGGAAAAAGTGGAAGCAGTTCCGAGAAGATCTATCATCTTCAAATGTTTGGCGATATAGGTTCACAAATTGCGGTTACATGAGCGTAGAGTGTTTGAGGATTAACGGCTTTATTTGGCTCCGATAGTGTAAAACCTGTGTCGAGAAAGATGGAAAAAGGTTGGTAAGATGTTGGACCAGCATCAACATGATGAAATGTGTCTGAATATCTCACCTCAGTGTTCCTTGTTTTAGATCATTGTCTTACCAGTCACAGTAGGGGTTTATAGGTGCTGCTATCAGGCTCAATCTCTCCCATGCACATGTTTCCCCCCCCCTCTCTCCGCCCTGTCCTTCAGGTGTACTTCTGTGCTGTCAGATCACCAAGTGGCTGTTTGCATGTTTTAAGCAAAGGAAACAGATACTATATAGATACTATATATACATAGATATGTTTTTCCACTGGGAAATACGTACTGGAACACATATGCCTCTGATAAACATTCTCAATGACAATACACATACATGTAAAGTCCCACTCTCATCAAGACACACACACAAGCGCGCACACACACATACATACATACATATATACATAAATATACGCTATTGCAAACAGTTATTTGTGGAAAAAACCTAAAAGAATCACATTTTTTATCCTGTTGAAAATGACTTTAATCTTCTAGATATTCATAATGCTATTGTGTTATGCGATGAAATGCTTTTTTTTTCTGTTTTTACCTGTCTGATTTTCATGGAAAAATCGGTCCTCAAGTTGTGTTAAGCTTTGAAATGATGATCAAACACACTATTGTGAAATCAAGTCATTTACTCACCTTTCATGTCTATCCCTTACCTTGTAGAGTAAAAAAAAAAATGAAAAGGGAGAAAAAAAAAAGACAAAATTCCTAAAATGATGTGAAAAAAAATAAAGTTGATGTATTCTCTGCTTGTGTATAGTGAATGTTCCTCAGTCGCTGGGTGTGGCAGTGAGTCACATGCCAGTCGACTGTGACAGTGCAGATCTGTTAATAACTTTTTTTGTACACCTGCTCATCATTGTAAAGGTGATAATAGTGATTCTTATGATTTCATCAATCTGGTAATGTGTTTTGTTAATAAGTCACAAATAAAGTTTTTCTTAAATATCTTCATATGTGAGCTGTGTCTTGTCTTGATTTCATCCAGCACTGGAGTGAGAGAAGGGATTGTGTACATGGGATGTTTAGTCTGCACATTGTGTTCTACCACTCGGGCAGCCATTTTTCCATTCATTAAGAAAATAATCCTTGATGAGAATAAGTCTACTTAAGTGAGGAGAGCATCTAGTTGTATTGATGTTTGAGTTGTAATGTATCTGGAATGCACAAATATAGATTGATTCAACAATTCCCTAAGTCATCACAGTAATGAAACTGTGGCTAAATAAAGACATGATGGGTTTTTTAAAGCAAGCCTTTGCATTTACAAATATGCAAAGTAAAACTGGACATGTTTCGAAACATTAAAAATCAGTGCTGTAATCCTTAATGTTCTTAAAAACATCATGAGAATAATACATTAAGGGCATACAAACTTCATTTAGAGTGAATGAGTGAAAAAGGGCAGTTTGCTTCATTGAAACAACTTTACTCATTGCATAACGAGTTAGTGCCTCAGATGAGGTTGTAATCATTTGTTCCGTGCTTCAGTTTGCATTTTACCAATGTGTGAGTCAGGTTAAGTTGCTTCTAATTAATTAAAGATTGAGTACAGATACCAGCCTGTTGGAGTATTATTTATCCATAACCTGACTCCCACTGTTAATGAGAGATTAAAGAGTGACACAAATTGACACGAAATTACTGTAATTACATCATTCCATTTCATATTTCAGCCTATTAACGTCGAAGCATTGCTCAAATTTTCCTCTCTAATGTTGTGAAATCCAAAATGTGTCACTGGAGATCTAATTTTCAGAACCTGGAACATTTTGTCCTGTTAGAGAATTTGGGGGTAAAAAAAAAAAAAAAGGATATTGCACTATCAAGAAATTCCACACATTGTTGAACTCTTCCATGTCAGACAAAAACATTTATTCAATACTGAAAAAGGAAAGGAAGTGTATCAGACTTGATGTTGCATCCAGTGAGCTGACATATGACTGAAAGAGACAAGTTAAAAGGCGCAGACCACAATCCCCATTGATATAAAAAGTTTTCTATCATGCTCAGGGTGACAGGTCTGCAGCATATCTGCACATTTCTGCAGTGATTTCATGTGACACCACCGAGGGAGGGGTGCATGGGAACTTAACCTTTCCCTCCATTTGAACGCAAAGCTATCTGTTATTCAGATAAAAGGAGTGTGTTGATGTCTGTGCCACGAGCTCCCTCTGTCTGCAGACTAGAGAACTCATTCATTCACAACTCCTTTTTCTACTACAAGAGGTCATATCTCTAGCAACACTGACACCTACTGATGAACACTGAGACTTGCAGCTGACCCACATTGTTCAGTCACCAAAAAAAAAACAACCCACAATGTTTTTATACATGTGGGTAAGAAGCAAGAATACTGGGTTACAATGATGCAAACATTAGCAGGCTATTATATTTCCTCATTGTATAAGTTAAAGTGAACAACACAATATAATATCTGGATTGTTCAGCATTGTAATTACTTCAGCACACAAATATCTGATTGAACAGGTATATTATTTAAAAATGATTGTGTATTTAATTATCATTCATCACATTGTATGTTTATTCCATTGTCAATTTAGTGGCTACTTGCCTGAAAGAATCAAAATAAACTCAAATTAAACATATTCATGACTACGGATGTATCACAGAGATGTGGTGACACAGACAAAAGAGGTCCAATGTCCATGCAAAAGATCTGTGTCTCTGATGGTTTATTTGGTCAAAAGAAAGCAAACTAAAAAAGGAAATAGATCCTGCTGCCTTTCAAAAAAAAACATAGGACAACCCAGGTTCATGTTGGTCCTCCACCTGCCTCTTATCTAAATAACTTCAGGTGCCCATAGTGTTACCCAAATACCTAACAAAAGTATGGATGCAAAACTAAATTTACTAACAAATAAATCGCAAAAGTAATGAAAATATATCCTAAATAAAGAAAACATGCAGAATAATCACATAACAACACCCCCCAAATATGAATAAACTAAATACCAATCTAAATTCCAACAAATCAATAGTTCATACAGTCAATATTGTTAATTTTTGTCTTCAGTTCCTAAGATGTTGTGATATGAAATGGTCTTGAACATGCAGCAAACATACATGACACATATTTGTGTCATATATTGTATCTTTCCCATGTTCCAGCTTTATGAGTTTACTTGAACTCCAATCTCAAGTGTAACCGTAAAGGTATCTGCTTGAGCTTCATCTGCCCCCTTGTGGGCGTTTCTATAAATGTGGCTCTAATTGAAAGTTCCTGAATCCTATTCTTTCATTCAGCTCTCAGATGTCATCAGAAAAAACTTTTATCCCATTGAACAGTTGAAAATGTCCGTGGTTCTATGAAATGTTTACTCTCTATGGTAATGTTAGGCACAAGAAACTCTTTTCCCTCTGAGCTAGTTTCTTAAATCAGAAAATAAATCTAAGTTTTGACAACAATGTGTGTCTTGTCGTCGCCTAAAGAAAAAAAAACTTCAAATTAAACATTTTTGATGATGGCTTCAATATCTTCAAAAGTTTGGAAACTTCAGCCAGACATGACACACAAACTAGTTTTAAGGAGCAACATAGAACAGCTAATGTAAATTCCTTCCTTCCAGGTTGTTCACATTTGCTGCATTTCCCTCGTGGTCATTAATTAACCCCTAATGTAGTGTGATGATCTCCCCATGGACCTCATTATGAGCTCATATCCACACTCTCCCTGTAGGGTATGATGAGAAAGACTCTCAAAGTGAAAAATAATATTACAAACATTACATCACCACTCTAAAGTAAAACAAACTATTAGGAGGAATAAATGCCAAAACACACAGAACTGTTACAGTGACAGTAAAACGGTTGTGCCACATTATTCAGGCACAGTACGTACTCTCACTGATACAATGTTGTGTAATCACCTTGAGGCTATGGAACAATTTCCTCTGCACAAAGTCAGCGTTGTGTTCCCCTGGGCTGTGGTGATGGAATATGAGTGCAATCTAATGCACTCAGCGCACACAGGCATCCTGAACCGATTTCAACACATTCACAGTAAATATTTTAAATCAGTGAAACTGCTGTCACGTCTTGCAAACCATATGCTATTTGTAAAGAGTCTAAAAGTTAATATACACTAAAAACACTTACATTGTCTTTTATAGTGTACGGCAGGAACATACTGTAAGGAGAGCTTCGATGGTGTGTGCAGTAGAGGAGAAAGTTGAAATCCTTAAAGTTTCAGTATTCTAGTAAATTAATTTACCGTAAACTAAAATGAGAACTAAAACCAGACTGATTGTCTCTGTAGTAGTCTAATTGAAATAGGAATGTCGGTATAAAGCCTAAGACAAGAGGAGTTTGCAACAAATTGGCTAAAAGTGAAGCTACAAAGACTGTTAATCTGGCACTATCCAAAAACATACTGGATATTATATCATTGACTGATGTCTAAAAGTGAAAGTGCCCAAAGAGGTGTCCATAATTAGGAACGCCTTAGAGGACATAACTGTCTAACTTCACTCAATATCTGATGCTGAGCTCCTCAAAGGGAATTATCCTGCACAGCTTAATGAAAGGACAAGATGACTGTCTTTTTAATTTTTTTCATGCGTTTGGAAACAAAATCTGGATTGTTACTGTCACAGTTCCAGGTTAAGTTGTACATTTTATTCTGTCATCCTCATGTTTCATGTCTTGTGTTTGTGTTTTATTTTGGTTATTTACTGTGTGTCGTTTCAGGACTGATCCTTCCTGCCTCTCCCCTCAGTGTCTCCCACGCTGTTGATTACCTGATGTGTCTCACCTGTGTCCTGTTGACTCCACCTCCCTTCACTATGTAGCCTCTGGGTGCATTCGGATTGTCCCTCATCTATCCTTTCACTATCAACTTTACCTTAACCCCGAAAAATCGTCACAGAGTTAAGGAAAGGTGTTAGGAGAATTCATAAAGGACTTAGCATAAGACGATCGCATTGTTTTGACAATCCAACCGCATTTCCACTTGGCGAAATAATAATAATGTGACAGGACGTTAGTGACGTGGGTCTGCAGTGGTGAAACTACAGTTTTCAGAAAATGGACTACAAAAAGCTATTTCTCCTGTTCCTTCTTACTGGTGAATAATCCATAACCACAAGGCTGGAATTAATATAGAAGGTAGGCTATAAGCTGTCAGGGTCCTTCATGTTGATCGTTTTACAACATCAGTGTCATTAGCCCCGTTTCCACACAGCAGTCCAGTACGGATCGGTACAGTTTGGTATGGTTTGGTTCGATTAAGCCCGATCCTGTTTGCGTTTCCACAGCCACCCGTACCCTATTTGGTTGGCGGCGTGTAAGCCGGATGAGCATAGCATCACATGATAGCAGCTAACAGCTAACAGCTAACCGCTAACTAATAAATTCAACAAAGGAGAAAAACGCTACACAAACAAAACCAACGCTGGAAGACATCCAACAGTTCATCTACTCTGTCACTGACATGTGACTCTTTATTACAAGAACTCAATCAAGCTTTGTTTCAGAGAAGGCTGTGTGCGGCGAGGAGAAGTAGTGACGATTCTTTCAACGAATCAACGGACTGCAGTGTTTAGCTCCGCCTTTTTGGGTCGGCTCGACATTCTTGGCATCCCAACGTAAGGGCCCCAAAAAGTGGGACAGTACAGATCGGTTATTTGGGAATCTTTCCCAGGTTTTGTCCGTGGAAACGCTGCAAAATGCGCGCCGTACCGAGACTAACCGAGCTGGACCGCTCGGTGGAAACGGGGCTATTTTCATAGTTCTGGGTTTAAGATTGTTCAGGCAAATTATTGCAGTGCTAACTTCCACTATCTGTGTCCCTTTTCCTTTCTCATTAACAAGGTTTTATAGGCCTATTAGCCTACAATTTCTCGTATTGAATGAACATCAAATAACTGCAAAGCATCTCTACTAAACATGACACAAGAATGTCTAAAATTAATGTTCACCTTCTTCAAAAACAAAATAAAAACAAAGAGAAAAGGAACAAAAAAGCCATAACAAATTACAACTCAAATAACTATTGAAACCAAATGCAGATTGTCTCCACATTTCTCCTCCATCACATTGTTAGTTTTCGTGAACGGTCATGCGTGAGTCACTTTAAAAGTTGCGGCCGCAAGGAATTGTGGGGCAGCACTTTCTCATCTCCTTTCGTAAAGGATGGTCCAGTGTTTCCTATGCTCCCTCAAAAGCCGCGCCCCTCACTTACACGCACTAGCTACATTGTTTCAGAAGCAATTTCAGCTCATGCTTTAAGTGTTGGCTTGTGCATGCATGGGGTAAAGAGGCTTGATTGGTTTATTAAAAAAAACAACCTTCATCTGTAATTGGTCGAAGTTTTTACAGGCTTACAGCAACTACAGATGAAGGATTTTCTTCATTCCTTTTTCAGAGCACATAAGATCTTAATTATTGTCAGGACATAAAGACAATTTCAACCAAAGACTTCAAAAGTGTATCTGTAGGAAATTACCTACCCTGCCTTTAACTATAGAGAGTTCGAACCACTCTTATCATAGCAGCCACTTAAATGCTTCCGGGGTTAGGGAAAAAAGGAGAGTGAAAGGATATAGGAGGGACAATCTGAACGCACCTTCTATGTTTCCCTCCCTCTGTGCCATTTCGTCTTGTACCTTGTGTCAGCATTCCAGTATTTCTTCCGATAGTCTTTTTGGATCTGGTTTCTGTATTGTAACTTAGCCTTTTGCTTTTTTTTTTTAAAACCTCTGTCTGGAGTTTTTGATCTCTGTGTACAAACCCTGCTTATCATTAAACAGACTTTGGATCTGCCTTCTGAATCGTGCATTTTGGGTTTTATGGTTCAGTGTGACAGTTAACAAGACTTTCTTTTGGTAACACCCGAGGGCCTGATGAAAACCTGAAAAAAAATCATTCATGAGATGTTTACAGACCAATTAGTTCTGGGGCCTTCTTAATAATCATAATAATATGTTTTTATTTGTACAGCACTTTTCTATTGCTCTATAACAGACAATAAAAGCAGAAAGACATTTTTGAAGAGGAACTGTCCACTCCAGAGTTCCCTAAGAACGATGGTAACTTGTCTTGGTAAATGTCTGCATTTGGTACCCATAGTACCTACCCTGAAGCAGGAGCTAAACATGTTCCTCTTAATAGGTTTCTAGGAACTGAAAAAGTTCCTGTGATGTTCAATGAATAAAAAGAAGGAGAGGGTTGAAATCGTTGTGAGACCTATGAAGAATCTCCTGCAGTCCGAAAGACATCAATTGATTTCAAAAAGATTCTTATACAATAAAAATTGCATTACAGTCGGGTTGACATATCGTCAATATAATCTGGCAGTGTGTTTAAAGATGTTGGTCATCTAGTCTTAGATGAACTCACTCAGGTCTGACTGAAATCAGGAACAGAGAATAAACCTCAGAGAATATCCTCTGCACATTGGGGTGCATGCAACAACCACTATACCACCGACTACCCGGAGCTTTTTTTCAGTTTATCTCCTTTCAGCACAATCCCAGTCACCAAACTTTCAAAATGTTCTCATTGGTGAAAATAAAAGTTGAAATCCTTCCTTGTTTAATTAAAATGATGTGAAAGCTGTTACTCAGTTGCTTAAATTGTAAGGCGTTTGTTTTGGATACTGCAAGGGACTAAAGTCATTCAGATCAGATTCGAAGCTTGAGCCAAAGGCAAGAGGACTCGGTTGAAGATCTTGAAGATGTTTCACTTCTCCTCAAAAAGGCTTCTTCACTTGTAAGCTAACTGGTGGACAGAGCTAGAAATGTTTATTCTTAGATAAGGGAACAGAGAGTATTACAAGATTAACTTAATCTGTGTCCAATTATCAAGTATTAATGTACATCCTGCTGCTAATCAGCATCCAGTATTCAATTAACTTCGAGACACAATTAAAAATGAAAAAAGAGTGACGGATATAAGATTCCCTTTAAAGACCCTTTTTAACAGACACATTTTTATTTCAAATAGACTTTTTTAGTGTAAGAAGTGTGCTTCTTCGGTCCCTTTTATGTGAGGCAGAGAGGTTACTCTCATTAAACCCAAACAACTGTGTTGATTCATCCTGGGTGTGGGTTCAGTGAAGCCCACAAACCGTTCTGTATAGCTGTCATCCAGTGGCTTTGTGGGGGATTTCAAAGTGAACAAATAAACGAGGGAGTTTTTCATCATCAACTTTGCAATGACTTTCAATGACTTTGTCTTAATGAGTCCTGATCATTCTTTCTCACACGAGCTCTGAAACACGCGGCACTACTGCTTTCTGTTGAAGTGTGGAACGAAGATTCAAAGTGACAGAGCTCGACACTGAGGGACAGATCTGTATGGCTCAAGGGCTTCTTTCTGCTGATCACTCTAAATCAAGAGCGCCGACTAAATGACAAGTCCTATTAATATATTGGCTTTAAGTCACATAGTAGATAAATTAAATTGGCAATGCACTTCAGGCTCTTTGTCATGGATGGAAGAATAGTGTGGGGGGAAAAAAACCTCTGCATAAAATGCTTGTTAACTTTTGATTTGGATGTTATGGTACCGTAACAATTATTTTAATGCAAAAAATGCTAATGCACATTATTGTTTGTTCATTTTTACTGTTACAGGAATGACTCCATAGTTCCTGCATGATGTATTTTGATTGTTATGATGTCCTCTCCTTCATAGTGTTCTTTAGAAGATTCATATCAAATCGGTACGGATGGAAGTAATTGTGAGGAACTTATATTAGCTGTAGAATTTGACAGCGTTGAACAAATCAGTCACACTAATCTTTATGCTGATCTTGTCTGCTAGCTGTTGCTCTTCTGGCAGCGACCAGCTCAGAGTGTTGACAAGAATCAATGTTTTTTAAATAGTCAATCTTAAAACTGATGGTCTAGTTTGCTTTAAGGTCATATTAGGCATAAACAATGAATTGATTTGGTTTCATTTTATGTTTGTGTGACTTTAATACGCTGTAAAATACCTAGGTTGTTTTTTTGTTTGTTTTCTTTGTTTTCAGAGGACTTTACACAGAACTATGAAAACCAAGATTGTTCAAATGGAGTTCCCTTCATGCCAGTCTGTGAGGGAGCCGATTGAGAAAGGACCTAACAAACTTTTGGTCAACCAACAGGCCTTAAGCCTCTAACAAGTAGCTCTAATATGGTAACTTTGTCTCACCCCTAATTTAAGCATAAACTCCTTAAATTAAATATATATATATATTATATTTATTTATTTATTTATTTATATTTTTTTTTTCTGTACCAGACCATAAAAATGTTTTATTTTCCTGACAACAGACATTTTTTAATATGGGGTGTGTAAGGGACTCCTGGTTCTTTTGGAGCTATAGACTTAAGCCATTCAAGGAACTGCAGTTTTTTTTCTCTTCCATATTTGCATCATTTTTTAACACCAGAGGTTGCTGCTTGGCTGCAGAAAAACGACCCTTAACTTTACAGTAAGTGTATCGAATTTAGTTCTTATTTAGATCAATATAAACATGCAGGATCATGTACAGCTCTTCCTTTCTCAGCCATTTTTGTCTTTTTGTTTACCTACATTGGTCGAAACACTGAAACAAAAGTTTTCTGTTGCAAAAATGGAAAGTAATTAAGTGTCACCAACTTCAAACTTTTGGTAAATTGGGTTTCTGTTAGGGCTGCACAATAAATAGCAATGTTATTGTTACTGCAATATGAGCATTCGCAATAAGCAAAGCGCAAAAGTCTGTAATCATCGCAATAAAAAAGCACTAAAAAATACTTATTTTTTAGAGCAAACATCTTTCACCCAGCATGTGTACATTAGTTTAATTACTGTGCTTCATCTTGTTATTGGAAAGTTGAAGAAGAAAATTTACTTTTTTAATCTTGTGAGGGGAAAGTCAATTCCACACTGTTGTTGAACATGTTAAATAGGCTGAAATACACACACATGCACAAACAGGATCCTATGGATATGCACTAATAGGAAGTGAGGGGGCTGCCCACAGCGAGCACTCCTAAGCTGGTGGGGGGGTTGGATGCCTTGCTCAAGGCAACTGCGACCCTGCAGTGAACAACCCAAGTCCTAATAGACTGAGCTACTGCTGCCCAGACGAAGCAGATATTTTAATGTGTTTATAGCTGAACTGGTTTGATTTATATGGTATACTGTAAATATATATTTTATGACTGCACATAATTGTGGTAGAATTATTTTCGCTATTGCCTTTTCAGAAAACCATCGATTTGATGTTTGTACAAGTTTTAAATGTGTTGCCAATGTATTTTACTTCTTTTTAAGTTGCACGGTAATTTACACACAGTCCCTACCCCACTGATGCAAGTCACTTCCTCTCTCTCTCTCTCTCTCTCTCTCTCTCTCTCTCTCTCTCTCTCTCTCTCTCTATCTATCTCTCTCATTTCCTTTCTCCACCCAGCTGTAGATCAGGATACATGAAAGCTAGGAGCGAGGATAGTGGCTGAAAATAAGAGAGAGGGAGAAAGAGGAGGTATAAGGCAAGAGAGGGAGGAAGGGAGAGAGAGAGAGAGAGAGGGAGAGAGAGAGAGGAGGGGGTAAAAAGGCAAGCCATAGTAGGACAGAGTGTATTGGAGGGCAGCACAGTGTAGCAGCATACTGCTGTGTTGTGAGCATGGAGCAGCAGAACCAAAACAAGAGGAGAAGAGAACAAGGAGGACACAGCTTGTTTTTATGTCTGATCAATAAAAGGTAGATCAGTTCAGATTCTCAGCGATGGAGAAGAGGGCTCTTTAAAGCAGCTCTGCTCTGCACAACTGAATGCCTGCAGGCTCCTTTTTCAGTTCAAATTCCACCACGAAGGGACTTGAAATATGAAGACAAAGTCCCTCCAAACCTCGAGGACCTGAGAGACATCCGGAAACTAGCACTTGACATTTGGACTTAAGGAAACGAGGCATCTTGCAGCAGGATCGAAAACAGGTAAGCATGTTAAACAGATTCACAACACCACACCAAGTATCACCCTGCTCTTTCTTTTCGTTTGAAAAGTGTGTGTGATCCCAGTATCTTATCTCCTCTCCCAAATGGGGATTAAATGGCATCCTAACAGAGTAGGACAGTTGTCACTTAATGTTAGACGATGACAACAAGCATAGGTCACTTGACTGAGCTCAAGTAATATCCGATGACACAACAGCCAAAATACTGGATGACTAAATGTCCTTTTTTTTTTGGCAGTTTTGACATTCCTTGATGGAGGATGTTGGGAAGGATTGAGGGGATTTGAGGGAGCCCTGTCAGGATGTGTTTGCATGGAAATGTCATAAATTGAGGCTCGCAAGCACACTCATTAAAACTCATTTTCAGTGAGGTGCATGCTTATTTGCAGAAATGCACACATTGGCGCCCTGTTGTTTTGCACAAACCATTAATATGACCTCCCGCACATCGAGGTAAGCTGGCACAAGTGAATTCATGGGTGGCATGGACACACAAACACACACACACTCAAAGGGCCACCTCTGTGAAAGTGTGTTCCAGTCAAATGCTCGCAGTACTTAATGAAGTCTATACTGTATCATCAGTGTCGACATTATGGCTTCCTTCCAAGGTGAGCAGAGTGTGGAGGACAACAGAGTGAAAACTGCATGCTGTGACAAACATTTCAACAAGAGAGAAATAGGAGAGAGTGTTCAACACAGGTGCTATGGTTAAGAAATGTATCCTCAAATAAATTATTCTTTGTGCTGTCACACATAGAGAGGGGATCTATACGCGGTGTGTTTGAAATGCTAATATAATATGGGTCACTTTCCCCTTTATTATCAGCATGAGCAGATTCTATTTCATACCCAGTCACACCACATCAGAAATGTTTAAAATTCAAAGCGTAATTAGTTCTGTCTTATCACCCAATGTGCAAAACTTTTTTGACACTCTATAGTTATATCTCATTACTGCGGCATTGAAGCGAGCCCGTGTCTCAGTTCTAGCGCTTTGTTTTGTTTCAACTTGTCCTGCTTACTCATGGCTTTCTTCCACTGCACTGTCTCATTGTAAACTTCTTCCTCTCTTACTTTTAGATGGATGTAATGGTGTGGAAACACTGCCGCTTTCTTCAATTCTCAGACTTTTAAGGCGCACAGACAAGGGGATGGGCAGAAGAGCTGCCGACCTGACAACTCCAGTTCCAGTTTTAGGTGTCCCTGCACTGGTTGGAGTGCGTGGTTGGAGGACGACAGGAGGAGACAGAAGCGGAGAAGCCCTGCTGCTGCAGACGTGGGGGCCTCAGTGCAGCGTTGGTGTTCAAACGTCCCCGGGGATTAGCAGACCACCCACGGTACAGCAACTAACTGATACACTCTTAACTCCATCAGATAGCATTACTCAAACATCTAAAAGCTATATTACCACCGAAACGGAGTACAGAGAGATATTACTGCTAACAAGGAGTGACAAGGAGAAAAGGGCTATTTTAAAACAGAAAAGTGGCGAATCAAAGACAAAAAAGGAAGTGACTTTCAAAGCACTTGGAGGTGAGGACTCTAAGGATGTGACCTGCACTCACAGGAACAGAAGTGGGACTTATTGCTTTGCCAGAGCAATCAAGACCAACCCAAAGTTTGCAGTGAATGCCTCTAATGCCACGCCTAAATTGAAAACTGCATCCAGATACACCAACGGGAGCGTGGTAGATTCAGAGGCAATTGGTGGAATAAGCGTTCATGACGATGAAGCAGAGCCGAGGAAGGGTTCGACGTCTCTCGGAAGAGACCAGACCACACTGGAAGGTCATTATGCAGAGCAGGTTGGGAAGACACTGTTGTTATCTGCTGTAAGACCTTTCGGTATGCAAAAGAAAATATGCAGCAATTGTGGCGGGAAACAGTATTTAACAACAGGAGTCAGCACTTTAAAAGAGAACAGCCCTATGGCCAGTGCTTGCCTTGGAGAGAAACCAATTAAGTCAACCCTCACCTTAACCCATATTGGAAACAACCAAATGCCAAGTCATAATGAAGTCCCAGACAGTACCTCATCCAGAGAAAATAGAACAAACATTTCAGTCAATCCACATCCGTTATATCTTAGTGAAGAACTTAAGGACCGCAAAGCACCCCATCCGGCTTGCCCAGTGCACTCTAGAGCCCATGTAGTCACTTTGTCACAAATTGATTCTGCCAGTGAATCAACCTCTACTCAACCCACCACTATCCTGCATGCCAACACCATCACTGTCACTAAAGCGACCATTGAAACCAGAAAAGACAATTCCACGCCAGAATCTTCCCTGAACACGACCTCACAAGATTGTAAAATCCAACGGCCGACAAGTCTCATGTTGGCTCCACAGATGGCCACAGCTACAAAATCAAATAACCCCCTATCACAAACTTATCCGAAGCCAACCAAAATATCGGCACAAAACTCAACACTAAAAAATGTGCCAAAAGATGTTAGTGTGTCTGTACATGCCGCGTGTCCATATGCCACAGCTGGAGTATACACAAAAACTTCCAAAACCAACAGTCACCAAACAACTCCCATCTTTAATTCCGCCCTGATGTCTACTGAAAGTATACCTGCTAAAGTTGCTACTGAGAAAACCGTGCCCTCAATCCACACAGTAAGAGTTGACATAGAGGCGCGTAAAACTGATAGCCCACGAATTACCCCTAAATGTCCAACCTTATCAAGGACAGTGAGTGCATTAGACCCCTTTCATAAACCAGAAGCTTCTGCGCGACCTTTACCTGCAAGGCCACCTCGTACTTCATCTGATCCAGGTCATAAACTACAATCTGAGTCATCCCCAAACGCCGTCAACAAATCGACAGGTAAACGGACATCGCCTTTTACGGACATCTCGACAAGTGCACCACAAACAACGCCACATCCATCTCTCAGCACTGTTGTAACACAGCACACTTTGAATCAAAACTCAAAATCTGATCAAATTATGCACACAAGCACTGAACGCAAAACCGTTTCCGTTGAAATTCATCTTATCAGACCTACCTCCTCAAAGTCTGAGCCTGCACTTTATGTTTCTACAGTATCTCCTAATGCAACGAAACACAGAGACTCAAGAGTTAGGTTACCTTCAAGAGCTGCTGCCACTTCCACTTCCACATGTAACAGCCCTCTATACAAAAATAAAACCCTCAGGAACTCCTCAATCAATCTGAAAAGTTCACCTCCCACTGCTGCCACCTCTTCATCTACAATGGCAGGAAACCAAAGCACTGTCTGTTTTTCAGGTACAAAGTCTCAATCAGCAACAAAACATGGCAGAGAACTTGGTCGGAATGAAGACACACACACAAATCAACTAGCAAAAGACAAAAAAACTCAATCTTATAATGAATCTGTTTCATCAGGCGTAGTTTCCAATCAGGAGAACAACTCCAAAAGAACTCCAGTTCCATTTTCTGAGCCACTAAATGTGTCAAAAAGTCAAAACAGAGGCGTTGATGCAAGAAACCCTAAATCAACCATTCCACCAAACACGCAGTCGTACAATGACAAAAACAAATCCAATGGTAATCTAATCAATGAATTAGCAGCGTGTGAGTCAAAGGACCATGAAAATTCAAATCTATCACAGGTCACTAGCCTTCTGAATAACATTTCCCTAATGAAGTCAAGCAGCTCTTGTCTGCAGGGTTGCATGAACACAGACCAACACAGATTCCTACATTATCAAGGATGCACAGGCACTCAACATGAGGGGCACTATGGTGCATGCCCACCAGCCGAAAAAGCCCAGGACACAGATTTAAATACAGAAAAGTTTGCCTTGGGAGTTTCAGTCAGGCGTGCACACATTAAACATAAATCCAATGCGGAGAAACAAACACATCCAAACAAGTCAACACCCTCTGTCACAATGCAAATAAACCTTGCACTAGCAAATAAACACGTCCGCCCCGTAATCGAATCTTCAGTCCACCAAACCTCGAGTTCAAATACTTCATCTCTACCACCAGCACAAACACATCCAGAGTTGTCTTTTACTGCAACAGCCCCTGTTAGCAGTAAGGGAGAGCTTTATTCACGCACAGGCTCTGAAAGCGAGCCTGTATTGGCATCATCAACAATGCACAAGGCATCCCCTGCTTTCCTCCAAACCTGCAAGGCAGAAGCAATCATCAGACAGGGTTCGAAGTTTAGCCCCGCTGCCCCTCGGCTGTGCCCGGAGGACCCCCACCTGGCTCACTCCCATCCAGCTGAGGCAGCCCTGTTGCTGCCTCCCTCCCCGCAGTGCTGCAAATCAGCAGCCCTTCAGCAAAGGCTGGAGACGGTGGAGGCCAGCCTGGCAGCCAACAAGGACAGGATAACCACTCTGCTTAACATTATCCATGACCTGGAGACATGCTACTCTCCAACGAGCGGGTAAGAGGGTGTGTGTGTGTGATTGTCTGAACGTTAGTGCGATGTAGGGGAAACTCACAGTAACAAGAGTAAGGTTTTTATACTTTTTTTTTTAGCTCTAGAAATGCAATAAAAGATTCCTTTTGTGCTCATGAAACATTTAGCTTATAGTTAAGCTGCAATACAGAACCTGCAGGATGGATATGATGTATGTATTATTAATAATCTTTACCTCAAGGGCAAGACAGGTGTAGCTTTTTGCCAAAATCTGGTATAGAGGATTACTTGAACAGCAGTTCTGCATTGCTGATATTTGCCTTCCCTTTAGGAACTTGATGAAACAATTAAACTGCTTTATAATTCACTTGTTTGACAGATTGCAAAACAACATATTGTACATTTTGATGTTTAATCAGTTTTTGTGGGTACATTTTCATCCAATTATTGATTACTGTGACTGCAATAGTTTGCAGGCAGACGTGGTTGTAATGACTGAAAGTTTGCCACTGAAGATCAACTGTACGGGGCAGACGTGTGCAGTACAGATATATGGGGTCGAAGTGGTTCATATCAATCAATCTTTATTTCTATAGCACATTTAAAACAACCTTGGTTGACCACAGTGCCGTACAAGCAAAAAAGCACACAATAAAAGTGAAAAATATGGTAGGGTTGGTCATCTCCTAACCGACAGGTTAACTACACATCTACATATCCAATGTGACACTGAACCTCAATGTGTTCCCGCTGCTTCGTCAGCGGCGGACAAATGGGATTAGTTGCTTTTGATGGTCACTTTACACATAAACCAGTCCCATCGGGGTTAATGGGAAGGTGTAACATGTTGGTGTAAAAGCACTATAAGCTCAATTCCATTTACGTTTTGTTTAAACTCCCAATTTAGGTCAGTTATAGCCGAGTAAAAATTGCTGACAGTGCACGTTTGACATTTGGAAATCCTGTGTGATGCATTAAAAATGACTTTTATCTTTTTATCTATTATGTTCTGCTCCAAAATGTAAATTACATTTTTGCATGTGTATGTTCACAATATAGTCAATTATTGTCTTTCTGCATATTTTTCGTGCCATTCACATTTGAAAAACAAGTCTTTAAAAGAGCTACAAACTGTCACTGTGTGTGACCTGTAGCCCAACAAGGTTTTGAGGGCAAAACCGAGTGTGACGATGTTTTAAGATTGGCACAATCATATTTTGTGATGTAAATTTGATCATTTTGATGAAGATCCATTGTTCAATTGTTCCTAATTTGCAAATTGGTCTGGGAGCGTGCTGCGAGTGTGAGAGAAACCTGCATTTTCACATGAGCAAGTCTCAGAGAGGTTTATTTAGCCCGATGACTCTACTGGGACAAACACAAAGAATTAACACTGCCTTCTGGCAATGTGTCACTGTCAATCATTCTTATTGACTCCTGTGTGCTAATAAGTCTTGACTGCCTCAGAGGTCATGTTTCAGAATAACCAACTCCTTATAACTGATTGATGTCTGATGTTAAAATGCATGTTAAACATCTAATCGCTGCCAGCAGCACTGAGTTAATAGACTGAGAGGATGAGTGGAAAGAAAATGATGCGCTTATTTACTGTCTGCTATTTAATTTACCTCTATTTTTATCCCAGGCGGCGATGCCACAATACTGGGCAGGACCTCAAAAACTGCTCAACCTGCCAGAAGACCGCTTGTATTATGTACAGGTGAGATAATAGTGCAACTGCCAATCTTGTCTGCATGCAATATGAAGACTGATAAGTGATCGAAGCAGCCTGGGGAGTCGGTTCTTGCCTAAACGACAAAACTATTGTTGCAGAAAATTACGAATTTATAGAACGAGAACGCTTTTGTTAGCTATGTGCTGTGTCCCATGGTTGGAACAGGACATTTTTAAGAAACACTTCTGTAAGCTTTAAACATTTAAACGATTCAATATTTAAAAACAGGACTGTTTTGGAGACATATCATGAGCTCTTCTCAAAATGACTTTTCGAAATATTTTGTCACAGCAAACGCACAAAGGATTACTTTGTTCAAGGACATATTTGAAACACTATTTTTTTCACAAAGTTTCCTTTGTGCATGAGACACTATTCATCAAGATTAAACCCATTTGGCATCCCAGTTGTCGGGCAGTTCTCCGCCAGCCGGCTCCCTTCACTTCACAGAAAAGGAATGACTTACTGTAACGGGCAGCTTACCAAATGAAAAGCTCCTTACTCCTCATTTGTTTCCCGCTCAGAATACATACAGAGATTACATTTTCCTCTCACAGCAAAAACCATCAATCTTTTTGGAGCAACTGTCAAATTTAAGCACCGACTGATTGTGACTCAATCTGTTCACACAGCAGATTTATGCAGATTGAGATTGAGACTTTTTTAAATTAAAAGCTGCCAAAGAGGAAGAAAGACAAGCCCAAGCAGGCTGCATGATGGATTCATCACGGTCACCTTGCTGAAGTCATTGCTGGCATTGTTTATCCGCAGGAAAAAAAAGATTCAAAAGGGAAATATTATGTATTATCTGTTTAGTTTAACAGATATCTGCTTTAGAAGGTTCAGAACTGTAGTCATCCTGAACTGTTTAGTCTGTTGGAGTAAAGAGTTTTGCACATTCCTTGACAATTTTCAAAGACTCATCATTCAAAAGTGCTTAGACTTGCATTTCTCTCTTGGTTGCACCAATTAGCTCAAATGTTGCATCAGGTGGAGGCAACAGAAAAAATAAAAATAAATAAATAAACAATGTTCACAGAAATTCCGTACATGCAAGGGAGGATAAGAAATCTAAATCTTCTCATTGTCTTTTTTGGAGGGGAAAAAAGCCCTGTGCTCTACAAAGCAAAACCTAAAAAGGTCTTTATCTTAAAATATTCAAAGGATGTGTCTCGATCCGTTTATTTTCTAGACTGCTTTTGCATGACAAAAAGATGTTACATAAGTTGATTGCTGACTGCTGTATGTTGGCATCTGGTCCTTAAAGGCCAAGTGGGAGATAAAGATATTCAGACAAGATGTGTGCACCTTGAGAGAAAAAAAAAAGGAACGCAGAATGCCTGCCTGTCGTAACCAATTAACCACTTTGAAATCTGACAAGGAAAAAGCATCCCACATGAAGGAAAACAACACTATCAAGTGAATTGTGGCTATAAATGTAATTCTAAAAGCATGTCATTTAGCAGGAGCTGCATTTCAAACATGTTATCCTTTTGGACGTGTGCCTTTTTGCCTGTTTTTAGTAATTTTGTGCTTCTTTCTTTCTGCTCAGTGTGGAGTATGACTTCAGGCAGCAGGAGAGACGCTTCTTGGAGGTCCTGAATCATTCAGTGAAAGGAAATCATTCTTTCTCAGCGCACCTGACCCAGCCCTTGAACTTTGGCCTGCTCCGAAATCTCATCCTGAAGAGATACAAAAAGTCAAAGGTGAAAAGCAAAAAGCTGTACAAGACTCTGTTCAAATGGCTGCCCAGGAAAATCCAGCATGTATAGACACTTTTTTTAACAATACCTGTGTACTGTCTAAGCCTGTGTTACAAGTGACCAGCAGATGCCCCTGCAGAGGACTCCCCTATTATTCCCTGATTACCCATAGAATGAGATTACTCTGAATTACCGTGTGGAATTTCACTCTCCTGCACTTTGTCAAAACCTCTAAGCCAGTTTTTACACTGGAATTATCCGCCTGATCTCTGTGACCTTAAGCTAGTAACATTCATAAGGAATTCATTCACTTTGAAAGCTGGTGCTTTTGTTGTGAACATGCCTGCTTCAAATTGATGGCAAACCACAGCTGCACATTTCTTCACATCATTTTACCTTTGACGTGGAACTCTGTCAGCAATATCAAGGTTAATCTACTATGATATTTGTTTCATGCTACAGTACATTTCCCCCCCTAACCTGCCTTTACTGTATGAATAATGGGCAATATAAATTTGGGAAAATGCAAAAATAAATCAGAATTTACAAGCTGTTTATCTGTCTGTAAATGTTTCTTTGGTCCAGGGCTGTTTTGGGGGATCTCCTTTTGTAAATGTTCTGCTTGTTTGTGCTACAATATGTGTAAAGACATACAAGCTTCAGTGCATCTTAACCTTTTTCAAGACTGCAAACTGGCCTCACAAGAGGAGAAGCCACAGAAACATTCATTACGCGTTTGCCAATTGTGCTGATGGTCTCCAAATCCCCGAACAATCTCAACTTCATAAAAGGTCCTTGTGTAAAACAATGACATGAGGAGAGGCAGCAATGAAGCGTGAGTCACAACTGCAATTCACGTTGCACATGCATAGAGCCATGAACACACTTATGGGTGCGGGAACAGAAACATAAAAGAGAAAATACAGCAACATGGAACAAAGCCTTGCGGTTGGTTTTGCTGAAGCATTCATAAATTATCAACGTCAGGGGAACATGGGATTTGGGGTATTTTGGAAAAAAGCTACTGGCAAAAAACGTGCAAACATTTTGTTGGCGCTTTAAGCAGAGATAGTGATATAGCCTTTTGAGGAGGTAACACTTTAATTAAAATGCCTCTTACAAGAGAGAATACCAAAGGAAAATAACATTCTTGCAGTAATAGTACCAAAGGGAGACATGTGGCTCTGCCTTGTAACCACATGCAGGAAAAATGTTACTTTTTTGCCCATGGTTTCTTATTTACAAGAAATGATAACAGTTGATGTACGAAGCAAAAATGCTCAAATGATGTTTTACATATTTAAAAGTGTTAGGCAGCACTTTACACTTTTAGTAAAGCCATGTTTTGTACTCGTTGCTCTACTGTGTAAAGGTCTAACTGAACATGTGAAAATGTCTTGCACAGCCTTTGTGGCTCTGGATGAGTCAGTGGTGTCTGATAAAGGCTAATCACTACCAGGTAATGCTATCGTTAACATTTTAAATCTCAGAAGAACAAAGGGGGACATCAGCTGAATGGTATCAAGCTGTTCAACAACAGCAGAGACACCAACCTCTTAATAACTGTCTGTCTGCACATTTGGTTTTGAGGAATCAGTATCAGTGTGTTAAAGATAGCTGTCTTTAATTTCAACATAAAAAAACATTTAACTTCCAGGAATAAATCATTGCAGAAACACATTTGGAGGGTCTTCTTAATGTTCCAACTGTATGTGGATATTGAGCTGTGTGGAACGTGGATATTAGGACATAAGTATATACATTGCCTCGTGTGATGTCACTGGGGTCGGAATTGGACTTGGACTGAAGACCGCTGAAGCTGGCTCTTTATCTCGAACCAGTCGAGCTGCTTAAGGCTTCAATAGCCGCTATAGCATAACACTAGGCACAACCGCCTGTGACCAAACAACCAAGCAGTCTTAAGGTGGGGCTCTCGAGACATTGACAAGGAGGTTGTGAGATGCCATTCTAAAAAGAAAAAGAAAAGTAATGATTTGAAATTGCCTTTTTTTTCTATTATAATGAAGATATATACCAAAAAGTAGTTCAATTGGAAGTAATTCAAAGTCATTAGGTGAGATTTACGTTGAATGGTAAATCTCACTTCATTGTGTTTTTTTGGCTCCTGTGTTCTTTTGTGTATTGTTCCGATGCCGGTGTTTGGCTAGGCCTATTAGTGCATGTGTTAAAGTTCATCGTTAAATGTAAATGTATTACCCACTAAGCCAGGGGTCCCCAAGTAAGTGCTGTAATTTTGAGGGTTGCGGGTCACACTACTTGCACATTGGCCGTGAGCAGACATTTTTTCCGTACAGTACATCACCACGTTTACTTAAGGGCTAGACTTCATTACATGTTGTGTATGTGTATGTACTTGACATCATTCACCTAATGTGTATTCCTGTCAAACAGAAAAACATACTTGCCTGAACCACGGCAATGCAGAGAAAGACAGAGGAGACGATGAAGAAGCTTACAAAATGTCCTTTACAAGTTGATGCAGGGATTTTATATTCTTCACTGAAACACATACTGCGTTTGGAGCAGAAGACAAACCATTCAATAAAACCAAACATAAACAAGCAATTTTGTGCTGTGATGCTATCTGACCTTTAATGCAAATTTAGTTTGAGTTTGTATTTGTGACTTACAGGAAACTCTGGGAGAGAAAAAGTTCAGTCTCTGGGACAATATGGAGCTCCAACAAAGTCTCAGAACGAAAAATGAATATACAGGCCAGTCAACGTAGTGCAATTTTGCTCCATATCAAATGAAGTATTTGACCATTAATGAACCCACTCATCATCAGTGAGAACATTAAAGGGTTACATTTTAAAATGAATATACACATACAACCCTGGTTGAAAACCTCCCAATACAGCCATGAAAGTGTGTGGTAAATTCACATAGTGGCAGAGAAGAAGAATAGAGTGTGTCCCCCGTGATGTCATCATAACAACATGATAGTATTGCGTTCTTTTTTTGAGGGCTGGTAACTGGATAGAGCTGATATTAGAGAGGCAGATATCGAGAGGAGAAATGACTTAATCAATACTGAACTGTCTGTTATGCCTCAGGAGATGATTCAGCACAAGTCAGGCATGAAACTGCAGTGCTGTTGTAAATATGGTGTGCACACCAATCTAAAAACACAAGAACACCTTAAGTGGTTTTTAAAGTAGGCTTTTCTATTTCCTGCGCTGTGCGTCGGCTTCACTTTACAGGCTTGTTTAGTGTCTCGTAAAAATCTGCAGGACAGTCTTTAAATCTGCATGTGGGCCATTGGGGTTTTTAGGTACAGTAAAATGTACATTATAGAACTTGGACCATTTTCTGGGGTTTCTTATATTTATTTAATGATTTCTTCACAGCTTTCGTTCTGAGACTTTGTTGGAGCTCCATATTGTCCCAGAGACTGAACTTTTTCTCTCCCAGAGTTTCCTGTAAGTCACAAATACAAACTGAAACTAAATTTGCATTAAAGGGCAGATAGCATCACAGCACAAAATTGCTTATTTGTAGCAAATAAAGTAACATATTTGGTTCTAATCAAAATTATGTATCCTGTATGACCGTTTCCAACTACTTAGCCATAAGTAACCCAAGTAAGATTCATATTTCCTAAAACAGTATGTAAGACTGTAACTGCATGTGAAAATGTAAAAACCAGTAACTATGAACAGTTTTTGTAAAAGTGTATTTGTGTGTTCTGTATGGCCAAATCAAGCTCCAGTTCTCCTTAGAGGCTTTTCAACAACACAAAAAATAAAACCGCAACTGAAAAACTTCAATCCCAATTGCGCAGAGTTACTTAAATTAACTCTGAATAGATTGGCTCCCTATAAGGTGAAAAGATTACGAGCATTGCCAACACTACAGAGAGTAGCACCCGATCTGCAGCCCTGTGAAGCCCTCAGCTACTTTCAGCTCATTATTTTGGTTCACTGGTCCGTCTGGTTGAGGTCCAATAGCTCATACCAGCCCCCTGCATAAAAAGCCATGGGCAGCTGCCAGCTCAGAAGCTTAAACACACTGCACACTACCTGTGCATAGGAAAGCAGAGGGCTGAACTTAATGGGAAGCCTGTGGAGAGTGCAGAACACATAGCGAGCCAAAGGGACAATTGTTTTTGTTTTGTTTTTTTTATTTCAAACTTGAAGCTAAAACAGAGCTAAAGACTGAGTGACTGGACCTAATTTGACAGATGGCAAGAGAGAGATGTGGCTCTGTTGTTGTTGTTGTATAAGAACTGGCAGTTGTTTGCTAATTGTAAAGCAGAAAGACCCTGAAAAGCTATCTTATTAGAAGCTTCTGCCATGATGCAAGATGGAGTCAGACTAAATGTAACTTTGTATTCCTCTGTTGGTTAAATGGTTATTTCTGGATAACAAAATTAATAAGATGGGTTTTTTTATGCTGTTGGTGATTATCTCTGTACTGAGAAACTGCTAAAGTTTGACCTTGATGCTAATGAAAGAATGCTAACTTCACTGTGATATCCTCTTTTTTTCAGCTGGCTAATTCTAGCTTAATAGCGATAACCACACTTTTTTTTTTGCAGAGGCCGTTGAATCATTGGCTTTGCAAGAATTCTGACCTTAACCTTATAATTGGATTAACTAAAATGTGGATACAGAGGTGAACTGGGCAGATGTTGGAGCTGGTTAAATAAAAAGCATTTGATAAGGTGCACAACTTGGCATTTCAACATAAACATGTCTGTGTTGTTGTGATTTTACAGCCTGGACAAATGAGGTGGACCGCCAAACAAACCCACACGCCATCCCCGGGGCCACATCAAATAAGTAAACTGAAGGCATGCCACAAACACGCACGCCACACTCAAAAAGGCCACTAGTGCTGCTTTGCGATTTGTTGAGTTTCTGCTGCACATTAAGCTGGATTCAACACTGATGATTCGTGCATGCTTTTAATCCAGTAACACATATGCTAATCATTTGACAACTCAGGACAGCCTAAAATGTAAAACATCATAGAGAGCACTTTACCGAAGAACATTTCAAACACAAATGGTCATTTTATCATGACATGAAGGCTTAAAGGCAAAAGAAATTCCATGGATATTGTGAAATTATTGCAAGCTTTAAAATTAGTTATTCTTCTTTTTTTGTATTTCTTGTCCTCCCCACCTGAGACAGCAGAAAGGACAAAGTTGTTTCCACTCCAATGCTTTTCTCCCAGGGTGTCCTGCTGTACACTTTCATAATTTAAGATGGAAATTCTCTAATAATGTCAGTTATTTAGATTTCCAGCAAAATCAACTTTGAATGGATATAAATGATATGCATTATGCTAATGAATTGACCGTAATCATTGAATCCACGATAAACTAAGCACTGAAATATTTGTGGGTCTTGTACAAACTTTACATAAGATAAGATAATATAAGATAAGCTTTGATTTATCCCACAGCAGGAAAATGAGCAGTGTTGCAGCACCAAATAGTGAATGTAGAAATACAAAGAGAGCACGCATTGCACACAGAGAAGAGCAGAAACAGAGCTGCAATTGTTGCACATGTAATTTGAGCATTCACATGAATATAGAAAAGACGATGCACACAGTGTACAAAAACATGTTATTGCAACAATTAAGTATATTATTTCACATAAGTGTCAGAAGACAATATAATAGATATGGTTATAATGATGATATTTATAATGGAATATTTATTGTTGCATGGAGTGAACTGTTTCCAGTTTGTGTGTTTTTGTGATCTAATGGGAGCGGACTTAAACAGTCTGACTGCAGCAGGAAGCGAGGACCTGCAGTATTCCTCCTTCATGCACCGCGGGTGACGAAGCCTGTCACTGAAGGAACTGCCCAGTGCTGTTACTGCACCATGCAGGGGGGTGGGAAACATTCGCCATCCGAAATCAGAGCTTTGCCATAATCCCCCTGTATCCCACCACCTCCATGGGGTCAAGGGGACCTCCCAGAAGAGATCTGCGCTTGCTCACCAGTTTGTTTCTGTGATGCGGTTGCCCAAGCAGACCACTCCGCACAGGATGGCTGATGCCACCAAACAACACACAGGTACTTATAAGAGTCCTTTATTTAAATGTCCATTCCCTGGATGTTCACCAGTGTTACCCACATTTTTCTAGAGGTAGTTCCGCTGGCACCCGTCTACAAAGTCCTGGTTCTGTTCGCTGTACTTCCTCGCATCCCCATCCGTGATGAGGCCGACAATGGCAGAGTCATTAGAGAACTTCTGAAGGTGACAGTCTGATGTATTGTTGGAGTGGTCGGCTGTGTGATTGGTGAAAAAAAGGGACCAAAACACTAGACAACCAAGTCAGACACCCGGTCCTTAGTCCCAGTTATTTCTTCATCTTCCTACTAGCTCTTTCTGCATCTCCTCCCGATCTCCTGACCTAAAATATCTCCTGTTGTCTTTCAGGAGAGCCATAATGTCAAGGGTAATCCATTATTTTCTGTTGGCAAACCGTGTACAGTCCTTGTGGGTACAATGTAATTCACACACTTCCTTTCCAGTTGTTTCAAAGCAGTCTTTAAGAGCCTCATCCTCATCGGACCCTCTTTATCAACATGGCAGATGTTTGTCTGTGTACCAGTATAAGGGATTTGTAAAGAGGCAGGAGTTGAACCAGGCTATGATCCGATCTTCAAAGGGGAGGGAGAGGAAAGTAAGTGTATGCCTCCTTGGTGTTGGCAAATAAAAGGACTAGTATTAGTTTTTTCTGTGGTGTGGCAGGTGACATGCTATGTGAACGTGGGCAAAGTAGAGGAAGGAGGGGCAACAAACCAACTGTAATCTGCTTGTATATGTGTAAATAGTGTAAGAATGAGCAGCAGGTTTCATCGTGAATCCAATCTGACAATGTCATCACAATAAAGGTTTACACCCTCAAATGCTTTTTAAACGTGTCACCTTGCTGTGACACCCACAGTGCTAATTGGTTTCTCTGAACAGATTTCCACACAAAGGCATGAAGAGGGGTTTTTTTTTTTCTACATTTTATTTCTAAGAAAATAAGGTTCCTTCATGGCACTGAGTGGACAATGTTGTTGCCTGTAACAAATGCATGTAATAATTAGCGTGCTGTAAGCTATTTCCTTTGTTGCCGAGAAAACGCCAGCAGTAAACTATTCATTATTAATATTACTGAATCTGACGCAGAAAGGCTGACGGTTGATTGTTACATTTAATCATTGAAACAGTCTGGGCAAAACAATGGTGGTTAAAAAATAAACCACATGACACAGGGATAGTTGTACTTTGGTTGAAGATTATATCTCAGCATTTCAAAGATTTGTTTTAAGTTTTGCTTTGGTTTCATATTTAAACGTTACTGTTTACCTCCACAGCGTGACACTGATACTGTTGAGGTAAAAGCCATGTAATCAATTAAATACTTACATGGTTGTCCCCTTTTAACTTTATGTGCACTATAGTGTTCAATTCAATTCAAGCAACTTTATTATTCCCTCTAGGGAGTATTAGTTTGGGTAAGTCTGATTATTGAGTTAATACGGTATGTGTTGGTTTTCTTGTAAGAATGTGAAATTAGATCTTCAATAAAACCAGTGTTTTAAATTATGCCTCGATCCGTTTTCACACTCTCAAGTTACAAAGAAGACCTTTCAGATTAAGAAAGTGTCACTGTTCATAGAGCTGACCCTAAACTCACATGTAGTTCATTTGATTATTTGGTGAATTACTGATCTGGAAATAAATGTTAAGAATGTGAAAAAAAAAGTGCTACCACGCAGATGTAAAGAAATGTTCTCTTAAATTATACAACGGTGTGGTCTGGATGCAAAGAGACAGCAGTATGGTTGTCAAGTGAGAATGCACAGATTCCCGAGCTGTATCTGTGACCTCATTATTTGTGGACAAACAGCCGCAGCAGATACGAGCCAAATGTGGCACAAAAATTCTGCAGGCGTGCCAAGTTTCCGGTCAGTTGTAAAAGCATGCAGATGATCTCAGTTCCCATGTCAGCGTTTGTTTTGTCTGTGCATATCGGCTCCTTTGATTAATATGCAATCGCTTTTCTCCCATTATGTCCCGCAAATATAAACATCACAGACCCTTCTCTGTTTTCTCTACATGGAAACGTTGCTGCCGGTTTGATTCACAGACACAGCCAGTGACTCAGTGTGACGTGGAGACGCGCTAGCTGTGTTCCTCGGGGACAAAGCGGGTTGGAAGAGGGCAGAGAAGGGCAGATTAGGGTTTACTCTCTCTCCTTCTCCCAGGGTCGCGTGTCGTCCACAGGGGCTTTAGAGGAGCAGCAAACCACTGAGATGTCAGAGATTTGCTTTCCTTGGGACGGAAATGTAATATGACAGAGCACAATGGAGCAGGAAGGAGAGAGTGTAATTTCTTCACAACAGAGTAAAGGAGCACATTGGAGATTCTTTTTTTTTTTTTTTTGGCCTGGTGTTATTTAAAGTTGAAAAATCTGACATTTCGGCTGTTTTTTTGTGCTGTCCGTTTTGATGGCTTCCATAATATTGCACAGTGTGTAAATCCACAGTTAGGAAGCTGATAAAGGTATTTCGAAACATTGATGGTGGCAGACATCACCAGGATAGGTTTTGAATGTCTTTATATGGCTTTGTATTATCAATCATTGTTGTTGTTGTTGTTTTGTTTTTTTTGTGTTTAATTAAAAACAAGACACGATTATAAAAGCCCTGCTTTGGCTTGAACATAGTGGACCAAGTTGGGGTTTTTTGCTGGTAATAACTTCCGTCATTACCCCTAGAGGGCAATACGTTTGGCCAAATGGGACCATGTCACACAGCACATACTGTAGAGATATGAATCTAAAACAACCGCCCCATAACGACAAACATCTCATATGGCCGTTGCTTGTTTGTAAAGGTCCAACCTTTGATTAATGGATTTTGTCCACTGTACTTTTCGTGTGTACTGTACCTTTCTGGTTTAAGAAAAAAGTCAACCTACTGGAGAGTAAAAGTCATTGAATGAGAAGAAAGGTGAGAAAAGACATATGTAGCCACAAATATGAAATAAAACCCTCAACAGAGCTTTAGTATCAGAAAGACATTTTCAAAAAAGTTAGTTCAGTATAGTTTTTTTTGACAGCTTGGCTAATTGAAGTTTTGCACACAAAAAGGTAAAAAGTTCACAATGCTTGTGAGTGGCAGTGTTGTGAGGTATAAATAAAAACCACGACAAACACAACATTGCACAAACACAACTAAATGGGAAAACAACAGGCAAGACTGTAGATCACAACTGGTGGCATGCATGGAGATCTCTGTCATTAGAGCAGAATAGAACAGAGGGGAAAGTATACATCATAATAATACTATTAAAACTGCTGACAAATAAAAGCTTACAGCAGGACAGAGCTGGATCTTATTCAGGGATAACTGGGAAAATAATCTTTTCTGCATAAGCAATCAAAGGCCCCCACGCCTCTCTGAATTTCTGAGGATCCTTTCAAGCTGTAAGTTGTTAAAAATGTCTCTTACCCAAAGAGTGTGGGAAGGATGTGTTGGTGATTTCCTTTTCATTAGAATGAGGCGTCTAGCTAACAAAGACAAGCGATCAGATCTGCATGCGGTCTAAGGGTACCTGAGAGATGCTTCAACGTAGTTTTTGAGATATTTAATCTGGGCTGAGTCTTTTCTTATTTGGAAGACAGCTGTGATTGAAGAAGAAAGCCCAGATATGGAGGAGCAGAAACATAAAGCAAGACAGAGCGACGGCCTTGAATCAGTGAGAGAAAGCTTGTTAGACAGAAGCATCACTTCGGGCTCTCTCGCGTCTTGTTAGCACACCAGTGTGAATATGGATGATTGACAGACAACACAGCCTGAAGACCTTTTATTTCCTGGTAATGGCCGAGAGGAGTCTTATTCTACAGCTGGAATTATTTTGCCAAGCCTGCTCCCTGCTCAACACACACAATCTGTCATCAGTACACCAACTAAACAGGTTTACAAAAACACTCCGAGAAGGAGACTGCACATGCATATCCTTAAAAGCTTGGTGCTTCAATTATTCTCTACAATAAAAGATGTAGTCCATTGATTTATAATGTGGTTCATGTTCAGATAATGTTGATCGCACTCTCTGCTGGTAGTGTGGAAGTATCAAATATTCAACTAAGCGGTTGAAATGTTACGTCTTTTTTTTAATACAAATTCGATGGTGATGACATCATTTTTTACTATGGTTGTAAGATAAATGCAGAAGAGGAAAAGGAACAACATTTAAAAGAACTATGGAAATTTTTTATACTAAAATGTAGAATTGTGTTTTGTTCCCCTTACCTGCTGCACACCTGAGTGCAATCTATGCTTTGGGAGGAGGATGGGGTATTTACCGTGGAGGAGCAAGAGAGACAGGGGCTGACACTGAGCAGCACAGTGAAGAGCTTTTGTCATCCCTTTTTTTACTGTTTCTACTCAAGCATGTTTAGATTGCTGGGTTTTGATGTTAACGTTTGGGCTGGAGATACTTGGTTGTCCTATTTTTGGATTTATTGTTTTGCTGGAGGCTCGCTTTTCTTAGGTAGTTTTAGGGGGAGGTACATGGCGAGTTTGGCTCAGCACCCGATATGTTTTCGGTCTCCCTGTCTGAGCCTTGGTTTACATTTTGGTTCAGGAGGCTTTAACAGTTAGTAGCTCATTTGATCTGTGCACAAATCCAGCGTCCAGCTTGGGGGAAGACTATAATTCAGACATAAAGTTTAACGAGTGTCTACATGGAAACAAACTCAATCTACTGTATATTGCATTGAAATTCAGTGAAGCGTCAATTATTATCTATTAAAAATAAATTAGTAATAGATAAATTGTGTTAATAGAAAGGAATATTTCTAATAGCAATAAAAGATGTGTTCTATGTTTAAATTTCATGTGCACAATAAATATGGTTCTGATAGCCTTTCTATTTAATAGTGTTATTGTTTAAGTTGTTCCTCTGTGACAGATTTGTGTCGGTCATCTTTGTTGACCTTCTTAGTTTTATGAAGCCTATGCTCTGCTATTTCTAGTCAAACAACAAGTCCTGCCAGCCTGTGTGATTCTCAGGCCTTCTCCTCCTCCCTAAGCACACTGAATTTATGGCTCTCTGTTGGATTGAGGATATTATGTAATATTCTTATAAACATTCAGAGTAATCTATCCTTCTGAAGCCTTTTTTAAAACCTGATCATGCACTTAGAGTGACCGTTAAAGGAAGTTACTTTAGTAAATTAAAGGTGTAAAAATACATGTTTATGCACATATTTTAACTATAGCCGTCACTCTGTGGCTTCCGGATACTCATGAATAAACTGCAATAAGAGGAGGGGTATTTTTAGAGGGGACCACAGTGTAGCAAGGCAGAGTGAAACAATCACCGAGTTACTCATGTTATTGATTGATCACTTTGGTCTGCGTAGACTTGCTTTAATTGTTAACTTTCTCATTAAAGGACGTGGCGTAAAAGAAATCATTTCACTGTCATTAAGGACTTTTTTCACTGTGTCAAGATGTGTTATGCTGAAGTATGAAGACACCATTAAGTGTTGAAGACAATATGTCAGGTAGGCTACATTCAAAAAAAATTTAGCGCTACCGCTAAATAGAGTGCAATGATTTCTATCAGCAGGAAGGTCTGTTTGTTTTCCTATGACAGGACTTTGGATCTGGGAGGATGTTATTGAAGCCCCAGATTGAAAATTCCCTTTAACTCCTCCGCATTAGGAACAGAGTTGGAGGTATCTGGCTGATATTTTAAAAACTTTTTTGACAAAAAGGAAACTTTCGTCATGTTATTCAATGAAAATGTTCACTTACTATTGCATCACAAATTGTTGACTTATCAGTTATGTAACATCCTTAAGGGAGAACGCTGTTCTGGGAACCATGTCATTCAGGTAATAAACACACTTTCTAGTTCAAGTGGTATATTAGGACTCCATTTTTTTCTTTTTCTTTTACGTACACAGTTTATTTTAATCCAACAACTGGGTGGATTGCACTAACATAGTTGAATCCTCATTGAATCCACCAGCACTAAATTAACAGCATGCATGTAAGAATGCCCAATATAGAATTCCCCTTATAAGAGAGCTGCTATCAATCACAACAGAGACTGTGGGTTTTTTTAAATTTATTTATTTTTTGGAATTTCCTAAAATAAGTCAAATTCAGTTTGAACCCTTTCTGAACCACATTGGGTCAAGTTGACTGAGGAGAACTGTTATCCTGTCATTGAGTCATTTCCCATTACGTCAATGGACTGTATAAAATATTGCTCCTCTTGTCTTCTGACCAATCAAAGTGCTCTTAGACTACACGACACAATGTCACATTCACCCTTATGCACACACATTCACACACTGATGACAGAGAACGTTATATGCAAGGTGCCCATGAGTATTAAATCGACCCATTCCATCACATTCACACTCTGCTGGCTACATGCCATATGGGAGCAATTTGGTGTTCAGTGTTCTGCCCAAGGACGTGTGGACTGCAGGAGCTGAGTTCAAACCACCGAAACCGTCAAATTTAGAGACAACAAACTCCTTTACTAAGCCACAAAACTTCTCATGGTCTCCCCAACATGCCTGGAAACCTTTACAGACATCCCCTTTTATAAGTGACTTTACTGTGCTGCATCTTGCTAGACTCTCCCCTACATTGACCATTTATTAACTATAGATTACATCATAGGATTAAAGAGGCTACAAAAAACACCAGAAAAAAAACAATAAACCGCTAAGAAATGTGTTAAAGTGAAAAGAAAAATGTTGATGCAAATGAGGAAAACAAGGAATTAATGTACAAAGAGAGTTTGAATGCACAAGTGGGCTACAAGTGATTTACGACACATTTGAGAGGAGGAGACAGAGTATGAGTGAAAGGGAGAGATAGAGCGACAGAGAGAGAGAGTGACAGAGAGAGAGAGAGAGAGAGAGAGAGAGAGAGAGCAACAGAAAGAAAGGATCAGGGAAACAGAGAACATTCATGATGGTGCAAGAGGGCTTGGACGTCTAAGACAAACCATGTGAGGTGAGTCAGCACGCTTTGACAGACTTAATTATGGTTTTGTGGGGACAAATAACACTTACGGCTCTTTGGTTGGAAATTTGAATTCGCAAAGAAAAATGTTTATTCAAGAAGTAAAGTTGAGTGTTCATATTAAAAGTCTAAGGCATGTATTAAAGCATGAATATGTTGCTTAGTGATTCAGTTATGTGTCCTTTTCCTCTGGTTACACATTAACATGATTTTAGCGAGCAGGAAGGAGGATGAATTTGACCAAGCAACAGTTTAACTGTTTTCTCACACAAGTATTAGCATTTTCTGTGTGCAAGCTATATCCTTTTCATGTGCAGAGCATTTCTGTGTTATTCATCTAGCTTGTATAACTCAGAAAAAGTTGAGTTTTGCTTTACTTAATGTTCATGTTTATTTTATTAGTAAAGGGATGGTTAGTTTGTGACTCAGTGTATTATGTTGGTAGTATGACGGTTCATGTAAGACAATGAAAACAGCTTAAAACTGAAGAACGACATATGTCAATGTTAATAAAATGTTAATAAAATGCACACGTGTAACTGTATACCAATTCAAGTTTTTGTATGGGGCCATGGCTGTTGTTTGTTTTGGCTGGTAGATTAGTGTTTAAATCACTGCTTAACATTCAGAAGAAATGGCATTTCTTTGCTAAACTTTGAAATTAATTCAAGATTTAGGTGAAACATGTTTTGCTTACTAAATAATGAAAGGAAGTTTGGTGGGAGTTGTACAAGTTTCTGACCATCATTTTATTTGATGTTACTTTTCAACAAATAGAATAGACAAAAATGTCTTTTATTTGAAATTGGTGGAAAAAAAAAAAGAAGTTTGTTACAAAAAGGACCGATGCGCTCTAACCGTCATGCAGTAACTACTACTACGACAACTGTCATTGTTTAGTTTGAAACGTCATTAAAGTGTGTATCTATGATTGTTGGCTCACCAGTGTCGTTCTGCCACATTGTTATCATACACTGTTGACTCTACCTCAGCAGCTTGACGTCATTTGGTCCATGATGCAGCTGATTTTTTTTATTTCCATGAGCTGCAATGAAATAAGCTGTTGAAATGACAATGTTGAAGGTAGGGTTGGTAATTTTGAAATTTTAAAAACTAGCATGAATAAGCATTCCCCTCCATATTATGTCTGTACCTACCCCCTTCTCCTCTGTTCTCCCTCAAAAGCCATGCACCAAACTTAAATGCACTAGCGCCATTGGTCCAGAAGCCGCTTATGCTTTGAGTGTGTGGGTTTGTGCATGCATGGTGTAGAGAATGACCATGAAGGCATCTATGGTACATAAGACTTGTACCATGTTGGGTATCTGCCTTCTAGCTAACATGATGCATGCTTGAAAGTGCTTTGAATGCTAGTGAGCCCCAAATTGCAGTTAACAGGTTATCTAATCTGTTAACTCAACATATGGCCAAATGAGCCTCTGTATTTACACTATTCATTTTTTTTGTTAGTTTTCCATAAATGTAGAAGATCACACTTAATAGATGCCTACAATTAATATTATTTCGGCTCTACATATAGAGTATTATGTCAATGAAAAAATACTTTGATGTGATTTTGAAGTATGGAGTATTTCATTATCTATATCACTCTGTTCTAGTTATTCAGTAAATCCTACTGATTCTGCTCATAAGCAATGAGGTAAAAGAGTTTAACAAAACATTAGTGGTGAAACAAGTAAGCAAAGTAGTATAATGTTATTCTAACAGAATACACTATTTACCAGCCACTTCACATTGATTGAATTGTGTTATGACAGGCTCCTTTTTCACATCATTCTAGAAAAAAAAACGGAAGCAAAAAGTATTTCTGGCACACTTTTCCTAGAGAAGAATATAAGACATTTTTGCAGTTGGATGCAAGTTCATTAATTATGCAAAGTTCTGTAAAATGATCTCTGCTTCTCATCCTGATACTTAGGTGTTGTGTTTCAGCTGTTACAGCTCTGTTGTAGTGCCTGAGCAACAATGCAAAATGAAAGTAAAGAACACAGTCATGGATCCCTTACTTACTGTTATTTCAGTTTATCCTCTGTTGGGAGCAGCAGGGTGACCGGGGACATGGCTTGATCTGAACTGTGTCAGTGCGGAACAAACAGAGTCACCATGGAAACAAGAAGCCTTTGTCACTGAGGAAAATCTACTGACTTTAATAAAACATTAAAAAAAATAAAACATTAAGGTACTGAATCAGATGGCCGGGTAGAGCTGAAACATTACTTGAAATTAGTTTATTTACAGCTTAAGGAAGGTTATCTCTGCAGTTAAGGGGGTGGGTTATTAAATTATTGTGCACAGTAAGGGAAACATTACCCATTTTGAATAAACATTACATTATGTGAGGTGGAAGTGCTTACAAATCATTTATAGTTCAATTTAGAGACACTTGATAGTTGTGATTTTAATAATGATCTTGTCACTGCACAGTTAATTCAAATTGAAACCAGCT